>NC_081405.1:580803435-581403435 GCF_030272615.1 Cryptomeria japonica
CACTTGAATGATGCAACAATCGGTGTCAATAAGAAAATAAATGTTTTCCGTGTACTTCTGAGCTATAGTGGTTGGGATTCTCTCTCTTTTGTGCATTCTGATTTGGAATTCTTTAAAATATCCCCACATTGTTTCCCCACATTGTTTCCCCAAACTTATCACCTAAAACCCTAATCATTTCACCTATTTGAACCATGATAGGTTTATCCTGAAACCACACAACATTGCCCTTACTGGGAATGAAATTTTGCACATAGAAGAATATACATACCAGTAATGAGCCATACTTGAATGACTATTTCTTGTCCTTCTTAATTCGCTCCATGTTTACCAGAGATTGACTTCTGATCATCTCACTAATATCATATGTTGCATCCTCCTTGATGATTTGATAGGCTGCACATAGAGCACCACTCGACACAATGTTTATGTGGCCTGATTGATAGACCCTATAACCCAGCACTGTATAAGAAAACCTCACTTTTGCATCCTCAGTATGAGTGATTTCCATTGCTCTCCTGTCACATCGGGATGCTTCAACCGGGTGACTTCAGTGGATGATATTTTTCTTAGAGTTAGTGCTTCACAGGTTGCACTAAACCTTGTTACTATTTTAATCACATCCTTTATGATCTTGATCGATGCTTCAGCTTCCAGCCATAGAAATTGATCATGCACTCTTCTTAATACATACCTAACCCAATCGACATGAAATTGATCGGTAAAATCAACAACATTCGACAAATGCTTGGTCTTTAGATGCAAATATTCTTCATTCAACAAATCATGATTACAAAACCTTTTGAATTTATTTTGAATAAATTTGTCTCCAAGTTCTTCAAGCTTGCAATGGATGAAGGAGCAAATATCTTCAACCAGTAACACACCAGAGGGCATAGATGATAGGGCATCGATCATGTCGATCTCTCCATCCTTCATAGGATGTAGTTTAAACTCGGGTTGTAGTTCCTTAATTGCTTCAACCAACACAAGATTTGATACATAAGCTGCCATGATGAACTTCAAAAAAATTATTGAAAACAGGGTTTGATTGCCTAGAATACCTTCTCCTCTAGGGTTGCCAATCCCCACTATCATGCTGCTTGATTACTTCACACAAACAGCACTAGAAAGATTTCGATTGCCTTAGGTTGCACGAGAGCTCAAGAATGTTCACAAGAAAGCAAGGTGAATGAAATGTATTGACATTTCTTTATTTATCCATTAAGTTTTATCAGTGCTTCAATAAAACAACTAGTTTGTATAATTTTGACCATTTACAACTTAAGGTACACCAATTTACTTTTTACTAGTTGCTTGTTACCGATACCAATACACAAACAACATTTACACTAACCCTTAAAACTTTACCCCAAAAAAAACTTTAAACACAAATAAATTTCCCTATTGATTACAAGAGCTTCTTGATCAAATAGTTTAACACAAATAAATTGCCCCATTGATTCAAGAGATTACAATAGCTTCTTGATCACCATCAAATATGGAAACATAGATAAATTACCCTATCACTTTTTATTGCTACCTTCTTCTTTATCTACGGCTGGATCTAATGATTTCTTCAAATACAAAACATAGATAAATTTCCCTACTACTTTTTATTTCTACCTTCTTCAACTATGGCTAGATCTAATGATTTCTTCTTCTTCATCTATGGCTGGGTCCAATAATTCTTTCTTCAACTATGGTTGGATCTAATGATTTCTTCAGTGTTTTTTCACATGAAAATAAAACACAAATAAGTTATTCTATATTTCTACCTTCTTCTTTAGCTATGGATGGATCTATTTCAGGAGATTACAAGAGCTTCTTATGAAATATCAAAAAACAAAATTGAAACACAAATAAGTTGCCTTATTGATTATAAGAGATTCTTGATCAAATAATTTAACATAGATAAACTGCCCTATTGATTCAAGTTATTATAACAACTGCTTGATCACCATAAATTATAAAAGCATAAATAAATTGCCCTGTAAGTTTTTACTGCTACCTTCTTCTCTAGCTATTGCTAGATATAATGATTTATTCAAAATCTTCTTGATCACCATCAAATATCAAAACACAGATAAATTGTCTTTATCACTTTTTATTGATACCTTATTCAACTGTGACTGGATCTAATGATTCCTTCTTCTTCAGCTATGGCTGGATCTAATGATTTCTTCATAGAAAATTAAAACAACAGATATATTACCCTATATTGCTACCTTCTTCTTCAGCGATGGATGGATCAGGAGACTACATGAGCTTCTTATGAAATATCAAAACACAAAATCAAAACACAAAATTAAAATGCAAATAAATTGTTCTATTGATTCAAGAGATTACAACAGTTTAATATGAAACACAAATAAATTGCCCTCTTGATTTAAGAAATTAGAAGAGTTGCTTGATCAAATAACAAAACCCAGCTAAATTGCCCTACTGTTCAGGAGATTACAATAGCTCCTTGATCAAATAGCAAAACACAAATTAATTGCCCTATTAACTCAAGCTTCTGGATCACCATCAAATGTCAAAACGCAAAATATAGATCAATTATCCTATTTATTCAACATATTACAAGCCCTATTGTTCTATTGATTCAACATATTACAATAGCTCCTTGAAGCATTTTCAAAGATCAGACTAACTCATAATGAAAAAATTAGGATTGCCTCATTATATAGACTTCAAAAAAATATCCTCTAAAAACTTGAAAATAAAGAAAAAAACTAAAACAAATTCTTCTTGATCAAATATCAAAGATTGGACCAATTGTCTGCCTCATTATTTAGACGTCTTCCAAAAACATAGAAACTTGTCTTAAAAATTTAAAGATAAAAAAGAAACAACTAAAATAGATTTTAGAAAAAACTAAAACTTAAAAACTAAAACAGATTTTACTCCCTAGTCATGCTAAATAAAACTAAGTGAAATGACTTGGCGACAAATAGCTTTTGATCTTCATTGTAATTCTAAATGTCGACACTATCTTTGCTTTGTTTGGGAAATTCTGTTCTGCAGACAGGACAAGTATTCTGCCGGTCCAACCATTGGTGAATGCATTTAGTATGGAATATATGATTCTCATTACAAGGCATCTCGCATCCTTGTTCCTCCACCAGAAAATTCAATCATTAGAGTGCATTTTAAATATGTTAGGCAAGTGTTTTGGTTACATGGTTAATTGTTGAGCCATTGTGTGGGTTCAACTATGTATTTGTTTGGAGTGACATTAAGATTAGAGAATGAACAATACAGTTTATAGTGATTGAATCAGGGTTGATAACATTGTGAGACAATCATCCTAAATTAGTGTTCATATACCCAGACAAATCTATTAGAAGAAGTATCATGATGTCAACTGTTTGATCATATAGTTGCAATTGCATTTGTTTAAATTTGATTGGTGACTAGCCTTAGACTACCATAGATAAGTCCAACATGTTTTTTAAAAGTACTGAAGAAGATTTCATCATGTCTTGAGCTCCGAGAACTAGGTTCTTGCGATTTTTTTATAGAAAATTCAAAAACTAATAATAAACAAATCAAATTAATTTCACGTCAATATAGTGCACAATTTTCAAGAAATTGGCCAATGTCTGTAATACCCACCAACATACCCTAGAGACAACTATTAATCTAACTAATAAATAGAGATAAATTTTTTTAAAAACATCAACTAATGCAACATAAATAACTATCATCACTCAAGATCATAGATTAACAACTACATGAACAAATACAACATTATGACCATAAGAAAATCCATAGCATTATAAATGCAAGCGAAAATAACATCATAACCATTATCATCTCAAAACATACATATATCCATTCATTCTCTCCCCCAAGGTATCTTAACGCCACTAATTGCTAACATCATAACCTAACACATCCATACCATGAAATCATTAACGTCCATTTTATTTAAGTTCTACTCAAGTACTTTCTTCCTATCTTTAGATTATGAGCTACCAAATGCATTTATTCATAACGCTATTAACTTTCTAGGTTCATTTTAAACAACTAGATGAAATGTTCCTATCTCCTATCTTTATCCATTATTCACCTATTACATCATGAATCTATATACATATACCCTTTCATACATATGGAACTAGATTATTTCCTTAAGAAAGACTGTTGCACATCTCATCAAGATTACTATCCTTATGCATATGCAAGATTATAATCGCAAGCACTTATCTACTTCCAAATAGGATTCCAAGCTACTAAACAAATTCAAGAATCATATGATACAACAAGAATAAACATAATATAATTATTCAATCTCCTAATTCAACATAGGATCTCATTCCTAACATTGTGAACATTTCTACAATGTGAACCATATAATAATACATCATCTTAATCCATTACAAGTCATAGTCTCTACATCATAAAGTCCTATTACATAATAGTGCATGGTACAAGTACACAGTCGCTTCTGTTACATCATATCCTAATGCATAATAGTACAAGTTTCATAGGTACATATCCTTCTTTCACATTTACAAGTCATCATGATACAATGTTATCTCCTAGTATAGAAATAAACTCAACATAGTGAATAATCAGTGTCCATATAAATCTACAGCTATTCATTCATTTCTATATTCCAATGATAACTAACAATAAGGATTAACATATTTCAAGACAAGGCATACATGATTGTAAACATATTCACTGGCACACACAAGATATACACAAGACAATCCAATCGTATCACTCAATCATTTAATTCCCCTCTAATCTAAAATCACATACACAATTGAATATCCATTTACATAACATTCTGGAATCAACCTACTACAAGTCCTAATACATATGTTCACGAGAAACTGATTACATAGTCTACTTTACTATTACATCTTTCTTGAGTTACAAACCACATGATATCTATTCCCAACTACATAGATTATGCTTCAAGATCCATCTACATGATGAGTTAACATAAATCCATGTCCACGCATGCAATCATCCAATGAATAACATCCCAATTGAAGAAGGCATCAAACCACCTGACTATGTGGAAACATCCCTTGTGCTAGGAGATGGCATGAGGTTCCAACTAACACTTAAGACCTAGGCTAACACCTAATAACCAAGGGACTAAACATGACAACCACAAAATAACAACGAAGAACAATGTATCAAATTACCTCACAAGGCTAATAAAAAATTAATAAATCCCAAAGGCATAATGATAACGTACACACTTAGGGAAGAGTGTCATCACATACTATCCTCACAAAGAAGGGGCCACACCACACCTTGATAGACATGTGGAACCATCTCCACCTTGGAGACAATCAAGGGAGATCGATTTACCACTCCAATGGTCGTCGCAAGCTCATCCCAAGTCAACAGTCAAGGGCTATGAGGTGGGGAACCAAAAAAAAAAAATTATCTTGTTTAAGTAAATTCTTATTTACCCAAACCCAATAATCAAATTATTAGTGAACTATCACTTGCAATTAAACATAAACTTTTCATGGGGTCCCATGACAGTTCTAGACCCTAAGCATTATCTCTAGGAACCTCTTCGAGCTTAATGCTCATGACCCTGGTCCTACACATGCAAGAACCCACTCACCCTAATCATGGACCAATACCTTAGGTTGAAATATGTATTAAAAGAACATCACAACAACATCATGAAGACTTAAGCACAATCACGACATCATATCAAGATTTATATACCCAATTACAAGAAAGAGCCTTCACCAAAATAATACAACATTGAACCAAGGCATAAACATGAGTTCAAAGGATAATCCAAAACAAATTCCAATACTCAACAATGCGGCAATAACATCCCACTAGAGCTCTCATAAACATTCCTCAATATCGAGGTATTCTTCCTCTCATTGGAGCAACTCAACATGAACAATATCATCAATGGTAAGGCACAAGTCCTCTTACTGGAGCACAAAAAAAAACATGTAATTATCATGATGACATCATAAAAACCTCTAAGGAAATCAATGCAATCACAAATTCCCAAATTCAAACAAATCAATCACAATGACCAAAACTGATAAAACATGCACCCCAAAGCAATTCAGCACATCCAAAACCTAAAATGACACATTTGAGAGATAAATTAGGTCTCCCATGACATATTTTGGCATTTTGGAGCTATACTTTTGTGTTTTGGTGCCAAACAATAGCATTTTGGGTTCAAAGAGAAAAAACCAATGAAAACACACATTTTATGTAATGAAACTTGCCTAGATTGCACATATGCTTGGTTAATCACAAAAATGACTCTCCCAGGAGGTGTGGGAGGATAAAATAATACCTTTAAAACATAAAAATTGTATTCACAAGTCATACAAATGGATTTTAACATCAAATCCCTGCACCTCCTTTACACAAACTTGCACAGAAAGACACCAAGTTTACATAGAAACTCATGGACATGCAGTATATCATAATGGGAGATAAAATAAAAATAAAAAAGAATATTAAATCCCAAGAAGAATACAAGGAAGGGAATATGTAAATTTAAAAATATAATATACAAAATAAACATCCCCAATAATAGATGACGAAGGCAGATCCCGAGAAACAAAAAAACATAGCGAATTGTAGTAAAACACAAAATATTATGTTATTATATCTGAAATCAAACTATTTGAAATACATCCAATTACAATCTAGAGTAATAAATCCTCAATCATTGCAACACACAACTTACAAAGTTTTCGGAAAACCCTTATAAAACAATTTCCAACCTAGAAACTAACTCCCAAAAACTCAACTCCAAAAGCTATTACAAGTTTCCTCAAATGAGTCCTAAATAGCCTTCCACCATTTTGGAGCTGAAATTAAAATTTATAAATTACCAATTGGTGGACAAAGGCAAAAACAAGAAATTGGAAATATGAAAATACAACCAGATTCAAAAATTAAAACTTTTCAAAAAATTGTCCAACTCTTGGCAGCCATAACTTTTCATCCAGGAATCGGATTTACAAACTGTTTGAAGCATTAGAAATATCTCTATGTGTAGAGTATGCTTAGGGTTTTCTCCGCTGATTCCCACCATTTTTTGTGCTTGTTCAACACAGTTTAATGACTCAAATTTGACTTGGAAGAATTTTTTTCAATTTTTTAGGAAACTGAAACTTGAATAACTTTCAAACAGTTAATGATTTTAATTTGATTCTTTCACAGAGTGCTTATTTTTTCCTCCTTAAGATGCTTGCAAATTTTGGGCTCCATCAACCTTCAATAA
The DNA here is from genome assembly GCF_030272615.1 of Cryptomeria japonica. NCBI lineage: Eukaryota > Viridiplantae > Streptophyta > Pinopsida > Cupressales > Cupressaceae > Cryptomeria > Cryptomeria japonica. The sequence continues at coordinate 580,810,685 of NC_081405.1, forward strand.
AAACTTTCTATTTTTGGCAGTCGGCTAGAAAAAGCAGCTTGTCAATTTTGAGAGTTGAAATCTCTTATTCATCTAAGAGGGTATCTAGAAATAAAAAATAATTAAAAGAAAACTTAAAAAAAAGAAATATTTTTGTGTGATACAGGATTGGCCATTAACCATTGCATGCTCCTGCATCAAACACCTTGGGTAGATTGAGAAGTGACCCCATAATGTCTCAACTGATTGAGGACAACCTAGATGATCAACCTCTTCCTTGGAAAACCGTTAAGAATATTCAATAGGTCTTTCCATCCATTTCAATAGATACTCCTCATGCTACCTATTTCTAGTTCTCCTCCTCATGCAACTATCCAAAATTGCTTTGATCTCCTCCTTCTCTGAAGTAGGTGCAAGTATTTTATATTGTACTATTGTTGGTTCCTCCTTTGTGCTACGTTCATGATATTTTTTTATATCTGAAATGTTGAACATAGAGTAAATATTAATTTCTTCTAGCAACTCTACCTCATATGTGTTTCAAGATTCATGCTTCTTCAAGATTTTGCAGGGACCAAACTTCTTCATCTTCAACTTATTGTATGTCCCCACTGGAAACCTTCCTTTCCTCAAATGAACCATCACCTCGTCATATAGCTGAAACTCCTTATACCTCCTTTTTTGATCTACCTTAACCTTATACTATAGATTTATCACGTTGATGTGCTTCTTCACCTCTTCACGTATATTATTGGTGTGTTTTGCAAATTCTTCGGCTCCGGCACTTGTATCCATCACATAGTCCATCTTCCTCAATTCTAGAGCGGTCCTTGGATTGCCTCCATACAAAATTTGGAATGGTGATCTACTAGTGCTCCTATTGACAGAATGGGTGTAAGAAAATTCTTCTTGTCATAAGATCAGATCCCATCCCTTGGGTTTGTCTCCTAGCAAGAATCTCAGTAGGTTACCTAGACTCCTATTCACCACTTAAGTATACCCATCGGTTTTTAGAAGGTGTGCAAAACTAAACTTCAATTATCTCTTTAATTTTTTTCACAAGGTACTCCAAAAGTATCCAACAAATTTGGTATCAGGATTTGAAACAAAAACTTGTTGGTAAACCATGCAGTCTTACCACCTCCCTAAAGAACAAATCAACAATGTGGACAACATCATGGGTCTTCTGACATGGGATGAAATGTGTCATCTTTGAAAACGTATCAACTAATAGAAATATTGAATCATTCCCTCTCTGAGTCCTTGGTAAACGAAGAACAAAATCCATACATATATTTTCCCATGGCCTCTCAGTTACAGGTAATGGCTGATATAGCCCTGTATTCTGGCTTAATCCTTTTGCCCTCTTGCACACTCTACAACTATGCAAAAATTTCTTCACATCCTATGATAATTGAGGCTAATAATAATGCTCACTAATAATGGCAATGGTCTTATCCCAACCAATGTATCCTACCATTCCTCCACTGTGCTTTTGTTTGAGAAAATTCTTCCTCATAGAGCTCCTAGGAACGCACAACTAGCCTCCCTTGAACACCATACCATCCTGGATTATGAAATCCAACGGCCTTGTCCTGTCCAAAGTAACAAGCTCCTTGCAAGATTTTCAAGCCTCTACAAAATATGGATTCTTGGGATAGAAATGTCTTGAGTTCATTGAACCCCACCACATAAAACTATATCTTTGTCAGCAAAATATTCCTCCTACTCAATGCATTTGCAACTCTGTTAGACCTCCCACTTCTATGCTTCAAAACAAAAGTGTAACTCTACAAAAAATCCACCCATTTCAAATGTCTATGATTCAATGTTCTCTAACTATTCAAATACTGCAATGCTTGATGATTAGTATACAAAACAAATTCCTTTGGCAATAGATTGTGTCTCCATTTATTTAATTCTTAAACTATTGCATAAAATTCTTGATCACAAACATAATATTTCTTCTTTGCATCATTTAGTTTTTCTCTAAAATAAGAAATGGGCCGACCTTCCTATCTCAAAACAACTCCAATGGCATTACCACTAGCATCACAGTCCACCTGAAACACCTTATTGAAATCTGGAAAGGATAAAACAGGGTGCTACATCAACTTCTTCTTCAACATATTAAAAATATTTTCCACTCGATACTCCACATGAATTCTTTCTTATTCCCTCTAATTGTTTTAGTCAGGAGTGCACAAATGCTACTAAAGTTTCTAATGAGCTTCCTTTAAAAACTTGGTGAACCATGGAAAGATCTCAACCCACTAACAGTCCTTGTGGTAGTCAATTCCATAATAGCCTTCACCTTCTCTGTGTGCATCTTAAGACCTTCTCCTGAGACAACAAACCTCAAGTACTCTAACTCCTTCACAAAAGTACACTTCTTCAAAATAATCAGCAATTTCTCCCCTCTCAGCTTCTCAAAAACTCTATGAATATCCATCAAATTCTCCTCCAATGTCTTACTAAAAATCAAAATATCATCAAGGTACACAATAAAAAACTTACAGAAAAATTCCTTCAATACCTCGTTCATGAGCTGCATGAATTTTCTCAATGCATTGGTTAGCCCAAAAGGCATGACTAAAAACTTATACAAGCTTTATTTAGTTTTGAAGGCGGTCTTCCACTTGTCCCCCTCTCTAATGTTGATTTTGTGATATCCACTCTTAAGATCAATCTTTGTGAAGTACTCCGCTCCACTCAAGCAGTCCATAACATCATCTATCATTGGCAGGGGAAATCTATACTTGATTGTTATCTTGTTTATGGCCCTGGAGTCTGTACACATCCTTCATTCTCCATTTTTGTTTGTTGTGCAGGTACTGCACATGGACTCGGGCTATTTTAGATAAATCTTTTTCTGAACAACTCTTGAACCTATCAGTTCAACTCTTTATTTTATGTTGGAGTCATTCTATGGGCTGCCTTACTTAGAAAACTAGCTCCAACCTAGAAACATGATATCTTGAAACTCATTCAAAACACTAGAAACTTGTATAGGCGCCTCTTCATTATCTTCTTTATCCACTCTCAAAATTAAAGAAAAACACATAGGTTCATGTTTCATACCTTCCAAAAATTTTCTCATCGAGAAAACATATTTTGGCATTACTACATATCTTTTCTTCCATCTCCTTTAGAGGCTTGAGATTATGGTGAACTCCTTCCTTTGTTAGGGTATAGGTATTTAGATGACCATCATGTAAAACATGCCTATCAAACATTCATGGCCTCCCTAACAACATGTGTCATGCATCCATGGGTATGATGTCACTGAGTACCTCATCACAATAACTAACAATCTTGAATTTTACCAGGCAGTGTTCTGTTAGTATAAATCGGTGACTTAGAGGGGGGTGTATCAGTCAAAACAATTTATACACAATTCAAACATTCAAACAAACCAATTTGCAACTATCCTTCCAAATTAACTTAAACATTGCATAAATCATGAAAGAAAATAACAAAAAAGAAAAGAGATTTGCATACACAAATAAGTATCACATAACACTACCAATTATACGTGGAAATCCTCGGTTAGAAGAAGAAAACCATGGTGGGGATAACCCACAATCTCTTTTACTGTAGTGAAAAAGAGTGCCCTGTTAAGAGATTACAACCAGTTCTTTCAGAGAATATCACCCTATTAGAAGGGACTCGTGTCCAGTTAAGAATACCTTAGAACCTGTTAAAGGTCACCTTCCTAGAGGATTTTATAACTTCATATCTGAAGTGACTCGATTAAGAGATTTTACATAAAGAATCTGTTAAGGTTGACCCTGTTAAGGGATTTACAATACTACAATTGTTAGAAGGCAACAAAGATGATTGATCTGTTTGATGACACTACCTCTGTCTCATAGATCCACTTTGCATGCTTTTTTCTTCTGATCCGTGTCGGCTTCACCGATTCATAACTCTATCTACTTCACTCTATTCTACTCCCCCTGTTTACATTAACACAAATCTTTTTCACATTCACAACAATAAAATCAAAATGAATGATGTGTATATATTACCATTAATTCTGGTACCAACTTTCCCTGCAAAAATCTGTTATCGCGCCTTGAATTTCTCTCCAAAAATCATTCTGGGAAAATGGTCAAGACAACCATTCATGCTGATAAGATCGCCAGTTGAAAAGGGAAGATTATTGGTTCAACTGGATGTTATCTAGATGTTTCTACATTTGTTATTTGAACTCTTGTATTCCCAATTGTTGCTTATGTACCAGTCCAGTTCTGCCTAACTGGTTACCTCCTGTATATTGGTCTACTCACTTCTTAACTGGCTACCTCCTATATACCAGTCTACTCACTGCTTAGTCGATTAACCCTTGTATAGTGGTCTAGTCACTACTTATCTAGTTAACCCCTGTATAACTATCTAGTCACTGCCGATAGAGATAAGGACTCTTGTTCTTCACTAGTTACCCTTTACTCCTTTATTGATGGATTATGGAGACTTAGAAGATGATTTTGCCAACAATGAAAACCATTTCACCGGTCATACAAAATGCATCATAATGCCAACAAACTCCCCCTTTGGCATTGTTGGAAAATACTACAAAGCAGTCATGTATGTGTCGGTTCTACCCTTGTTTCATATACCTCATGTATATATATAAACTCCCCATATTTACATCAATGACAAATAATATACAAAAGGATTCATGAAAGTAAAGCAAAAATGTCTTCGAAATTTTCTTTAGCAGTTGGCAAAGAGGATTTCCATGAAGGCTTTGCCTTTTTCATGGTGCTGAAGTGTCCATGCAAAATTGTAAAAAAATCATCCATTTCATCTACAGAGTTACAGTCAGGTGCACTTATGAGACTTTTTGCTTCTTTGACATTCCTTTTCATGAAATCAATCATTGGTGCAAGGTAGCATTGTAGCTCTAGCAGATTAAGAGCTTTTTTATCCTCTTCCTCTTTTAACTTTTTTATTTCATTAGTTAACTCTTTGACCTTTCTACTAAAAGTCATTTGAGAGCTTGTAAGAGGATCAAAAGAACCTATTAGATCTTGGATTTCCCTTTGAGTGTGAGCTTGTTTATCTTCAAGATCTTTGATTAAATCAGTGAAGCTTTATGACTTGACAAATAATTGGCCAACATCCTATTGTATAGATTTGGCCTCTTTAGTGCTAGCGGAGTGAACAACTTTTCCAATTGATATGTGTTTCATTAATTTTTCACCTCTCTTTGTTTCATATTGTCTAGCTAAAACCTTCTCTAGATCGGTTTCCTTTGAACCGTATGCTTTGACAAGAGTGCCCAACTGATCAACGATGAATGCATTGTCATCAATAGCAATGTCAAGAATGATATTAGATAGAATGGTTTTTGTAGTATTAAGAATTCTGGTCTTGTTTTTCTTTTCTCTAAGTTTTGCCTTTTCAGCTTGAAGTTTTAGTTTTTTAGAAAGTTTCATTAATTTTTTTGGGGTCATCTTCTTTATGTCGATTACAGAGTCTTCCTCTTCTTCCTCCTATATTTATTCTTCCTTTTCTTCAACCTTAACCTTAGAGCTGGTTGCGGTGGTAAGTTTAGCTTTCTTCTTTTCACTCTTCTTTTCTAAGTCTAACATCCTCTTTACTAGAGGAGTGTCCACCACTGTTTTCTTACCATCTTCAGGTTGACCGGATGAAGAATCCTCTTTCTTCTTGTTTTGTTCTGATTCCTTGGTCTCCTCTAGTTCCTTCATCTATTCTTCCTTGTTTTCTTATTCCTTCTGTTTTTCTTACTTCTCCTTTGTTTCCTTCTACTCTAATTCTTCAATAGGTGGTATTGACGTATTTATCACCTTTGTATTTCCTTCCTCTGCACCTTTTATCTGACAAAAGGGGTTCATTGTTTGTAGGATTTATTGTTACCAAAGTTCTGTTAGGTGTATCTTCATAAGGCATATCTTCAACTATAACTTCATCTTCACCGAGATGGTTAGTTTGAGTGGTTCCCTTTACCTGTGAAACACTAATATAAATAGTTTAAACAGTTGATTTGTGTTCAACCGGTTGGTCTACATCCCTTGTTAGAATGAGAATATCTAACATAACATTACCGATGATATCATCAACTAAGAAAACATCAAAACCTTCAATAGAGTCTTTGTCTTTACCTTTCCCTTTGTCCAGCGAAGTTGCACCTTGGTCCTATTTTATTTCCTTTGTTATTTCTTCTTCAACTTCCCTTTGATGGCTCAAGATTGTTTATCCTATGCTCTTTCTCAATAGGTAAAGTTGTTTTCCATCTCCCTTCAATTTGATTTTGCAAGTCTGATGGAACTATCCATATAGCTCACTGGCAGTTCTAAAGAACTTATGCATGTTCCAAATAAGTGCGTCTTCAATTTTTATTTTGTCCTCCTTGTTGCAAAGGGGATATTTTCTCCCAACAATAGATACACCTCCAATCTCTTTCATCCCATCGACCAATTCATCAACAGTTGGAAGTAAATTTCTACCACTTCTTTTGATTTCTTTTATTTCCACATCAAATTAGGTGTCAGTGTTAGAACCCTCCTTTTCATCCTTCTTAGGCTTCATATTAGCCTTTGTGTGAATTGTCACTTCACGCTTTTTCTTTCTTGCATATGTTACTACTACCGATCTATCTTTACCTTGGGAAGATGTATGAGTATCTGAATCATTTTCTTTAGTGTATGTTTCTAGTTTGTTGGATGCAGTACCCTTCGGTTTTGCCTTCGACATTTTTTTCTTTTCTCCTATTTGTTCTTTAACTTTGTTTCATTTGGCCCCTCTTTGTTCACTAGTACCGGTGGAAGTAGTGGCATAGGATGCTTCACCTCCATAGTTTTTGTCTAAGGTATCAATCATTTTCCTTACTCTTCTTTGTATGATTGCTCCTTAAGTTCCTATTTTATTTTGGAGCTTGCCTCCTCATAAGTTCCAAATTTCTTTGCTTTTCTATCTACTAGTTTAGACAGTAACATGTTTGCATACACTTTACTAATATCTGCCCCAACCTCATAACCCATAGAAGGTACCCAAAAGCTTCTAGGTTGAGCCACTTGAATGATGCAACAATCGGTGTCAATAAGAAAATAAATGTTTTCTGTGTACTTCGAAACAATAGCGGTTGGGATTCTCTCTCTTTTGTGAATTCTAATTTGGAATTCTTTAAAATATCCCCACATTGTTTCCCCACATTGTTTCCCCAAACTTATCACCTAAAACCCTAATCATTTCACCTATCTGAACCATGATAGGTTTATCCTCAAACCACACAACATTGCCCTTACTGGGAAAGAAATTTTGCACATAGAAGAATATACATACCAGTAATGAGCCATACTTGAATGACTATTTCTTGTCCTTCTTAATTCGCTCCATGTTTACTAGAGATTGACTTCTGATCATCTCACTAATATCATATCTTGCATCCTCCTTGAGGATTTGATAGGCTGCACATATAGCACCGCTCGACACAATGTTTATGTGGCTTGATTGATAGACCCTATAACCCAGCACTGTATAAGAAAACCTCACTTCTGCATCCTCAATATGAGTGATTTCCATTGCTCTCCTGTCACATCGAGATTGAGTCAACCGGGTGACTTCAGTGGATGATATTTTTCTTAGAGTTAGTGCTTCACAGGTTGCGCTAAACCTTGTTACTCTTTTAATCACATCCTTTATGATCTTGATCGATGCTTCAGCTTCCAGCCATAGAAATTGATCATGCACTCTTCTTAATACATACCTAACCCAATCAACATGAAATTGATCGGTAAAATCAACAACATTCAACAAATGCTTGGCCTTTAGATGCAAATATTCTTCATTTAATAGATCATGATTACAAAACCTTTTGAATTTATTCCGAATAAATTTATCTCCAAGTTCTTCAAGCTTGCAATGGATGAAGGAGAAAATATCTTCAACTAGTAACACACCAAAGGGCACAGATGATAGGGCACCGATCATGTCGATCTCTCCAACATTCATAGGATCCAGTTTAAACTCGGGTTGTAGTTCCTTAATTTCTTCAACCAACACAAGATTCGATACATAAGCTGCCATGATGAACTTCAAAAAAATTATTGAAAACAAGGTTTGATTACCTAGAATACCTTCTCCTCTAGGGTTGCCAAGCCCCACTATCATGCTGCTTGATTACTTCGCACAAATAGCACTAGAAAGATTTCGATCACCTTAGGTCGCATGAGAGCTCAAGAATGTTCACAAGAAAGCAAGGTGAATGAAATGTATTGACATTTCTTTATTTATCCATTAAGTTTTATCAGTGCTTCAATAAAACAACTAGTTTGTATAATTTTGACCATTTACAACTTAAGGTACACCAATTTACTTTTTACTAGTTGCTTGTTACCGATACCGATACACAAACAACATTTACACTAACCCTCAAAACTTTACCCAAAAAAAAACTTTAAACAAACTTGTATGCATCTAAACTATGTAGATAGACATAACCTCATATCGGTCGAGGGGATTCAATAATGATCTTACCATATGTGCTCCCCCTGAGTATCGGTATGCCTAGTTTGAAGAGGAACTATCATCACCGATGGATGATGACTTGGTTTCAAAATGATTCTCTCCTTCTTTGCTTTCTTCCTTCTTAATCCATGTCTTTTTCATTTCATTCCTCACCTCTTCAATTGTCTTCTTTCCTTTAAAGTCATTTTGCCCTTTCTTTTTGCCAAATTGGTTCATGTCTTCAGACCAGTTATAGGATCGGTTCCTACATTCTCTGGCTAAGTGACTGATCTTATGGAAATTGAAACATGTGCTGCTAGTTGTTCTCCATGGTCCTTCATTATTTCTTTGACCCATTCTTATTCTGCAATTTCTTCCACCATGAAAAAAATTACCACAAGTGGAACATGTGGCATTGAATTGATTACTCCTTTTATTAGGGCTAACCTATTTGAATGGTGATCTTGATACAGTTGACTTGAACATGCATTCTTCAGCTTTGTGTCCATACTTATTGCATGTAAAACAATATCCATTAAAGCTTCTTCTATTAGACATGTTGCTAGATCGAGATCTACACTCATAAGCAGTATGACCATACTTGTGACAATTATAGAAATAAGCATCAAAGATGAAAGACTTATTTTGACTAACCGGTTGATTTGAACAGACATCAAACTTATGACCCATTTTACCACAATGATTGCAATAAGATTTAGAAAACTTTATACCTTTCTTTCATGAATTGTTCCTTTTATCATCCTTAATGCTTTTGGATTTAGATGATTCTCTAGTTTCCATAGGACCTGTACCGGAGTAACCAAGACAGGTTGTCTCCTTTTTTCTCCTTTGAGCTTTTAATTGTTCATCTATCTTCTCAGAGCTTTCATTAAATTTCCTCAACTTTTCATTTCTCTCATTTGTAGCTTTCAACTCATTTTTGAGTTGTTCAATCTCTGTCACCATCTTCTCCTTTTCCTCTACTTTTTAATGTAGATCCTTATGTATGTATTCATTCTCTTGAGTGAAAATTCGGATTTCTTCATATTTTTCAATTAAGATTGCATCATTTTCTCTTAGGGCTTCTTTAGCGGGCCTTTTGGATTTTTCAGCTTTTTGATAAAACTTGTTCTGCATCTCTTTTTCTTTCATTTTCTATTCTATTGGCTTCTAGTATTTCAGTCATTCTCAAGGCCTAACTTTCATTCTCTCTTTTTAGATATGTGATTTCTTCATTCAGCTTCTTGTTCTTTTCCATGAGTTCTGCAACTGCTTTTTCTGCTTCTTCAGATCCACTCTGTTCAAAGAGTTGATCTATGATATCTTGACTCTTATTTAATTGTAGAGCTAGTTCCTTTAATTTAGCAAGTGATTTTTTCAGTCTCTTTCAACTGAGCAATAAGCTGAAGATAAAGAAGTTTGGTCACTGCAAAATTTTGAAGAAGCATGAATCTGGAAACACATATGAGGTAGAGTTGCTAGAAGAAATTAATATTTACTGTATGTTCAACATTTCAGATATAACAAAATATCATGAAGGTAGCACAAAGGAGGAGCCAAGAATAGTACAGTACAAAATTCTTGCACCTCCTTCAGAGAAGGAGGAGATCAAAGCAATTCTGGATAGTCGTGTGCGAAGGAGTACTAGAAATAGGTAATATGAGGAGTATCTAGTGAAATGGAGGGAAATACCTAGTGAATAGTCTTCATGGTTTTTCAAGGAAGAGGTTGACCGTTTGGGTTGTCCTCAATCAGCTGAGACGTTACGTGGTCACTTCTCAATCTAACTAAGGTGTCTAATGCAGGAGTATCCAATGGTGTATGGCCAATCCTATATCACACAAAAATGTTTCTTTTTGTTTAGTTTTCTTTTTATTTTTTGGTAGTTTTGGATACCCTCTTAAACGAATAAGAGATTCCAACTCTCAAAATTGACAAGCTGATTTTTCTAGCCGACTGCCAAAAATAGCAAGTTTTTATTTGAAGGCAAATGGAGCCCAAAATTTGTGGGAATATTGAGGAGGAAAAAATAAGCACTTTGTGAAAGAATCAAATTAAAAGCATCAATTGTTTGAAAGTTATTCAAGTTTCAGTTTCCTAAAAAATTGAAAAAAAATCTTCCAAGCTAGATTTGAGGCATTAAACGGTGTTGAATGGGAACGAAAAATGGTGGGAATTAGCAGAGAAAAATCTAAGTGTACTCAACACTCAGAGATATTTGTGATGCTTCAAATAGTTCATAAATACGATTCCCAGATCAAAAGTTATGGCTGCCAAGAGTTGGACAATTTTTTGGAAAGTTTTAATTTTTGAATCTGGTTGTATTTTCATATTTCCAATTTCATGTTTTTGCATTTTTCCACCAATTGGTAATTTATAAATTTTAATTTCAGCTCCAAAATGGTGGAAGGCTATTTAGGACTCATTTGAGGAAACTTGTAATAGCTTTTGGAGTTGAGTTTTTGGGAGTTAGTTTCTAGGTTGGAAATAGTTTTATAAGGGTTTTAAGAAAACTTTGTAAGTTGTGTGTTGCAGTGATTGAGAATTTATTCCTCTATATTGTAATTGGATGTATTTCAAATAGTTTGATTTCAGATATAATACATAATCTTCTATGTTTTACTGCAATTTGCTATGTTTTTTTGTTTCTCGAGTTCTGCCTTCATCATGTATTATTGGGGATATATTTATTTTGTATATTATATTTTTAAATTTATGTATTCCCTTCCTTGTATTCTTGTTGGGATTTAATATTATTTTTTAGTTTTTTTTAATCTCCCATTATGATATACTGCATCTCCATGAATTTCTATGTAAATTTGGTGTCTTTCTGTGCAAGTCTGTGTAAAGGAGGTGCGGGGATTTGATGTTTAAATCCATTTGTATGACTTGTGAATATAAGTTTTATGTTTTTAAGGTATTATTTTATCCTCCCACACCTCCTGGGAGAGTCATTTGTTCATTTAGCAAGCCTGTGTGCAATCTGGGCAAGTTTCATTACATTAAATGTATGTTTTCATTGGTTTTTGCTGTCTGAACCCACAACGCTATCATTCGGCACCAAAACACAAAAGTATGGCTCCAAAATGCCAAAATATGTCATGGGAGAGATAAATTATCTCCCAAATGGGCCATTTTAGGTTTTGGAGGTGCTGAACTACTCTGGGGTGCAGGTTTTATCAGTTTTGGTCATTGTGATTGATTTGTTTGATTTTGGGAATTTACCACAAGCATTTTGTGATTGCATTCATTTCCTTAGAGGTTTTTATGATTTCATCGTGATAATTACATATTTTTTTTTGTTCTCCAGTAAGAGGATTTGTCCCTTCTTATTGAGGATATTGTTGATGTTGAGTTTCTCCAAGAGGAAGAATGCTTCGATATTGAGGAATGTTTATGAGAGCTCTAGTGGGATTTTATTGCCTCATTTTTTGGTATTGGAAATTTTTTTGGATTATACTTTGAACTCATGTTTATGCCTTCGCTCATTGTTGTATTATTCTGGTGAAGGCTCTTGCTTGTAATTGCGTATATAAATCTTGATATACATCAGTTTGCTTCCATGATGTTGTGGTTGTGTTTATGTCTTCATAATGTTGTTGTGATGTTATTTTAATGCATATTTCAACCTAAGGTATTCGTTCATTATTACGGGGAGTGGGTTCTTGCATGTGTAGGAGCGGGGTCATGAGCAATAGGCTCTAAGAGGTTCCAAGAGATGATGCTTAGGGTCTAGAACTGTCATGGGACCACATGAAAAGTTTATGTTTAATTGTAAGTGATAGTTCACTAATAATTTGATTATTGGGTTTGGGTAAATAAGAATTTACTTAAACAAGATAATGATTTCTTTTTTTGGTTCCCCACCTCATAGCCCTTGATTGTTGACTTGGGATGAGCTTGGGAAGACCGTTGGAGTGGTAAATCGATCTCCCTTGATTGTCTCCAAGGTGGAGATGGTTCCACGTGTCTATGAAGGTGTGGTGTGGCCCCTTCTTTGTGAGGATAGCATGTGATGACACTCTTCCCTAAGTGTGTACATTATCATTATGCCTTTGTTGTTGATTATGCCTTTGGGATTTATTGTTTTTTTATTAACCTTGTGAGGTAATTTGATTCATTATTCTTGGTTGTTATTTTGTGGTGGTCACGTTTAGTCCCTTGGTTCTTAGGTGTTAGCCTATCTCTTGAGTGTTAGCTGGAACCCCATGGCATCTCCTAGCACAAAGGATGGTTCCTATTGGTTCCACATGGTCAGGTGGTTTGATGCCTTGTTCCATTCGGATGTTAATCATTGGATGATTCAATGCGTCAACATGGATTTATATTATCTCATCATATAGATGGATCTTGAAGCATAATCTATTTAGTTAGGAATTGATATCATGTAGTTTTTAACTCAAGAAAGATGTAATAGTAAAGTAGACCATGTAATCAGTTTCTCGTGAACATATGTATTAGGACTTGTAGTAGGTTGATTCAAGAATTGTATGTAAATGGATATTCAATTGTGTATGTAATTCTAGATTAGAGAGGAATTAAATGATTGAGTGATACGATTGGATTGTCTTGTGTATATCTTGCGAATGGTAGTGAATATGTTTATGATCATGTATGCCTTGTCTTGAAATATGTTAATCCTTATTTTTAGTTATCTTTGGAATATATAAATGAATGAATAGTTGTAGATTTGTATGGACACTATGATTATTCACTATGTGGAGTAGATGTCTATGTTTGGAGATAACATTGTATCATAATGACTTGTAAATGTGAAAGAAGGATATGTACTTATGTAACCTGTATTATTATGCATTAGGATATGATATAACAAAAGCGACTATGTACTTGTACCATGCACTCTTATGTAATAGGACTCTATGATGTAGAGACTATGACATCTAATGGATTAAGATGATGTATTATTATATGGTTCACATTGTATAAATGTTCATAATGTTAGGAATGAGATCCTACGTCGAATTAGGAGATTGAATAATTATACTAAGTTTAATCTTGTAGTATCATATGATTCTTAAATTTGTTTAGTAGCATGGAATCCTATTTGGAAGTAGATAAGTGCTTGCTATTATAATCTTGCATATGTGTAAGAATAGTAATCTTGATGAGATGTGCAATAGTCTTTCTTAAGGAAATAATCTAGTTCCATATGTATGAAAGGGTATATGTATATAGATTAATGATGTAATAGGTGAATAATGGATAAAGATGGGAGATAGGAACATTTGATCTCGTTCTTTAAAATGAACTTAGAAAGTTAATGGGGTTATGAAGAAATGCTTTTGATAGCTCATAATCTAAAGATAGGAAGAATACTTGAGTAGAACTTAAATAAAATGGATGTTAATGATTTCATGGTATGGATGTGTTAGGTTATGATGTTATTAAGTAGTGGCATTAAGATACATTGGGGGAAAGAATGATAGGATAAATGTATGATTTGAGATGATAATGGTTATGATGTTATTTTTGCTTGCATTCATAATGTTATGGATGATTTTATGGTCATAATATTATATTTGTTCATGTAGTTGTTAATCTATGATCTTGAATGATGATAGTTATTTATGTTTCATTAGTTGATTTTTATTTAAAAGAGTTATCTCTATTTGTTAGTTAGATTAGTAGTTTTCTCTAGGGTATTTTGGCAGGTATTACAGACATTGGCCAATTTCTTGAAAATTGTGCACTATATTGATGTGAAATTAATTTGATTTGTTTATTATTATTTTATGAACTTTCTCTACAAAAATCGCAAGAACCTAGTTCTCAAATCTCAAGAGATGATGAAATCTTCTTTAGTACTTTTTAAAAATATGTTGGACTTATCTATGGTAGTCTAAGGCTAGTCGCCAATCAAATTTAAACAAATAGAATTGCAAGTGTATGCTCGAATAGTTGACATCATGATACTTCTGCTAATGGATTTGTCTGGGTATATGAACACTAATTTAGGATGATTGTCTCACAATGTTATCAACCCTGCTCTCTAATCTTAATGTCACTCCAAACCAATACATAGTTGAAACCACACAATGGCTCAACAATTAACCATGTAACAAAAACACTTGCCTAACATATTTAAAATGCCCTCTAATGATTGAATTTCTAAGTATGGTGGCAAACATAAAATGTACATGCAAAAAGTACTATTGTTCAAATCTGCCCAACCCATTTACCATATCTACCTCCACATTGATGCTAAAATGTTTCCAAATGCTAGTATTGAAATGGCTCTAAATGTACTACCTCAAAATGATAGTATGGAAATATGCTCTCATGCACTCCTTGAAAGATAAAAAAGAGAGTTTTTGAATCTTTCTTCCTATTATCTTTAAATAAATCTTTCTCTAGTTGAGTTAGGGGATTTTCTTTTGTTGCATCAACTTATCTAGGTATCCATTTCTTACAAACTTTCATAAATCTTGTGAACAAAACAATGTCTTCATTGTGATTACCCAATAGTTATAATTTTTTCTATTAAAATGAAGAAATTGTGGGTTTCTCAGCCTTGTGCTTCGAGCTGTTATTATTGACTGTAGATAACCCTTCTAACTCCTTTAAAAACTTTATCAAAGACTCCATTCAATAACCTTCATCTTTAATACCACATGATGTAAGAGAAAGTGGATAAAAGAGTTTAAGAACAGAGCAGGAAAATGGAGAGACAAAACACATAAAATAAATTGAAAATTAATTAATTAAATATTTACATATTTAAGATGCATACATAACACTCACATGGCTGGTACCTTTTCTTTGTGCCCAAAGATTCCACAAATAGAGTTTCTCTATTCCACACTTCATCTACTGTTTCTAAAGCAACATTTTTTTTACTCCTATTTTCTTCATTCATTAATTCTAAAACTACCTACTATAAGCTTAGTGTCTGTGGTTTAAGCCATTCCCTATTGTTATAGTAACAAGTGTAAATTTTCCTCTTTTTTTTTTAATTCCGTACATTTCATTCAAAACTGCTCTCCTTACAATTGATATGTTAGGCTGAGGACAACAGGAAAATCAAAAGAACATTAAATGATATGTATAAGAAATCTACATTCAAGATTATGAAATAAGTTTTTCATTTAAAAAATGCAAGTTTTTTAAATAGTATTTGATATCAATTCGAAATTTAATTATTTACTTGAATTTTAAAATTTTATTTATTAATTTCAATATACATATTTTCAATCATTAATATACTAATCATAAGCACTTTCACTAATATAAAGTACTATATATACATTGAACACTTAAAAAAAATATAAAATATTTATGTAACTTATCTAAATTTTAATCTATCACATTGTAAACTAAAACAAAAATAATAGTAATGTTATTAAAATATATTCTAAATAAAATTTTCAAATTATTTTTATATTTTCAAATTTTATAAAAAATTGCAAAAGAAAAGAAAGAGAGAAAATATAAATTATATGAAATATAGCATTATTTTGTTTTTCTATAAAGCACAAAATTTTAACACGCAAGATTAGAACTCTTAGAAGTGGAAATCATTGACAACAAGAGAAGGCTACATAATCCAATCAGGGTTATTATCAATGGGTGGGTGTTTCTCGATGGGTGGGAGTTTCTCAAAGCTATACCTAGGAAAGCTGTATATTCCAGACATCTTTATGAATTGCTTGTGATATATTACAAACATTTTAGGAATGGATTGCTAATTTTTCCAATCTTGTTAAGAAAATCATATACTCATTGTAATAATTATAATGATTCACCCTAATTATTATTCTCCTCTTGAGGTTTGGTAAGCTTCAAATTAATTGTATCAAAATATTAAGAATCATTATCATGGTAATAAAGTCAACTAAATATGGATCAACACTGACAATAAAAGAAATGCATAATTGCAATGCAAATAAGTTATTCTATTGATTAATAGATTACAACAATTTCTTGATAATGAATGAACTACAATTGCTAGATCATATAGAGGTGTTAGATACATTCAAAAACTTCCAAACCTTATCTTAAAAATATTCCTCATAAATTAATCTATCAAGCAATATTGTGGTAATAAATTCAGTTGATTATAAATGCATCAAATGGAGAATTCATATAAGAAATAAAAGAAATGTAGAATTGGATAAATTGTACTATTGATTCAATAGATAATGAATGAACTAAGTTCTCACATTATATAGAGGTGTTAGATACATTCAAAGACTTCTAGAAACTCGTCTTGGAAAAATTACATTATTAGTCTCCCCTATTGTGTGTGGTTATTACCACTTTCTCTCCTTCTATAGAGGGCTTCAATTATTTTTTGACAAAACATTGTGACCTTTTCTATGTTTGAGATATAAATTTCTCAAACAACTTGATGTTAGTGGCTTTATGAGATCCTCTTGAAAACTTCAATATCCCAACAATTAAAACACAAATAAATATCCCTATTGATTCATGAGATTAAAAGATCTTCATCAAATAACAAAACATATATAAATTTCCTTATTGTTTTAAGAGATTACATTTGTTTACATTGATAACCATCAAATATCTTACAAAAGATTCTTGATCAACATCAAATATCAAACATAGATAAATTGACTTGCTAATGATTTCTTCAGTACTTCTTCATTCATAATTAAAACAAAAAAAATTTCTCTTTTGATTCAAGAGATTACAATAACTTCGTGACAAAATATCAAAACATAGATAATTTACTCTTTTGATTCAATAAATTACAAGACCTTCTTGATAAAATATCAAAAGACACATAAATTTCTCTATTCATTCAAGAGATTTCGTGATTAAATAATGAAACATAGATAAAGCACCCTATTGATTAAAGAGATTACAATAGCTTCTTGATTAGCATGAATTATCAAAACATAGATAACTTGCCCTATCACTCTTTATTGCTACCTTCTTCTTTAGTTATGGCTGGATTTAATGATTTCTTCAAAAGCCTCTTGAACACCATCAAATATCAAAACACAGATAAAATCCCCTACAACCTTTTATCGCTACCTTCTTCAACTATTGTTGGATCTAATGATTCATTCTTCTTGAGCTTTGATTGCTATGACTGGATCTAAAGTTTTCAATGCTTCTTCACATAAAATTAAAATAGAGAAAATCAGGAGATTACAAGAGCTTATTATGAAATATCAAAACACAAAATTAAAACACAAATAAATTTCCATATTGATTACAAGAGCATCTTGTTAAAAAATTTAACACAAATAAATTGCCCCATTGATTCAAGACATTACAATAGCTTCTTGATCACCATCAAATATTGAAACATAGATAAATTGCCCTATCACTTTTTATTGCTACCTTCTTCTTTAGCTACGGCGGAATCTAATGATTTCTTCAAATACAAAACATAGATAAATTTCCCAACCTCTTTCTATTGCTACCTTCTTCAACTATTGCTAGATCTAATGATTTCTTCTTCTTCATCTTTGCCTGGGTCTAATAATTCTTTCTTCAACTATGGTTGGATCTAATGATTTCTTCAATGCTAATTCACAAGAAAACAAAACACAAATAAGTCATTATATATTTATACCTTCGTCTTTAGCTATGGATGGATCTATTTCAAGAGATTATAAGAGCATCTTATGAAATATCAAAACACAAAATTTAAACACAAATAAATTGCCTTATTGAATGTAAGAGCTTCTTGAACAAATAATTTAACAGAGATAAATTACCCTATTGATTCAAGAGATTATAACAACTTCTTGATCACCATCAAATATAAAAACATAAATAAATTGCCCTATTAGTTTCTAGGGCTACCTTCTTCTTTAGCTATTTCTAGATCTAATGATTTCTTCAAAAGCTTCTTGATCACCATCAAATATCGAAACAAAGATAATTTTCCCTTATCACTTTTTATTTCTACCTTATTCAACTGTGGTTGGATCTAATGATTTCTTCATAGAAGATTAAAACACAGATATAGTACCCTATATTGCTACCTTCTTGTTCAATATAATTAGGAGACTACTAGAGCTTCTTATGAAATATCAAAACAAAAAATTAAAACACAAATAAATTGCCTTATTGATTATAAGAGCTTCTTGATCAAATAATTTAACATAGATAAATTGTCCTATTGATTCAAGAGATTATAACAGCTTCTTCATCACCATCAAATATAAAAACATAAATAAATTGCGCTATCAGTTTTTACTGCTACCTTCTTCTTTAGCTATTGCTAGATCTAATGATTTATTCAAAAGCTTCTTGATCACCATCAAATATCAAAACACAGATAATTTTTCCTTATCACTTTTTATTGATACCCTATTCACGTTTTATTGATACCTTATTCAACTGTGGCTGGATCTAATGATTCCTTCTTCTTCAGCAATGGCTGGATCTAATGATTCCTTCGTCTTAAGCTATGGCTGGATCTAATGATTTCTTCATAGAAAATTAAAACACAAGTATATTACCCTCTATTGCTACCTTCTTGTTTAGCTATGGATGGATTAGGAGACTACATGAGCTTCTTATGAAATATCAAAACATAAAATTAAAACACAAATAAATTGCCCTATTGATTCAAGAGATTACAAGAGTTTAATATGAAACAAAAATAAATTGCCCGATTGATTTATGAAATTAGAATATTTTCTTGAGCAAATAACAAAACCCAACTAAATTGCCCTACTATTCAAGAGATTACCAGAGCTTCTTGATCAAATAGCAAAACACAAATAAATTGGCCTATTAATTCAAGCTTCTGAATCACCATCAAATGTCAAAACACAAAATATAGATCAATTACCCTATTGATTCAACAAATTACAAGCCCTATTGTTCTATTGATTCAACATATTACAATAGCTTCTTGATACATTTTCAACAAATTACCCTATATTGCCCTGTTGTTCTATTGATTCAACAAATTACAAGACTAACTCATAATGAAAAAATTAGGATTCCCTCATTATATAGACTTCAAAAATATATCCTAAAAACTTGAAAATAAAGAAAAAAACTAAAACAGATTCTTCTTGATCAAATATCCAACAATAGAGGCCTTGCTGCTGCCACACAAGAACCACCAGTGAGAAGAAAGGAAGCAACTGATCCACAAGACAAGAACACTTTTGCAAGGAAGGAATAGGATGGCCACAAGAACCAACAACAGAAAAAGCTACCGTAGAAACCATTCCCTCATAAGTCTGTACTGACATATAACACGGAATTAGCAACAACTTTGTTAAAAGTGCCCAGATTTGCAGCTAATACGAATTTGCAACACATATTTCATAAAAAATTGCTTGGAGTTGCAACAAATTGGACAAAAAATAAAGAAAGGATACATTGTTGTTGTTCCAAAAGAGCCAAGAACAGAAACCAAAGCAACTTCTAATAGCTAACATTTGCTGAATGCCATCTCTAGCACAATATCTCTCTTTCTTGATTTGCCTTGTATACATCAGAGCATTTTTTGGATGTATACTGATCCACGTGACTGATAGAGAGCTCATAATGCAGTAAATGCATGTTGTAATCCACATGATGCTCATAATTTGGGTCTCTTTATTTAGCATACATCTATGGCAACATTTGAGCAATGCTAGGTATTCTTGGGGTACTTTTTTCAAAAGATTGAAGCAGCAAGCGTTGACGACAGTAAATAAGAATGTCCTTTTACATGTGCTTTGCTCTCATTTGTAATACAAGCAGCCCTTCTAGTCTCCATATCTCATCAAATGCTCCCTTTTGCACTAGATTTATTACAAGAGTGACTCATGGCCTTAAAGCATTAAATATTCAAACAAAGGAAATCCATTTTGGGAGAAAGTGCATTCAGTGGTCTATGTTATGCATGATCCACATTTTCTATGAGAGTACCCGCTGCATGAGAACATGCAGCATGTTCAGTTTGGGGGAGAAGCTGATGTGCAGTCTTTTGCATGTGTGTCATATCACAAATCTTGTGACCATTCATAACTTTTTCTGTATGAGATTGTGGGGATAAGAAAGCAGCATATGGTGTAACATTTTGAAGATTATTTTAGAGCATCATAGCACATATTTAAGGCAGCCACAACAAGAGGCAACCATGTAAGTTTTAGTCTGGTCTACTACTATTTAGTAATATTTTGAGGTAGTACATTTAGAGCCATCTCAATACTAGCATTTGGAAACATTTTGGCATCAATGCTGAGGTAGATATTGTAAACGGGTTGGGCAGATTTGAACGTATTTGAACAATAGTACTTCTTGCATGTATATTTTATGTTTGCCACCAATACTTAGAAATTCAATAATTAGAGGGCATTTTTAATATGTTGGGCAAGTGTTTTTGTTACGTGGTTAATTGTTGAGCCATTGTATGGTTTCAACTATGCATTTGTTTGGAGTGACATTAACATTTGAGAACAAACAATACTGTTCATAGTGGTTCTGGGTAGATAACATTGTGAGACAGTCATCCTGAATTATTGTTCATATACCCAAACAAAGCCATTAGAAGAAGTATCATGTGGTCAACTGTTCGAGCATACCGTTGCAATTGTATTTGTTGAAATTTGATTGGTGACTGGCCTTAGACCACCATAGATAAGCCCAACATGTTTTTAAAAGTACTAAAAAAGGTTTCATCATGTCTTGAGATCTGAGAACTGGGTTCTTGTGATTTTTGGAGAGCGAATTCATAAAATCATTATGAACAAACCAAATGAATTTCTCACCTATCTAGTGCACAATTTTCAAGAAATTAGCCACTGTCACCTATATCCAATTTGCCTTTCACTTGAGATCCGTGCATATGTTGGCTCTGATCTTTAGATGGGAAATGCACTATATGAAAAGAAACAAAGACACAAAGATATAGGCAATTCTAGTTCATGATTTCCTAGAAAATGACCACTGTCACCTAAAGCCATTTTCCTTTTATCTAGAAATACATGTATAAAAAAGCTCTAACTTTTGGCATAGAAATGCAATGGGATAGTTGAAACCTGCCTGCAAAATTTTAGAAAACCCAGTTTCACTTTGTGAGAAAATGGTTAAGAAAAACATTACTGCAATTTGTGATGCAATTCCACTAGAATCGCTTGCAGTCAGTTTGAAAGTGCTTCTCAGCAAGAAGTTTTGTATTCTATCATCATCATCAGTTGGGTTACCATAAAAGTGCTAACAAGTGATTTTATTTATTATGCATTGAAAAATGGAAGCAACATTCAATTTGGGTTGGTGAATTCATAATAGTGGGTTACACTTTCAGCGATGAAAAAAAGGTTGTCATTTGACAAAAATAAAATTTTACATCCTTTCAAATGAATGGGATATTTCGAGCGAAGAGATATTTGTGTTCGCTCAAAAGAAGTATTTCGAAATGAATGGCCCTATTTTGGTGGGTTCATTCGAAGGTCTCGTTGGCCTATTTTTTTATTAATAAAAAAAGGGTTTGAGTGAATAGCCCCTTCAAATGAACTCTTTGATATAGGGTCCTTTATAAAAAAAAAGGTATAATTGTTAAAAATGACAGTTACATTGCCGTTTTTGATATCAATGAAGAGGAGCCAAACCAACCTACAAACATTGAACCAAAAATAGCTTTATCAACTACAAATTCATCTCATTCACATCTACACTAGGTTGGTGATCCAAGCTTCTTTGTTCCATCCAATTTCATTCATTTAGCTCATTCTCATTCAGCTCTTGCTTTGAATGATTTCAATTTCATCTAAGTTTCTATTTGTATCTTTCATTGTCTATTCATGAATGTTCTCTTTGTATCTTTTATCATATATTCATGTGTGTTCTTTATGTGATCTTTTTGTTGAACTGTGAGAGTTAATAGAGATAAAAGATAAAAGATAAAAATTTTCATAAAAACTCTTGATAATGTTGCTCCTATAAAAACTAAGATTTTCAACTCAACTTGTTACCTGTTGGTGAATACAAATTTAACCCTAGGAGAACTAAACATTTATCAAGAGTATAGCGAAATGGTGGAGGTGCGATTTATCACCAACACTAACATGTATTAAAAATGTTTGTAAAGTGATTTCCTCACAAGAATTATGTTCCAACTGAGTCATTAAGTTAGTAAGACTGACTTTATTCAAACCTTTGCTAAACTAACATATTCACAAGCATTGTACCCCAATGGAGCCTATAGTGTAACAGGATTCAATATCATATTTTTAAGAGACATGACTGTACAAATGTGGTCCCAATAGCTCAACAATATAGTAAGAAATTCAATGAAAAATACTTTAAACAAAAATTCCTCAAATAGGCATTAAAATGAAGTAATAAGCATTAGTTCATGGTTATGGGTGAACAAGAAGTAATTATAAGTAGATAAAATATTGTGTAAGAAGATGAAATTTCAACAACGCAACAATTTCATTGTAGTCTACCCTAGGCAATTGTCAATATCCTTTGGCTACAATCCTTGCCTTATGTTTTTGCACATCACGATTTACATGCAATTTTATTTTGTAAAATCATTTAACTATCATCACATATTTTTTCGTATGGAATACTCCCTAACTCTCATGTTTGATTATTTCAATAGCATCTATTTTCTCATCCATTGCATTTACTAGAATTTATTCTTTCATTGCTTCTTCAAAATTAATTGGATCATCTACATGTGAATATAAGAAAAAAAAAAGAAGTCATAGTTGCATTATTTTCATCTTCATTTTTCTCATTAATCTCTCTTAAACTTATTATTTTGGTCTTCGTAAGCTTTCTAATGTGTGTTTTGACCTGTCACTTGAACTTGTGGAATGTGAGCTTTATGGTCCAACACCAAGAGTCCCAATTGAAGATGGTATTTGTTGAACATTGATGGAGCATTTTATTTAGTGCGTAGGGCTACCCTTATGCTTGAGGATAGTATCACTTGACCAATTTGTTAACCTTGAATGGGTGTAGTAGGAGTGACATTTAGAGGAGTACATACTGGTATAAAATCTTTGTTTTCTTCTCATGGTAAGTTGGTTGTAATATTGATTGTTTTATCCAAACTTACATCCCATGCTTCATCTTCTATAGATTGCACACCTCTAGTGATTATGACTCTCTTGATTATTGGATTATGTATCTTTTTTTCCTTTGATTCATCACTATAACCTATAAATATGTATTTTTCTCCTTTGTTATCTAGTTTTCTTCTTTATTCATCTAGGACTTATACATATGCCACACATATATATACTCTCATATGAGAAATATTATGTTTTCTTCCACTTCATGTTTCTTCCAAAATTTATATTGGTGACGCTTTTGATGAAACATCTATTCATTATACATGTTGTACATGCTACAAGTTCAACCCAATACTCATTTATGAAGTGTGTTGCTTTCAACATGTTCCTTGATATTTCCATGATTGTCCCACTTTTCGTGCCAGCCACACCATTTTGTTGAAGGGTATACCTTGTGGTAAATTGTTTGTGGATACCTTTATGTGGAATCATCATTGAATGTGAAGAAGTAGTAGGTTCCAGTAATTGAAGGTATTTCCATTGGTCCATACAAATATGAGTGAACAATCTCCACTGGCATTTTTGCACGTATAGACCTTCATATTCCCTATTTTGTTTACCCAAGATACAACCTTCACATATTCTATTTTGTTTTTCTATTAAGGGCAACCCCTTGACCATTATTTTCTTATATAATATAAGTTTGAACCTCCAATGTTTAAGTGTTCAATTCATAAGTTCCATAAGCAATTTTCATCTTTAATTTCTTCATCAAAGATTATTTGGGCGATTGTTGTAGTTTTCTCTTCTTCCTCTCGTGAGTTTGTTGAAGGATGTTCTTGAGCAAATTCTACCTTCAAATTTGGTTTAAACCTTAAGGAAAATATTTTATTGCTTCTCATTAGGACCTTGGCTATAAGATGGTTACTAGGAAATTTATCTAAAATTGTGTGGTTTTTTTATGAAAAATATTCTATGCCCCTTTTGAACAAGCTACTCTATACTCATGAATTTATGCTTCAAGCTAGGAAAAAAATACACATTTGAGGTAAAAAATCTCCACCCTTGTTAGGTTAGAATGTTGAAATTTTCTTTTCCCATAACTAAAACTTTGTTATCATTCCCAAATCTGACATCTAATTTTACACTTCCATCCAAACTAGAAAATAGTTCTAAGTTCCATATCGTATGATTGCTACAATAGCAGTGTAATAACCATGTCTTTTTCATTTTCTTGTGCAACATAAAAAGCGATTCACATATTTCTTTGGTAAAATTGGACTTTTTTTTGTCTAGAATCATATTGTTTCTTGCTAAATTCATTTAAATAATGCTCATAGTTCTTGTAGTGATGATATTAAATTGAAGAATTATCATACCCTTGGTTCTGAGGCTGATTTGGAGTTGACATTTGATGGTTTCCTCTTCCACTTGAGTTCTCACTTGAGTTTGATGATTTGGTTCTTCCACTTCTATATGAGTTTCTTTTTCTACCTTTGAAATTTGATCTTTATCTACTTCTACCATGGTTGATTAAGATTTGTGTCTTGAAGGCATGCTCCAACCTTGAATTTGCTGACCGACTTATCCTATGCTTATGAGAAATGAGAGATGCATGCAACTGATCATCTAAAAATTGTGAAAGATTAACTGTTTCTTCTGTGGCCACCACAATAGATTCAAATCTTTTAAGAAAAGTTTTTATAATTTTCTCAGCCACTCTCCTATCTTCAAGAGTTCCAACATGTAATCTTGTGAACAAAACAATACCTCCATTATGATTACCCAATAGTTATAATTTTTGCTATTAAACTGAAGAAACTGAACAAATCAAAAGAGCATTAAATGATATGTATAAGAAATCTACAAAGAAGATTATGAAATATGTTTTTCGTTTCAAGACTGCAGGTTTTTTTTTGGAGTGAATAAGAAGACACGGTAAGCTGAAAGAGAATGTAATACAAACCAATTTCTGAGTCTTTCATTGGTCTTGTATGCAGCTATCTGCTGTCTCGAGCTACTTCCCACGCCATTCAACACTTCTTCAGCCTGCATAGCGCTTTGATTTTCTTGTCTTTTTTCCCAGGTTGGCTGCCTTCCAGATGCTTAAGCAGCCTTCTAACTTCTTCATTTTTTCTAATGTTGTTTTAAAACTGCACATATATATGACTATATTAATTTTTATATCTCATCTATTTCAACCTTGCCTTAGAAACATCAAACAAAAACTAAGAATGAAAACAAAACCATTAACTTGAAAACCATATACATTGAACACTTTAAAAAATATTAAATATAATCATGTTATTAAAATATATCACATTGTAAACTAAAACAAAAAAAATAATCATGTTATTAAAATATATTCTAAATAAAATTTTAAAATTGTATTTAGTATTTTCAAATTTTATAAAAATTTGTAAAACAAAAGAGAGAAAGGAAATCTAAATTATATGAAATATAGCATTATTTTGCTTTTCTCTAGAGTACAAAATTTTAACACATAGGATTAGAACCCTTAAAATGGAGATTGTTGACAACAAGAGAAGACTACATAATCCAATTGGGGTTATTATTCAATGGGTGGGTGTTTCTGGATGGGTGGAGGTTTCTCAAAGCTATACCTAGGAAGGCTATATATTCCAGACATCTTTATGAATAGATTGCGATATTTTATAGACATCTTAGGAATGGATTGCTAATTTTACCTATCTTGTTAACAAAATCATATACTCATTGTAATCATTATAATGATTCACTCTAATTATTATTCTCCTCTTGATGTTTGGTAATCAATATAATTGGAAATTTCAAATTAATTGTATCAAAACATTAGGAAGCATTATTATGGTAATAAAGTCAATTAAATATGGATCCACACTGATAATAAAAGAAACATAATTGCAATGCAAATAAATTATTCTATTGATTAATAGATTACAACAATTTCTTTATAATGAATGAACTACAATTGCTACATCATATAGAGGTGTTAGATACATTCAAAGAGTTCAAAAGCTTATCTTAAACATATTCCGCAGTAATTAATCCATCAAGCAATACTTTGGTAATAAATTCAGTTAATTATAAATGCATCAAATGGAGAATCCATACAAGAAATAAAAGAAATGCAGAATTGGATAAATTGTTCTACTGATTCAATAGATAATGAATGAACTACAATTCTCACATTATATAGAGGTGTTAGATACATTCAAAGACTTCTAGAAACTTGTCTTGGAAAAATTACATGATTAGTCTCCCCTATTATGTGTGGTTATTACCACTTTCTCTCCTTCTATAGAGGGCTTCAATTATTTTTTGACAAAACATTGTGACCTTTTCTATGTCTCAGATATAAATTTCTCAAACAAATTGATGTTAGTGGCTTTATGAGATACCCTCAAAAACTTCAATATCCCAAGAACTAAAACACAAATAAATATCCCTATTGATTAAAGCGATTAAAATACCTATATCAAATAACATAACATATATAAATCGCCTTATTGTTTCAAGAGATTACATTTATTTCTTGATAACCATCAAATATATTACAAAAGATTTTTGATCAACATCAAATATCAAAACATAGATAAATTGCCTTGATAATGATTTCTTTAGTGCTTCTTCACTCATAATTAAAACACAAACAAATTGCTCTATTGGTTCAAAAGATTACAATAACTTCTTGACAAAATATCAAAACATAGATAAATTGCTATGTTGATTCAAGAAATTACAAGACCTTCTTGATCACATATCAAAAGACACATAAATTTCTCTATTCATTCAAGAGATTACAAGAGATTCTTGATTAAATAATGAAACACAGATAAAACAACCTATTGATTCAAGAGATTACAATAGCTTCTTAATTAGCATCAAATATCAAAACATAGATAACTTACCCTATCACCTTTTATTGCTACCTTCTTCTTTAGCTATGGCCGGATTTAATGATTTCTTCAAAAGCCTCTTGATCACCATCAAATACCAAAACACAAATAAAATTCCCTACCACCTTTTATTGCTACCTTCTTCAACTATGGTTGAGTCTAATGATTCCTTCTTCTTCAGCTATGATTGCTATGACTAGATCTAATATTTTCAGTGCTTCTTCACATAAAATTAAAACACAAATAATGGAGATTACAAGAGCTTATTATGAAATGTCAAAAAAAAAAATTAAAACACAAATAAATTTCCCTATTGATTACAAGAGCTTCTTGATCAAATAGTTTAACACAAATAAATTGCCCCATTGATTCAAGAGATTACAATAGCTTCTTGATCACCATCAAATATGGAAACATAGATAAATTACCCTATCACTTTTTATTGCTACCTTCTTCTTTATCTACGGCTGGATCTAATGATTTCTTCAAATACAAAACATAGATAAATTTCCCTACTACTTTTTATTTCTACCTTCTTCAACTATGGCTAGATCTAATGATTTCTTCTTCTTCATCTATGGCTGGGTCTAATAATTCTTTCTTCAACTATGGTTGGATCTAATGATTTCTTCAGTGTTTTTTCACATGAAAATAAAACACAAATAAGTTATTCTATATTTCTACCTTCTTCTTTAGCTATGGATGGATCTATTTCAGGAGATTACAAGAGCTTCTTATGAAATATCAAAACACAAAATTGAAACACAAATAAGTTGCCTTATTGATTATAAGAGATTCTTGATCAAATAATTTAACATAGATAAACTGCCCTATTGATTCAAGTTATTATAACAACTGCTTGATCACCATAAATTATAAAAGCATAAATAAATTGCCCTGTAAGTTTGTACTGCTACCTTCTTCTCTAGCTATTGCTAGATATAATGATTTATTCAAAATCTTCTTGATCACCATCAAATATCAAAACACAGATAAATTGTCTTTATCACTTTTTATTGATACCTTATTCAACTGTGACTGGATCTAATGATTCCTTCTTCTTCAGCTATGGCTTGATCTAATGATTTCTTCATAGAAAATTAAAACAACAGATATATTACCCTATATTGCTACCTTCTTCTTCAGCGATGGATGGATCAGGAGACTACATGAGCTTCTTATGAAATATCAAAACACAAAATCAAAACACAAAATTAAAATGCAAATAAATTGTTCTATTGATTCAAGAGATTACAAGAGTTTAATATGAAACACAAATAAATTGCCCTCTTGATTTAAGAAATTAGAAGAGTTGCTTGATCAAATAACAAAACCCAACTAAATTGCCCTACTGTTCAGGAGATTACAATAGCTCCTTGATCAAATAGCAAAACACAAATTAATTGCCCTATTAACTCAAGCTTCTGGATCACCATCAAATGTCAAAACGCAAAATATAGATCAATTATCCTATTTATTCAACATATTACAAGCCCTATTGTTCTATTGATTCAATATATTACAATAGCTCCTTGAAGCATTTTCAAAGATCAGACTAACTCATAATGAAAAAATTAGGATTGCCTCATTATATAGACTTCAAAAAAAATCCTAAAAACTTGAAAATAAAGAAAAAAACTAAAACAGATTCTTCTTGATCAAATATCAAAGATCGGACCAATTGTCTGCCTCATTATTTAGACGTCTTCCAAAAACTTAGAAACTTGTTTTAAAAACTTAAAGATGAAAAAGAAACAACTAAAACAGATTTTAGAAAAAACTAAAACTTAAAAACTAAAACAGATTTTACTCCCTAGTCATGCTAAATAAAACTAAGTGAAATGACTTGGCGACAAATAGCTTTTGATCTTCATTGATATTCTAAATGTCGACACTATCTTTGCTTTGTTTGGGAAATTCTGTTCTGCAGACAGGACAAGTATTCTGCCGCTCCAACCATTGGCGAATGCATTTAGTATGGAATATATGATTCTCATTACAAGGCATCTCGCATGCTTGTTCCTCCACCAGAAAATTATCAAGGCAAATTGCACATATGGAGCCTTCACTAATATGCTTGTATGAGATTTCTTTCATCGTCTCCTTTCTTGCAGGTACATATCCGACTTCATCAAACACTTCATTGACTGCACTACGGAGTCTTTCAAGGAATGCATCCATGGTATTAGGATCACTCAGATGATTTGCAAATGACCCATATGCGCCATCCTCTTCTCCTATCTGCCGAACAAAAGCTTCGACATCCATATTTCTTCTATTCGTTACTATTATTATACGGATGATTGGGCTTAAAAAGTTTTGGTGTATGAACATAACATCTCCTCCCTCTATATATAGTAAGCTTCCATACACCCTAAAGCTCATATATTAACTCTACCAACTTTTTCATCAATTTCAATGTCACAAATTTTTAAAACCACGACCTTATTTTTATTAGATTTAGTCGAAATTCAACCCTCGTGCAAATTAATTTAATATATATAATTTCTTCTTTTCTTGGGCCTTGCAATGTGGGAGGTAGACCACTAGCATTGTGTTTATATAAGGCTCTAAAAATTCAAATTTCCATTATAATCTTAAAAGAAGAATGAAATCGTTAATGTTGAATATTAAATATTTCTTTAAAATATTAAAAAAAAATATTTAGAAGTTTATTACAAAAATTTTAGTACCTTTGTTTTAATATATTTGAACTCTTATATTTATTTAGATTAATAACTATAAATTAAATAGGGTTTGAAATATTAAAATGGTCCCTAAATGAAAATTAAATTTTTGTAAAATATCACAAAGTCTATAGCAGTAATCAAAGAAAGTAATTTTAAATAACATAAAATATAAATTAAATTAAAAAATTTAATATTATAATAATAATAAATTGTTTGATTTTCTATTCCAAATATGAGTTACTAGTTTATGTGGAGTATTGATGAAGTCAAGTATTGTCAATTTTGGAATATGAGTTAAGAGGGTGATTTTGAGGCTATAGAATATTATTTTTATTATTATTTATGTAAATTTGAACTATCATAGTAATTACCTATGAGTGGGGCTCATAAATTAATGTTTAAAAAGTGTTTTAGAAACACCTAGAAGCTTGAGAAGTGTCATTGAAGATTAGTGATGAGTTTAATTAGAGAGAAATCTAACTTTGGAAGGGAGCCTTTCAAGTAAGAAAAGGGGTGTCACATAATAAATTTTCTCAAAAAAATAAGGATCTTTTAGAAGCCTTATTTGTTTTGATGAGATACTATCCTATTTTACTTTATTTATTCTTTTAGTCTTAAGAATCTTCTGGACATCTTAATTGTTTTTATTGATATTTATGTAAAATTGAACTCCTATTGTAATAACCGATGAGCGGAGCTCCTATTTTATTGTGTAGAAAGTCTTTTACAAGTATCTAGATGCGTAAAAAGTGTCTTAGAAGATTAGCGACAAGTTTCTATTGTGGCCTCTCTAACCCGTTATCGTTTATCGTTAGAGCAAGAATAGTTATACTAGATCCAGTTGTCCCCCCTAAAATTCCAAGAGGTCTATTTTCCACTTGTTGCTGACCGGGTGAATGAAGGGACCCACACCTCAAGAATAAATCTATAGTGATAGCCCCCTAACCGGGGATCCCACTATGCACAATTTCTTGGGGTGGGGGGATGATCCTGATCCAGAGGGAAGGTTATGCTAGGTAACCTGAGCATATGTTAAACCCTTTAATAGGGGGGCCCATTGGCGGATATGGGTCCCATTTCATACAATATCAAGTTATCTCCCCTGCCAAAAGTAGTGGTTAGAGTAGGGTGGGGTTAACTCCCTGCCCTATAGATAGTAGGGAAGTAGTAGAGTGCAAAGGTTTAAGAGACATAACTTTGAAAGCAACCTTTCCAATAAGAAAAAGGACTGTCATATAATTAATTTACTAAAAATATTAAGGATCTTTTAAAAGTCTTAGTGGTTTTTATGATATAATATCCTATCTTATCTTATTTATTTATTTAGTCCTAAGAATCTTATAGAAATCTTAGTTGTCTAAAAATATATTTATCTCATATGTTATCTCATAATTTAAAATTCAAACATTTGTCACAATCTTTTTGAATCCAATGTGTTATGTTACCCTATATGGTAAATATACCCTTATGAGAAAGGGCATCATATGGAATACATGTTGCATCCCCCTCTCTCTCTCATGGGTATGGAGATTTGTTGGAGTTGTATATTGGTGTGTAAAATATGAAAGTGGCTCCTAAATAAAAATTTAATATGTTTCCTATATCCTAGAGTATATAGTGGTAATCAAATTCAATAATTTTGAATAAAATAAAAATTAAACTACATTTATAAATTTAAATATTAAAATAATAAATTATCTTATTTTTTTTATAAAATTTGAATTTCTAGTTTATGTGGAGTATTGATGAAGTCTTGTAATGTCAATTTTTGAGTTTGAGGTTAAGAGGGTGATTTTGAGGTTATATAGTATTATTTTTATTACTATTTATTTGAAAATTAATAACTTTAGTAATAACCTTTGAGTGGACATCATATTTTAATGTATAAAAGTTGTTTTAAAAACATCTTGAGGTTTGCAAAGTGCCTTAGAATATTAGTGACAACTTAGCTTAGAGAGAAATCTAAATTTGGAATGCAACCTTTCAAATAAGAAAAGGGGTGTCACATAATAAATCTACTCAAAATAGTAAGGATCTTCTAGAATTCCTTAAATAGAACACATAATACCACTATCTCTTCATTGATAGAAAGAGAAAAAATATAAGGACGACTTGACACATAATGCAACATTCAAATATTCATCTGAGATGAATCTCTTAAGGCTAAACAAGAGTACATATTTCTTCACTAATTTCAAATATCACTCATTAATATTTGAGTTTCACTACAATAGCATAGAGTAATTTCAAATCATAATAATATAGGCTAATGAAAGAGAGTAACAACAAATGACTCAAGACCCATATCTCAGAAATGAAATTACAAGAGCTAAAATCATGGATAGTGTAAAATACTCTCTTGCACATAGAATTTCAACATTCACTTCAAATATTCAAAACAAATGAAAAATGCAATTTAGGCACAGTCTGATACGTCTTCCTCTTTCATTGCATCCATTGAAATTAAAGTCGAAGAAATATTAAAAATTCCATTAAAACATTAAATTCACATAGCCAACTACTAATCCTTCATAATCTGAATCCCCTTTTACCAAAACATGAAAATACTTATAGAATCCAAAATCACAAATCCTAAAGCTTCCTAAAAACATAACCATTCTCACACCTTAATTTATGGAAGGATCCCCCTAATTACTTCTGCACTCCCCTTCATTAATGGTCTCAGCCTCATCATTTTGAGGTATTACATTTAGAGCCATTTCAATACTAGCATTTGGAAACATTCTAGCATCAATGTGGAGGTAGATATGGTAAATGGGTTGGGCAGATTTGAACATATTTAAACAATAGTACTCTTTGCATGTACATTTTATGTTTGCCACCATACTTAGAAATTCAATCATTAGAGTGCATTTTAAATATGTTAGGCAAGTGTTTTGGTTACATGGTTAATTGTTGAGCCATTGTGTGGGTTCAACTATGTATTTGTTTGGAGTGACATTAAGATTAGAGAATGAACAATACAGTTCATAGTGATTGAATCAGAGTTGATAACATTGTGAGACAATCATCCTAAATTAGTGTTCATATAGCCAAACAAATCTATTAGAAGAAGTATCATGATGTCAACTGTTTGAGCATACAGTTGCAATTGCATTTGTTTAAATTTGATTGGTGACTAGCCTTAGACTACCATAGATAAGTCCAACATGTTTTTTAAAAGTACTGAAGAAGATTTCATCATGTCTTGAGCTCCGAGAACTAGGTTCTTGCGATTTTTGTATAGAAAATTTAGAAACTAATAATAAACAAATCAAATTAATTTCACGTCAATATAGTGCACAATTTTCAAGAAATTGGCCAATGTTTGTAATACCCACCAACATACCCTAGAGACAACTATTAATCTAGCTAACAAATAGAGATAAATTTTTTTTAAAACATCAACTAATGCAAAATAAATAACTATCATCACTCAAGATCATAGATTAACAACTACATGAACAAATACAACATTATGACCATAAGAAAATCCATAGCATTATAAATGCAAGCGAAAATAACATCATAACCATTATCATCTCAAAACATACATATATCCATTCATTCTCTTCCCCAAGGTATCTTAACGCCACTAATTGCTAATATCATAACCTAACACATCCATACCATGAAATCATTAACGTCCATTTTATTTAAGTCCTACTCAAGTACTTTCTTCCTATCTTTAGATTATGAGCTACCAAATGCATTTATTCATATCGCTATTATCTTTCTAGGTTCATTTTAAACAACTAGATGAAATGTTCCTATCTCCTATCTTTATCCATTATTCACCTATTACATCATGAATCTATATACATATACCCTTTCATACATATGGAACTAGATTATTTCCTTAAGAAAGACTGTTGCACATCTCATCAAGATTACTATCCTTATGCATATGGAAGATTATAATCGCAAGCACTTATCTACTTCCAAATAGGATTCCAAGCTACTAAACAAATTCAAGAATCATATGATACTACAAGCATAAACATAATATAATTATTCAATCTCCTAATTCAACATAGGATCTCATTCCTAAAATTGTGAACATTTCTACAATGTGAACCATATAATAATACATCATCTTAATCCATTACAAGTCATAGTCTCTACATCATAAAGTCCTATTACATAATAGTGCATGGTACAAGTACACAGTCACTTCTGTTATATCATATCCTAATGCATAATAGTACAAGTTTCATAGGTACATATCCTTCTTTCACATTTACAAGTCATCATGATACAATGTTATCTCCTAGTATAGAAATAAACTCAACATAGTGAATAATCAGTGTCCATATAAATCTATAGCTATTCATTCATTTCTATATTCCAATGATAACTAACAATAAGGATTAACATATTTCAAGACAAGGCATACATGATTGTAAACATATTCACTGGCACACACAAGATATACACAAGACAATCCAATCGTATCACTCAATCATTTAATTCCCCTCTAATCTAAAATCACATACACAATTGAATATCCATTTACATAACATTCTGGAATCAACCTACTACAAGTCCTAATACATATGTTCACGAGAAACTGATCACATAGTCTACTTTACTATTACATCTTTCTTGAGTTACAAACCACATGATATCTATTCCCAACTACATAGATTATGCTTCAAGATCCATCTACATGATGAGTTAACATAAATCCATGTCCACGCATGCAATCATCCAATGAATAACATCCCAATTGAAGAAGGCATCAAACCACCTGACTATGTGGAAACATCCCTTGTGCTAGGAGATGCCATGGGGTTCCACCTAACACTTAAGACCTAGGCTAACACCTAATAACCAAGGGACTAAACATGACAACCACAAAATAACAACGAAGAACAATGTATCAAATTACCTCACAAGGCTAATAAAAAATCAATAAATCCCAAAGGCATAATGATAACGTACACACTTAGGGAAGAGTGTCATCACATACTATCCTCACAAAGAAGGGGCCACACCACACCTTGATAGACATGTGAACAATCTCCACCTTGGAGACAATCAGGGGAGATCGATTTACCACTCCAATGGTCTTCGCAAGCTCATCCCAAGTCAACAGTCAAGGGCTATGAGGTGGGGAACCAAAAAAAAAAAATTATCTTGTTTAAGTAAATTCTTATTTACCCAAACCCAATAATCAAATTATTAGTGAACTATCACTTGCAATTAAACATAAACTTTTCATGGGGTCCCATTACAGTTCTAGACTCTAAGCATTATCTCTAGGAACCTCTTCGAGCTTAATGCTCATGACCCTGGTCCTACACATGCAAGAACCCACTCACCCTAATCATGGACCAATACCTTAGGTTGAAATATGTATTAAAAGAACATCACAACAACATCATGAAGACTTAAACACAATCACGACATCATATCAAGATTTATATACCCAATTACAAGAAAGAGCCTTCACCAAAATAATACAACAATGAACCAAGGCATAAACATGAGTTCAAAGGATAATCCAAAACAAATTCCAATACTCAACAATGCGGCAAGAACATCCCACTAGAGCTCTCATAAACATTCCTCAATATCGAGGTATTCTTCCTTTCATTGGAGCAACTCAACATGAACAATATCATCAATGGTAAGGCACAAGTCCTCTTACTGGAGCACAAAAAAAAACATGTAATTATCATGATGACATCATAAAAACCTCTAAGGAAATCAATGCAATCACAAATTCCCAAATTCAAACAAATCAATCACAATGACCAAAACTAATAAAACATGCACCCCAAAGCAATTCAGCACATCCAAAACCTAAAATGACACATTTGAGAGATAAATTAGCTCTCCCATGACATATTTTGGCATTTTGGAGCTATACTTTTGTGTTTTGGTGCCAAACAATAGCGTTTTGGGTTCAAAGAGCAAAAACCAATGAAAACACACATTTTATGTAATGAAACTTGACTAGATTGCACATAGGCTTGGTTAATCACAAAAATGACTCTCCCAGGAGGTGTGGGAGGATAAAATAATACCTTTAAAACATAAAACTTGTATTCAAAAGTCATACAAATGGATTTTAACATCAAATCCCTGCACCTCCTTTACACAAACTTGCACAGAAAGACACCAAGTTTACATAGAAACTCATGGACATGCAGTATATCATAATGGGAGATAAAATAAAAATAAAAAAGAATATTAAATCCCAAGAAGAATACAAGGAAGGGAATACGTAAATTTAAAAATATAATATACAAAATAAACATCCCCAATAATAGATGACGAAGGCAGATCCCGAGAAACAGAAAAACATAGCGAATTGCAGTAAAACACAAAATATTATGTTATTATATCTGAAATCAAACTATTTGAAATACATCCAATTACAATCTAGAGTAATAAATCCTCAATCATTGCAACACACAACTTACAAAGTTTTCGGAAAACCCTTATAAAACAATTTCCAACCTAGAAACTAACTCCCAAAAACTCAACTCCAAAAGCTATTGCAAGTTTCCTCAAATGAGTCCTAAATAGCCTTCCACCATTTTGGAGCTGAAATTAAAATTTATAAATTACCAATTGGTGGACAAAGGCAAAAACAAGAAATTGGAAATATGAAAATACAACCAGATTCAAAAATTAAAACTTTTCGAAAAATTGTCCAACTCCTGGCAGCCATAACTTTTCATCCGGGAATCGGATTTACAAACTATTTGAAGCATTAGAAATATCTCTATGTGTAGAGTATGCTTAGGGTTTTCTCCGCTGATTCCCACCATTTTTTGTGCTCGTTCAACACAGTTTAATGACTCAAATTTGACTTGGAAGATTTTTTTTCAATTTTTTAGGAAACTGAAACTTGAATAACTTTCAAACAGTTAATGATTTTAATTTGATTCTTTCACAGAGTGCTTATTTTTTCCTCCTTAAGATTCTTGCAAATTTTGGGCTCCATCCACCTTCAAATATAGACTTGCTATTTTTGGCAGTTGGCTAGAGAAAGCAGCTTGTCAATTTTGAGAGTTGAAATCTCTTATTCGTCTAAGAGGGTATCTAGAAATACAAAAAAATTAAAAGAAAACTTAAAAAAAAGAAATATTTTTGTGTGATACAGGATTGGCCATACACCATTGCATGCTCTTGCATCAAACACCTTGGGTAGATTGAGAAGTGACCCCATAATGTCTCAGCTGATTGAGGACAACCCAGATGATCAACCTCTTCCTTGGAAAACCGTGAAGAATATTCAATAGGTCTTTCCGTCCATTTCAATAGATACTCCTCATACTACCTATTTCTAGTTCTCCTCCTCATGCAACTATCCAAAATTGCTTTGATCTCCTCCTTCTCTGAAGTAGGTGCAAGTATTTTGTATTGTACTATTGTTGGTTCCTCCTTTGTGCTACCTTCATGATATTTTTTTATATCTGAAATGTTGAACATAGAGTAAATATTAATTTATTCTAGCAACTCTACCTCATATGTGTTTCCAAATTCATGCTTCTTCAAGATTTTGCAGGGACCAAACTTCTTCATCTTCAGCTTATTGTATGTCCCCACTAGAAACCTTCCTTTCCTCAAATGGACCATCACCTCGTCATATAGCTGAAACTCCTTATACCTCCTTTTTTGATCTACCTTAACCTTATGCTGCAGATTTATCACATTGATGTGCTTCTTCACCTCTTCACGTATATTATTGGTGTGTTTTGCAAATTCTTCGGCTCCGGCACTTGTATCCATCACATAGTCCATCTTCCTCAATTCTAGAGCGGTCCTTGGATTGCCTCCATACAAAATTTGGAATGGTGATCTACTAGTGCTCCTATTGACAGAATGGGTGTAAGAAAATTCTTCCTGTCATAATATCAGATCCCATCCCTTGGGTTTGTCTCCTAGCAAGAATCTCAGTAGGTTACCTAGACTCCTATTCACCACTTAAGTATACCCATCGGTTTTTAGAAGGTGTGCAAAACTAAACTTCAATTATGTCTTTAATTTTTATCACAAGGTACTCCAAAAGTATCCAACAAATTTGGTATCAGGATTTGAAACAAATACTTTTTGGTAAACCATGTAGTCTTACCACCTCCCTAAAGAACAAATCAACAATGTGGACAACATCATGGGTCTTCTGACATGGGATGAAATGTGTCATCTTTGAAAACCTATCAACTACTAGCAATATTGAATCATTCCCTCTCTGAGTCCTTGGTAAACAAAGAACAAAATCCATACATATATTTTCCGATGGCCTCTCAGTTACAGGTAATGGCTGATATAGCCCTGTATTCTGGCTTATCCCAACCAATGTATCCTACCATTCCTCCACTGTGCTTCTGTTTGAGAAAATTCTTCCTCATAGAGCTCCTAGGAACGCACAATTAGCCTCCCTTGAACACCATACCATCCTAGATTACGAAATCCAACGGCCTTGTCCTGTCCAAAGTAACAAGCTCCTTGCAAGATTTTCAAGCCTCTACAAAATATGGATTCTCGGGATAGAAATGTCTTGAGTTCATTGAACCCCACCACGTAAAACTATATCTTTGTCAGCAAAATATTCCTCCTACTCAATGCATTTGCAACTCTGTTAGACCTCCCACTTCTATGCTTCAAAACAAAAGTGTAACTCTACAAAAAATCCACCCATTTCAAATGTCTATGATTCAATATTCCCTAACTATTCAAATACTGCAATGCTTGATGATTAGTATACAAAACAAATTCCTTTGGCAATAGATAGTGTCTCCATTTATTTAATTCTTAAACTATTGCATAAAATTCTTGATCATAAACATAATATTTCTTCTTTGCATCATTTAGTTTTTCTCTAAAATAAGAAATGGGCCGACCTTCCTATCTCAAAACAACTCCAATGGCATTACCACTAGCATCACAGTCCACCTGAAACACCTTATTGAAATCTGGAAAGGATAAAACAGGTTGCTACATAAACTTCTTCTTCAACATATTAAAACTATTTTCCACCCCATACTCCACATGAATTCTTTCTTATTCCCTGTAATTGTTTTAGTCAGGGGTGCACAAATGCTACTAAAGTTTCTAATGAGCTTCCTTTAAAAACTTGGTGAACCATGGAAAGATCTCAACCCACTAACAGTCCTTGTGGTAGTCAATTCCATAATAGCCTTCACCTTCTCTGTGTGCATCTTAAGACCTTCTCCCGAGACAACAAACCTCAAGTACTCTAACTCCTTCACAAAAGTACACTTCTTCAAAATAATCAGCAATTTCTCCCCTCTCAGCTTCTCAAAAACTCTATGAATATCCATCAAATTCTCCTCCAATGTCTTACTAAAAATCAAAATATCATCAAGGTACACAATAAAAAACTTACAGAAAAATTCCTTCAATACCTCATTCATGAGCTGCATGAATTTTCTCGATGCATTGGTTAGCCTAAAAGGCATGACTAAAAACTTATACAAGCTTTATTTAGTTTTGAAGGCGGTCTTCCACTTGTCCCCCTCTCTAATGTTGATTTTGTGATATCCACTCTTAAGATCAATCTTTGTGAAGTACTCCGCTCCACTCAAGCAGTCCATAACATCATCTATCATTGGCAGGGGAAATCTGTACTTGATTGTTATCTTGTTTATGGCCCTGGAGTCTGTACACATCCTTCATTCTCCATTTTTGTTTGTTGTGCAGGTACTGCACATGGACTCAGGCTGTTTTAGATAAATCTTTTTCTGAACAACTCTTGAACCTATCAGTTCAACTCTTTATTTTATGTTGGAGTCATTCTATGGGCTGCCTTACTTAGAAAACTAGCTCCAACCTAGAAACACGATATCTTGAAACTCATTCAAAACACTAGAAACTTGTATAGGCACCTCTTCATTATCTTCTTTATCCACTCTCAAAATTAAAGAAAAACACATAGGTTCATGTTTCATACCTTCCAAAAATTTTCTCATCGAGAAAACATATTTTGGCATTACTACATATCTTTTCTTCCATCTCCTTTAGAGGCTTGAGATTATGGTGAACTCCTTCCTTTGTTAGGGTATAGGTATTTAGACGACCATCATGTAAAACATGCCTATCAAACATTCATGGCCTCCCTAACAACATGTGTCATGCATCCATGGGTATGATGTCACTGAGTACCTCATCACAATAACTAACAATCTTGAATTTTACCAGGCAGTGTTCTGTTAGTATAAATTGGTGACTTAGAGGGGGGTGTATCAGTCAAAACAATTTATACACAATTCAAACATTCAAACAAACCAGTCTTCAACTATCCTTCCAAATTAACTTAAACATTGCATAAATCATGAAAGAAAATAACAAAAAAGAAAAGAGATTTGCATACACAAATAAGTATCACATAACACTAGCAATTATACGTGGAAATCCTCGGTTAGAAGAAGAAAACCATGGTGGGGATAACCCACAATCTCTTTTACTGTAGTGAAAAAGAGTGCCCTGTTAAGAGATTACAACTAGTTCTTTCAGAGAATATCACCCTATTAGAAGGGACTCGTGTCCAGTTAAGAATACCTTAGAACCTGTTAAAGGTCACCTTCCTAGAGGATTTTATAACTTCATATCTGAAGTGACTCGATTAAGAGATTTTACATAAAGAATCTGTTAAGGTTCACCCTGCTAAGGGATTTACAATACTACAATTGTTAGAAGGCAACAAAGATGATTGATCTATTTGATGACACTACCTCTGTCTCATAGATCCACTTTGCATGCTTTTTTCTTCTGATCCATGTTGGCTTCACCGATTCATAACTCTATCTACTTCACTCTATTCTACTACCCCTGTTTACATTAACACAAATCTTTTTCACATTCACAACAATAAAATCAAAATGAATGATGTGTATATATTACCATTAATTCTGGTACCAACTTTCCCTCCAAAAATCTATTATCGCGCCTTGAATTTCTCTCCAAAAATCATTCTGGGAAAATGGTCAAGACAACCATTCATGCTGATAAGCTCGCCAGTTGAAAAAGGAAGATTATCGGTTCAACTGGATGTTATCTAGATGTTTCTACATTTGTTATTTGAACTCTTGTATTCCCAATTGTTGCTTATGTACCAGTCCAATTCTACCTAACTCGTTACCTCCTGTATATTGGTCTACTCACTTCTTAACCGGCTACCTCCTATATACCAGTCTACTCACTGCTTAGTCGATTAACCCTTGTATATCGGTCTAGTCACTACTTATCTAGTTAACCCCTGTATAACTATCTAGTCACTGCCGATAGAGATAAGGACTCTTGTTCTTCACCAGTTACCCTTTACTCCTTTACTGATGGATTATGGAGACTTAGAAGATGATTTTGCCAACAATGAAAACCATTTCACCGGTCATACAAAATGCATCATAATGCCAACAAACTCCCCCTTTG
Organism: Cryptomeria japonica; assembly: GCF_030272615.1. Lineage (NCBI taxonomy): Eukaryota > Viridiplantae > Streptophyta > Pinopsida > Cupressales > Cupressaceae > Cryptomeria > Cryptomeria japonica. Next base: position 580,852,103 of record NC_081405.1, read on the forward strand.
GCATTGTTGGAAAATACTACAAAGCAGTCATGTATGTGTTGGTTCTACCCTTGTTTCATATACCTCATGTATATATATAAACTCCCCCTATTGACATCAATGACAAATAATATACAAAAGGATTCATGAAAGTAAAGCAAAAATGTCTTCGAAATTTTCTTAAGAAGTTGGCAAAGAGGATTTCCATGAAGGCTTTGCCTTTTTCATGGTGCTGAAGTGTCCATGCAAAATTGTAAAAAAATCATCCATTTCATCTATAGAGTTATAGTCAGGTGCACTTATGAGACTTTTTGCTTCTTTGACATTCCTTTTCATAAAATCAATCATTGGTGCAAGGTAGCATTGTAGCTCTAGCAGATTAAGAGCTTTTTTATCCTCTTCCTCTTTTAACTTTTTTATTTCATTAGTTAACTCTTTGACCTTTCTACTAAAATTCATTGGAGAGCTTGTAAGAGGATCAAAAGAACCTATTAGATCTTGGATTTCCCTTTGAGTGTGAGCTTGTTTATCTTCAAGATCTTTGATTAAATCAGTGAAGCTTGATGACTTGACAAATAATTGGCCAACTTCCTATTGTATAGATTTGGCCTCTTTAGTGCTAGCGGAGTGAACAACTTTTCCATTTGATATGTGTTTCATTAATTTTTCACCTCTCTTTGTTTCATATTGTCTAGCTAAAGCCTTCTCTAGATTGGTTTCCTTTGAACCGTATGCTTTGACAAGAGTGCCCAACTGATCAACGATGAATGCATTGTCATCAATAGCAATGTCAAGAATGATATTAGATAGAATGGTTTTTGTAGTATTAAGAATTCTGGTCTTGTTTTTCTTTTCTCTAAGTTTTGCCTTTTCAGCTTGAAGTTTTAGTTTTTTAGAAAGTTTCATTAATTTTTTTGGGGTCATCTTCTTTATGTCGATTACAGAGTCTTCCTCTTCTTCCTCCTATAATTATTCTTCCTTTTCTTCAACCTTAACCTTAGAGCTGGTTGTGGTGGTAAGTTTAGCTTTCTTCTTTTCACTCTTCTTTTCTAAGTCTAACATCCTCTTTACTAGAGGAGTGTCCACCACTATTTTCTTACCATCTTCAGGTTGACCGGATGAAGAATCCTCTTTCTTCTTGTGTTTTTCTAATTCCTTGGTCTCCTCTAGTTCCTTCATCTATTCTTCCTTGTTTTCTTATTCCTTCTGTTTTTCTTCCTTCTCCTTTGTTTCCTTCTACTCTAATTCTTCAATAGGTGGTATTGACGTATTTATCACCTTTGTATTTCCTTCCTCTGCACCTTTTATCTGACAAAAGGGGTTCATTGTTTGTAGGATTTATTGTTACCAAAGTTCTATTAGGTGTATCTTCATAAGGTATATCTTCAACTATAACTTCATCTTCACCGGGATGGTTAGTTTGAGTGGTTCCCTTTACCGGTGAAACACTAATATAAATACTTTAAACTGTTGATTTGTGTTCAACCAGTTGGTCTACATCCCTTGTTAGAATGAGAATATCTAACATAACATTACCGATGATATCATCAACTAAGAAAACATCAAAACCTTCAATAGAGTCTTTGTCTTTACCTTTCCCTTTGTCTAGCGAAGTTGCACCTTGGTCCTATTTTATTTCCTTTGCTATTTCTTCTTCAACTTCCCTTTGATGGCTCAAGATTGTTTATCCTATGCTCTTTCTCAATAGGTAAAGTTGTTTTCCATCTCCCTTCAATTTGATTTTGCAAGTCTGATGGAACTATCCATATAGCTCACTGGCAGTTCTAAAGAACTTATGCATGTTCCACATAAGTGCGTCTTCAATTTTTATTTTGTCCTCCTTGTTGCAAAGGGGATATTTTCTCCCAACACCAGATAGACCTCCAAACTCTTTCATCCCATCGACCAATTCATCAATAGTTGGAAGTAAATTTCTACCACTTCTTTTGATTTCTTTTATTTCCACATCAAATTAGGTGTCACTGTTAGAACCCTCCTTTTCATCCTTCTTGGGCTTCTTATTAGCCTTCGTGTGAATTGTCACTTCACGCTTTTTCTTTCTTGCATATGTTACTACTACCGATCTATCTTTACCTTGGGAAGATGTATGAGTATCTGAATCATTTTCTTTTGTGTATGTTTCTGGTTTGCTGGATGCAGTACCCTTGGGTTTTGCCTTCGACATTTTTTTCTTTTCTCCTATTTGTTCTTTAACTTTGTTTGACTTGGCCCCTCTTTGTTCACTAGTACTGGTGGAAGTAGTGGCATAGGATGCTTCATCTCCATAGTTTTTGTCTAAGGTATCAATCATTTTGCTTACTCTTCTTTGTATGATTGCTCCTTAAGTTCCTCTTTTATTTTGGAGCTTGCCTCCTCATAAGTTCCAAATTTCTTTGCTTTTCTATCTACTAGTTTAGACAGTAACATGTTTGCATACACTTTACTAATATCTGCCCCAACCTCATAACCCATAGAAGGTACCCAAAAGCTTCTAGGTTGAGCCACTTGAATGATGCAACAATCGGTGTCAATAAGAAAATAAATGTTTTCCGTGTACTTCGAAACAATAGCGGTTGGGATTCTCTCTCTTTTGTGAATTCTGATTTGGAATTCTTTAAAATATCCCCACATTGTTTCCCCACATTGTTTCCCCAAACTTATCACCTAAAACCCTAATCATTTCACCTATCTGAACCATGATAGGTTTATCCTCAAACCACACAACATTGCCCTTACTGGGAAAGAAATTTTGCACATAGAAGAATATACATACCAGTAATGAGCCATACTTGAATGACTATTTCTTGTCCTTCTTAATTCGCTCCATGTTTACCAGAGATTGACTTCTGATCATCTCACTAATATCATATCTTGCATCCTCCTTGAGGATTTGATAGGCTGCACATATAGCACCGCTCGACACAATGTTTATTTGGCTTGATTGATAGACCCTATAACCCAGCACTGTATAAGAAAACCTCACTTCTGCATCCTCAATATGAGCGATTTCCATTGCTCTCTTGTCACATCGAGATTGAGTCAACCGGGTGACTTCAGTGGATGATATTTTTCTTAGAGTTAGTGCTTCATAGGTTGCGCTAAACCTTGTTACTCTTTTAATCACATCCTTTATGATCTTGATCGATGCTTCAGCTTCCAGCCATAGAAATTGATCATGCACTCTTCTTAATACATACCTAACCCAATCAACATGAAATTGATCGGTAAAATCAACAACATTCGACAAATGCTTGGCCTTTAGATGCAAATATTCTTCATTCAACAGATCATGATTACAAAACCTTTTGAATTTATTTCGAATAAATTTGTCTCCAAGTTCTTCAAGCTTGCAATGGATGAAGGAGAAAATATCTTCAACTAGTAACACACCAAAGGGCACAGATGATAGGGCACCGATCATGTCGATCTCTCCAACCTTCATAGGATGAAGTTTAAACTCGGGTTGTAGTTCCTTAATTGCTTCAACCAACACAAGATTCGATACATAAGCTGCCATGATGAACTTCAAAAAAATTATTGAAAACAAGGTTTGATTACCTAGAATACCTTCTCCTCTAGGGCTGCCAATCCCCACTATCATGCTGCTTGATTACTTCGCACAAATAGCACTAGAAAGATTTCGATCACCTTAGGTCACACGAGAGCTGAAGAATGTTCACAAGAAAGCAAGGTGAATGAAATGTATTGACATTTCTTTATTTATCCATTAAGTTTTATCAGTGCTTCAATAAAACAACTAGTTTGTATAATTTTGACCATTTACAACTTAAGGTACACCAATTTACTTTTTACTAGTTTCTTGTTACCGATACCAATACACAAACAACATTTACACTAACCCTCAAAACTTTACCCAAAAAAAAACTTTAAACAAACTTGTATGCATCTAAACTATGTAGATAGACATAACCTCATATCGGTCGAGGGGATTCAATAATGATCTTACCATATGTGCTCCCCCTGAGTATCGGTATGCCTAGTTTGAAGAGGAACTATCATCACCGATGGATGATGACTTGGTTTCAAAATGATTCTCTCCTTCTTTTCTTTCTTCCTTCTTAATCCATGTCTTTTTCATTTCATTCCTTACCTCTTCAATTGTCTTCTTTCCTTTAAAGTCATTTTGCCCTTTCTTTTTGCCAAATTGGTTCATGTCTTCAGACCGGTTATAGGATTGGTTCCTACATTCTCTGGCTAAGTGACTGATCTTATGGAAATTGAAACATGTGCTACTAGTTGTTCTCCATGGTCCTTCATTATTTCTTTGACCCATTCTTACTCTGCAATTTGTTCCACCATGACAAAAATTACCACAAGTGGAACATGTGGCATTGAATTGATTACTCCTTTTATTAGGGCTAACCTATTTGAATGGTGATCTTGATACAGTTGACTTGACCATGCATTCTTCAGCTTTGTGTCCATACTTATTGCATGTAAAACAATATCCATTAAAGCTTCTTCTATTAGACATGTTGCTAGATCAAGATCTACACTCATAAGCAGTATGACCATACTTGTGACAATTATAGAAATAAGCATCAAAGATGAAAGACTTATTTTGACTAACCGGTTGATTTGAACAGACATCAAACTTATGACCCATTTTACCACAATGATTGCAATAAGATTTAGAAAACTTTATACCTTTCTTTCATGAATTGTTCCTTTTATCATCCTTAATGCTTTTGGATTTAGATGATTCTCTAGTTTCCATAGGACCTGTACCGGAGTAACCAAGACAGGTTGTCTCCTTTTTTCTCCTTTGAGCTTTTAATTGTTCATCTATCTTCTCAGAGCTTTCATTAAATTTCCTCAGCTTTTCATTTCTCTCATTTGTAGCTTTCAACTCATTTTTGAGTTGTTCAATCTCTGTCACCATCTTCTCCTTTTCCTCTACTTTTTAATGTAGATCCTTATGTATGTATTCATTCTCTTGAGTGAAAATTCGGATTTCTTCATATTTTTCAATTAAGATCGCATCATTTTCTCTTAGGGCTTCTTTAGCGGGCCTTTTGGATTTTTCAGCTTTTGATAAAACTTGTTCTGCATCTCTTTTTCTTTCATTTTCTATTCTATTGGCTTCTAGTATTTCAGTCATTCTCAAGGCCTAACTTTCATTCTCTCTTTTTAGATATGTGATTTCTTCATTCAGCTTCTTGTTCTTTTCCATGAGTTCTGCAACTGCTTTTTTTGCTTCTTCAGATCCACTCTGTTCAAAGAGTTGAGCTATGATATCTTGACTCTTATTTAATTGTAGAGCTAGTTCCTTTAATTTAGCAAGTGATTTTTTCAGTCTCTTTCAACTGAGCAATAAGCTGAAGATAAAGAAGTTTGGTCACTGCAAAATTTTGAAGAAGCATGAATCTGGAAACACATATGAGGTAGAGTTGCTAGAAGAAATTAATATTTACCGTATGTTCAACATTTCAGATATAACAGAATATCATGAAGGTAGCACAAAGGAGGAGCCAAGAATAGTACAGTACAAAATTCTTGCACCTCCTTCAGAGGAGGAGATCAAAGCAATTCTGGATAGTCATGTGCGGAGGAGTACTAGAAATAGGTAATATGAGGAGTATCTAGTGAAATGGAGGGAAATACCTAGTGAATAGTCTTCATGGTTTTTCAAGGAAGAGGTTGACCATTTGGGTTGTCCTCAATCAGCTGAGACGTTACGTGGTCACTTCTCAATCTAACTAAGGTGTCTAATGCAGGAGTATCCAATGGTGTATGGCCAATCCTATATCACACAAAAATGTTTCTTTTTGTTTAGTTTTCTTTTTATTTTTTGGTAGTTTTGGATACCCTCTTAAACGAATAAGAGATTCCAACTCTCAAAATTGACAAGCTGATTTTTCTAGCCGACTGCCAAAAATAGCAAGTTTTTATTTGAAGGCAAATGGAGCCCAAAATTTGTGGGAATATTGAGGAGGAAAAAATAAGCACTTTGTGAAAGAATCAAATTAAAAGCATCAATTGTTTGAAAGTTATTCAAGTTTCAGTTTCCTAAAAAATTGAAAAAAAATCTTCCAAGCTAGATTTGAGGCATTAAACGGTGTTGAATGGGAACGAAAAATGGCGGGAATTAGCAGAGAAAAATCTAAGCGTACTCTACACTCAGAGATATTTGTGATGCTTCAAACAGTTCGTAAATCCGATTCCCAGATCAAAAGTTATGGCTGCCAGGAGTTGGACAATTTTTCGGAAAGTTTTAATTTTTGAATCTGGTTGTATTTTCATATTTCCAATTTCATGTTTTTGCATTTTTCCACCAATTGGTAATTTATAAATTTTAATTTCAGCTCCAAAATGGTGGAAGGCTATTTAGGACTCATTTGAGGAAACTTGTAATAACTTTTGGAGTTGAGTTTTTGGGAGTTAGTTTCTAGGTTGGAAATAGTTTTATAAGGGTTTTAAGAAAACTTTGTAAGTTGTGTGTTGCAGTGATTGAGAATTTATTCCTCTATATTGTAATTGGATGTATTTCAAATAGTTTGATTTCAGATATAATACATAATCTTGTATGTTTTACTGCAATTTGCTATGTTTTTTTGTTTCTCGAGTTCTGCCTTCATCATGTATTATTGGGGATATTTATTTTGTATATTATATTTTTAAATTTATGTATTCCCTTCCTTGTATTCTTGTTGGGATTTAATATTATTTTTTAGTTTTTTTTAATCTCCCATTATTATATACTGCATCTCCATGAGTTTCTATGTAAATTTGGTGTCTTTCTGTGCAAGTCTGTGTAAAGGAGGTGCGGGGATTTGATGTTTAAATCCATTTGTATGACTTGTGAATATAAGTTTTATGTTTTTAAGGTATTATTTTATCCTCCCACACCTCCTGGGAGAGTTATTTGTTCATTTAGCAAGCCTGTGTGCAATCTGGGCAAGTTTCATTACATTAAATGTATGTTTTCATTGGTTTTTGCTCTCTGAACCCACAACGCTATCATTCAGCACCAAAACACAAAAGTATGGCTCCAAAATGCCAAAATATGTCATGGGAGAGATAAATTATCTCCCAAATGGGCCATTTTAGGTTTTGGAGGTGTTGAACTACTCTGGGGTGCAGGTTTTATCAGTTTTGGTCATTGTGATTGATTTGTTTGATTTTGGGAATTTACCACAAGCATTTTGTGATTGCATTCATTTCCTTAGAGGTTTTTATGATTTCATCGTGATAATTACATGTTGTTTTTTGTTCTCCAGTAAGAGGATTTGTCCCTTCTTATTGAGGATATTGTTGATGTTGAGTTGCTCCAAGAGGAAGAATGCTTCGATATTGAGGAATGTTTATGAGAGCTCTAGTGGGATTTTATTGCCTCATTTTTTGGTATTGGAATTTTTTTTGGATTATACTTTGAACTCATGTTTATGCCTTCGCTCATTGTTGTATTATTCTGGTGAAGGCTCTTGCTTGTAATTGGGTATATAAATCTTGATATACATCAGTTTGCTTCCATGATGTTGTGGTTGTGTTTATGTCTTCATAATGTTGTTGTGATGTTATTTTAATGCATATTTCAACCGTAGGTATTGGTTCATTATTACGGGGAGTGGGTTCTTGCATGTGTAGGAGCGGGGTCATGAGCAATAGGCTCTAAGAGGTTCCAAGAGATGATGCTTAGGGTCTAGAACTGTCATGGGACCACATGAAAAGTTTATGTTTAATTGCAAGTGATAGTTCACTAATAATTTGATTATTGGGTTTGGGTAAATAAGAATTTACTTAAACAAGATAATGATTTTTTTTTTTGGTTCCCCACCTCATAGCCCTTGACTGTTGACTTGGGATGAGCTTGGGAAGACCGTTGGAGTGGTAAATCGATCTCCCTTGATTGTCTCCAAGGTGGAGATGGTTCCACGTGTCTATGAAGGTGTGGTGTGGCCCCTTCTTTGTGAGGATAGCATGTGATGACACTCTTCCCTAAGTGTGTACGTTATCATTATGCCTTTGTTGTTGATTATGCCTTTGGGATTTATTGATTTTTTATTAACCTTGTGAGGTAATTTGATTCATTATTCTTGGTTGTTATTTTGTGGTGGTCACGTTTAGTCCCTTGGTTCTTAGGTGTTAGCCTATCTCTTGAGTGTTAGCTGGAACCCCATGGCATCTCCTAGCACAAAGGATGGTTCCTATTGGTTCCACATGGTCAGGTGGTTTGATCCCTTGTTCCATTTGGATGTTAATCATTGGATGATTCAATGCGTCGACATGGATTTATATTATCTCATCATATAGATGGATCTTGAAGCATAATCTATGTAGTTAGGAATTGATATCATGTAGTTTTTAACTCAAGAAAGATGTAATAGTAAAGTAGACCATGTAATCAGTTTCTCATGAACATATGTATTAGGACTTGTAGTAGGTTGATTCCAGAATTGTATGTAAATGGATATTCAATTGTGTATGTAATTCTAGATTAGAGAGGAATTAAATGATTGAGTGATACGATTGGATTGTCTTGTGTATATCTTGCGAATGGTAGTGAATATGTTTACGATCATGTATGCCTTGTCTTGAAATATGTTAATCCTTATTGTTAGTTATCTTTGGAATATATAAATGAATGAGTAGTTGTAGATTTGTATGGACACTATGATTATTCACTATGTGGAGTAGATGTCTATGTTTGGAGATAACATTGTATCATAATGACTTGTAAATGTGAAAGAAGGATATGTACTTATGTAACCTGTATTATTATGCATTAGGATATGATATAACAGAAGCGACTATGTACTTGTACCATGCACTCTTATGTAATAGGACTTTATGATGTAGAGACTATGACTTCTAATGGATTAAGATGATGTATTATTATATGGTTCACATTGTATAAATGTTCATAATGTTAGGAATGAGATCCTATGTTGAATTAGGAGATTGAATAATTATACTAAGTTTAATCTTGTAGTATCATATGATTCTTAAATTTGTTTAGTAGCATGGAATCCTATTTGGAAGTAGATAAGTGCTTGCTATTATAATCTTGCATATGTGTAAGAATAGTAATCTTGATGAGATGTGCAATAGTCTTTCTTAAGGAAATAATCTAGTTCCATATGTATGAAAGGGTATATGTATATAGATTAATGATGTAATAGGTGAATAATGGATAAAGATGGGAGATAGGAACATTTGATCTCATTCTTTAAAATGAACTTAGAAAGTTAATGGGGTTATGAAGAAATGCATTTGATAGCTCATAATCTAAAGATAGGAAGAATACTTGAGTAGAACTTAAATAAAATGGATGTTAATGATTTTATGGTATGGATGTGTTAGGTTATGATGTTATTAAGTAGTGGCATTAAGATACATTGGGGGAAAGAATGATTGGATAAATGTATGATTTGAGATGATAATGGTTATGATGTTATTTTTGCTTGCATTCATAATGTTATGGATGATTTTATGGTCATAATGTTATATTTGTTCATGTAGTTGTTAATCTATGATCTTGAGTGATGATAGTTATTTATGTTGCATTAGTTGATTTTTATTTAAAAGAGTTATCTCTATTTGTTAGTTAGATTAGTAGTTTTCTCTAGGGTATTTTGGTGGGTATTACAGACATTGGCCAATTTCTTGAAAATTGTGCACTATATTGATGTGAAATTAATTTGATTTGTTTATTATTATTTTATGAACTTTCTCTACAAAAATCGCAAGAACCTAGTTCTCAAATCTCAAGACATGAAGAAATCTTCTTTAGTACTTTTTAAAAATATGTTGGACTTATCTATGGTAGTCTAAGCCTAGTCGCCAATCAAATTTAAACCAATAGAATTGCAAGTGTATGCTCGAATAGTTGACATCATGATACTTTTGCTAATGGATTTGTCTGGGTATATGAACACTAATTTAGGATGATTGTCTCACAATGTTATCAACCCTGCTCTCTAATCTTAATGTCACTCCAAACCAATACATAGTTGAAACCACACAATGGCTCAACAATTAACCATGTAACAAAAACACTTGCCTAACATATTTAAAATGCCCTCTAATGATTGAATTTCTAAGTATGGTGGCAAACATAAAATGTACATGCAAAAAGTACTATTGTTCAAATCTGCCCAACCCATTTACCATATCTACCTCCACATTGATGCTAAAATGTTTCCAAATGCTAGTATTGAAATGGCTCTAAATGTACTACCTCAAAATGATAGTATGGAAATATGCTCTCATGCACTCCTTGAAAGATAAAAAAGAGAGTTTTTGAATCTTTCTTCCTATTATCTTTAAATAAATCTTTCTCTAGTTGAGTTAGGGGATTTTCTTTTGTTGCATCAACTTATCTAGGTATCCATTTCTTACAAACTTTCATAAATCTTGTGAACAAAACAATTTCTTTATTGTGATTACCCAATAGTTATAATTTTTTCTATTAAAATGAAGAAATTGTGGGTTTCTCAGCCTTGTGCTTCGAGCTGTTATTATTGACTGTAGATAACCCTTCTAACTCCTTTAAAAACTTTATCAAAGACTCCATTCAATAACCTTCATCTTTAATACCACATGATGTAAGAGAAAGTGGATAAAAGAGTTTAAGAACAGAGCAGGAAAATGGAGAGACAAAAAACATAAAATAAATTGAAAATTAATTAATTAAATATTTACATATTTAAGATGCATACATAACACTCACATGGCTAGTACCTTTTCTTTGTGCCCAAAGATTCCGCAAATAGAGTTTCTCTATTCCACACTTCATCTACTATTTCTAAAGCAACATTTTTTTTACTCCTATTTTCTTCATTCATTAATTCTAAAACTACCTACTATAAGCTTAGTGGCTGTGGTTTAAGCCATTCCCTATTGTTACAGTAACAAGTGTAAATTTTCCTCCTTTTTTTTTATTCCGTACATTTCATTCAAAACTGCTCTCCTTACAATTGATATGTTAGGCTAAGGACAACAGGAAAATCAAAAGAACATTAAATGATATGTATAAGAAATATACATACAAGATTATGAAATAAGTTTTTCATTTAAAAAATGCAAGTTTTTTAAATAGTATTTGATATCAATTCAAAATTTAATTATTTACTTGAATTTTAAAATTTTCTTTATTAATTTCAATATACATATTTTCAATCATTAATATATTAATCATAAGCACTTTCACTAATATAAAGTACTATATATACATTGAACACTTAAAAAAAATATGAAATATTTATGTAACTTATCTAAATTTTAATCTATCACATTGTAAACTAAAACAAAAAAAATAATAATGTTATTAAAATATATTCTAAATAAAATTTTCAAATTATTTTTATATTTTCAAATTTTATAAAAAATTGCAAAAGAAAAGAAAGAGAGAAAATATAAATTATATGAAATATAGCATTATTTTTTTTTTCTATAAAGCACAAAATTTTAACACGCAAGATTAGAACTCTTAGAAGTGGAAATCGTTGACAACAAGAGAAGGCTACATAATCCAATCAGGGTTATTATCAATGGGTGGGTGTTTCTCGATGGGTGGGAGTTTCTCAAAGCTATACCTAGGAAAGCTGTATATTCCAGACATCTTTATGAATTGCTTGTGATATATTACAAACATTTTAGGAATGGATTGCTAATTTTTCCAATCTTGTTAAGAAAATCATATACTCATTGTAATAATTATAATGATTCACCCTAATTATTATTCTCCTCTTGAGGTTTGGTAAGCTTCAAATTAATTGTATCAAAACATTAAGAATCATTATCATGGTAATAAAGTCAACTAAATATGGATCAACATTGACAATAAAAGAAATGCATAATTGCAATGCAAATAAGTTATTCTATTGATTAATAGATTACAACAATTTCTTGATAATGAATGAACTACAATTGCTAGATCATATAGAGGTGTTAGATACATTCAAAAACTTCCAAACCTTATCTTAAAAATATTCCTCATAAATTAATCTATCAAGCAATATTGTGGTAATAAATTCAGTTGATTATAAATGCATCAAATGGAGAATTCATATAAGAAATAAAAGAAATGTAGAATTGGATAAATTGTACTATTGATTCAATAGATAATGAATGAACTAAGTTCTCACATTATATAGAGGTGTTAGATACATTCAATGACTTCTAGAAACTTGTCTTGGAAAAATTACATTATTAGTCTCCCCTATTGTGTGTGGTTATTACCACTTTCTCTCCTTCTATAGAGGGCTTCAATTATTTTTTGACAAAACATTGTGACCTTTTCTATGTTTGAGATATAAATTTCTCAAACAACTTGATGTTAGTGGCTTTATGAGATCCTCTTGAAAACTTCAATATCCCAACAATTAAAACACAAATAAATATCCCTATTGATTCACGAGATTAAAAGATCTTCATCAAATAACAAAACATATATAAATTTCCTTATTGTTTTAAGAGATTACATTTGTTTACATTGATAACCATCAAATATCTTACAAAAGATTCTTGATCAACATCAAATATCAAACATAGATAAATTGACTTGCTAATGATTTCTTCAGTACTTCTTCATTCATAATTAAAACAAAAACAAATTTCTCTTTTGATTCAAGAGATTACAATAACTTCGTGACAAAATATCAAAACATAAATAATTTACTCTTTTGATTCAATAAATTACAAGACCTTCTTGATAAAATATCAAAAGACAGATAAATTGCTCTATTCATTCAAGAGATTTCGTGATTAAATAATGAAACATAGATAAAACAACCTATTGATTAAAGAGATTACAATAGCTTCTTGATTAGCGTGAATTATCAAAACATAGATAACTTGCCTTATCACTCTTTATTGCTACCTTCTTCATTAGTTATGGTTGGATTTAATGATTTCTTCAAAAGCCTCTTGAACACCATCAAATATCAAAACACAGATAAAATCCCCTACAACCTTTTATCGCTACCTTCTTCAACTATTGTTGGATCTAATGATTCATTCTTCTTGAGCTTTGATTGCTATGACTGGATCTAAAGTTTTCAATGCTTCTTCACATAAAATTAAAATAGAGAAAATCAGGAGATTACAAGAGCTTATTATGAAATATCAAAACACAAAATTAAAAAACAAATAAATTTCCATATTGATTACAAGAGCATCTTGTTAAAAAATTTAACACAAATAAATGGCCCCATTGATTCAAGACATTACAATAGCTTCTTGATCACCATCAAATATTGAAACATAGATAAATTGCCCTATCACTTTTTATTGCTACCTTCTTCTTTAGCTACGGCGGAATCTAATGATTTCTTCAAATACAAAACATAGATAAATTTCCCAACCACTTTCTATTGCTACCTTCTTCAACTATTGCTAGATCTAATGATTTCTTCTTCTTCATCTTTGGCTGGGTCTAATAATTCTTTCTTCAACTATGGTTGGATCTAATGATTTCTTCAATGCTAATTCACAAGAAAACAAAACAAAAATAAGTCATTATATATTTATACCTTCGTCTTTAGCTATGGATGGATCTATTTCAAGAGATTATAAGAGCATCTTATGAAATATCAAAACACAAAATTTAAACACAAATAAATTGCCTTCTTGAATGTAAGAGCTTCTTGAACAAATAATTTAACAGAGATAAATTACCCTATTGATTCAAGAGATTATAACAACTTCTTGATCACCATCAAATATAAAAACATAAATAAATTGCCCCATTAGTTTCTAGGGCTACCTTCTTCTTTAGCTATTTCTAGATCTAATGATTTCTTCAAAAGCTTCTTGATCACCATCAAATATCGAAACAAAGATAATTTTCCCTTATCACTTTTTATTTCTACCTTATTCAACTGTGGTTGGATCTAATGATTTCATCATAGAAGATTAAAACACAGATATAGTACCCTATATTGCTACCTTCTTGTTCAATATAATTAGGAGACTACTAGAGCTTCTTATGAAATATCAAAACAAAAAATTAAAACACAAATAAATTGCCTTATTGATTATAAGAGCTTCTTGATCAAATAATTTAACATAGATAAATTGTCCTATTGATTCAAGAGATTATAACAGCTTCTTGATCACCATCAAATATAAAAACATAAATAAATTGCGCTATCAGTTTTTACTGCTACCTTCTTCTTTAGCTATTGCTAGATCTAATGATTTATTCAAAAGCTTCCTGATCACCATCAAATATCAAAACACAGATAATTTTTCCTTATCACTTTTTATTGATACCCTATTCATGTTTTATTGATACCTTATTCAACTGTGGGTGGATCTAATGATTCCTTCTTCTTCAGCAATGGCTGGATCTAATGATTCCTTCGTCTTAAGCTATGGCTGGATCTAATGATTTCTTCATAGAAAATTAAAACACAAGTATATTACCCTATATTGCTACCTTCTTGTTTAGCTATGGATGGATTAGGAGACTACATGAGCTTCTTATGAAATATCAAAATATAAAATTAAAACACAAATAAATTGCCCTATTGATTCAAGAGATTACAAGAGTTTAATATGAAACAAAAATAAATTGCCCGATTGATTTATGAAATTAGAATATTTTCTTGAGCAAATAACAAAACCCAACTAAATTGCCCTACTATTCAAGAGATTACCAGAGCTTCTTGATCAAATAGCAAAACACAAATAAATTGGCCTATTAATTCAAGCTTCTGAATCACCATCAAATGTCAAAACACAAAATATAGATCAATTACCCTATTGATTCAACAAATTACAAGCCCTATTGTTCTATTGATTCAACATATTACAACAGCTTCTTGATACATTTTCAACAAATTACCCTATATTGCCCTGTTGTTCTATTGATTCAACAAATTACAAGACTAACTCATAATGAAAAAATTAGGATTCCCTCATTATATAGACTTCAAAAATATATCCTAAAAACTTGGAAATAAAGAAAAAAACTAAAACAGATTCTTCTTGATCAAATATCCAACAATAGAGGCCTTGCTGCTGCCACACAAGAACCACCAGTGAGAAGAAAGGAAGCAACTGATCCACAAGACAAGAACACTTTTGCAAGGAAGGAATAGGATGGCCACAAGAACCAACAACAGAAAAAGCTACTGTAGAAACCATTCCCTCATAAGTCTGTACTGACATATAACACGGAATTAGCAACAACTTTGTTAAAAGTGCCCAGATTTGCAGCTAATAGGAATTTGCAACACATATTTCATAAAAAATTGCTTGGAGTTGCAACAAATTGGACAAAAAATAAAGAAAGGATACATTGTTGTTGTTCCAAAAGAGCCAAGAACAGAAACCAAAGCAACTTCTAATAGCTAACATTTGCTGAATGCCATCTCTAGCACAATATCTCTCTTTCTTGATTTGCCTTGTATACATCAGAGCATTTTTTGGATGTATACTGATCCACGTGACTGATAGAGAGCTCATAATGCAGTAAATGCATGTTGTAATCCACATGATGCTCATAATTTGGGTCTCTTAATTTAGCATACATCTATGGCAACATTTGAGCAATGCTAGGTATTCTTGGGGTACTTTTTTCAAAAGATTGAAGCAGCAAGCGTTGACGACAGTAAATAAGAATGTCCTTTTACATGTGCTTTGCTCTCATTTGTAATACAAGCAGCCCTTCTAGTCTCCATATCTCATCAAATGCTCCCTTTTGTACTAGATTTATTACAAGAGTGACTCATGGCCTTAAAGCATTAAATATTCAAACAAAGGAAATCCATTTTGGGAGAAAGTGCATTCAGTGGTCTATGTTATGCATGATCCACATTTTCTATGAGAGTGCAGGCTCTCCTTTATTGTCACATGCAGGCTACCACAATATTTCTATGAGGAGTACCCGCTGCATGAGAACATGCAGCATGTTCAGTTTGGTGGAGAAGCTGATGTGCAGTCTTTTGCATGTGTGTCATATCACAAATCTTGTGACCATTCATAACTTTTTCTGTATGAGATTGTGGGGATAAGAAAGCAGCATATGGTGTAACATTTTGAAGATTATTTTAGAGCATCATAGCACATATTTAAGGCAGCCACAACAAGAGGCAACCATGTAAGTTTTAGTCTGGTCTACTACTATTTAGTAATATTTTGAGGTAGTACATTTAGAGCCATCTCAATACTAGCATTTGGAAACATTTTGGCATCAATGCTGAGGTAGATATTGTAAACGGGTTGGGCAGATTTGAACGTATTTAAACAATAGTACTTCTTGCATGTATATTTTATGTTTGCCACCAATACTTAGAAATTCAATAATTAGAGGGCATTTTTAATATTTTGGGCAAGTGTTTTTGTTACGTGGTTAATTGTTGAGCCATTGTATGGTTTCAACTATGCATTTGTTTGGAGTGACATTAACATTTGAGAACAAACAATACTGTTCATAGTGGTTCTGGGTAGATAACATTGTGAGACAGTCATCCTAAATTATTGTTCATATACCCAAACAAAGCCATTAGAAGAAGTATCATGTGGTCAACTGTTCGAGCATACCGTTGCAATTGTATTTGTTGAAATTTGATTGGTGACTGGCCTTAGACCACCATAGATAAGCCCAACATGTTTTTAAAAGTACTAAAAAAGGTTTCATCATGTCTTGAGATCTGAGAACTGGGTTCTTGTGATTTTTGGAGAGCGAATTCATAAAATCATAATGAACAAACCAAATGAATTTCTCACCAATCTAGTGCACAATTTTCAAGAAATTAGCCACTGTCACCTATATCCAATTTGCCTTTCACTTGAGATCCGTGCATATGTTGGCTCTGATCTTTAGATGGGAAATGCACTATATGAAAAGAAACAAAGACACAAAGATATAGGCAATTCTACTTCATGATTTCCTAGAAAATGACCACTGTCACCTAAAGCCATTTTCCTTTTATCTAGAAATACATGTATAAAAAAGCTCTAACTTTTGCAATAGAAATGCAATGGGATAGTTGAAACCTGCCTGCAAAATTTTAGAAAACCCAGTTTCACTTTGTGAGAAAATGGTTAAGAAAAACATTACTGCAATTTGTGATGCAATTCCACTAGAATCGCTTGCAGTCAGTTTGAAAGTGCTTCTCAGCAAGAAGTTTTGTATTCTATCATCATCATCAGTTGGGTTACCATAAAAGTGCTAACAAGTGATTTTATTTATTATGCATTGAAAAATGGAAGCAACATTCAATTTGGGTTGGTGAATTCATAACAGTGGGTTACACTTTCAGCGATGAAAAAAAGGTTGTCATTTGACAAAAATAAAATTTTACATCCTTTCAAATGAATGGGATCTTTCGAGCGAAGAGATATTTGTGTTCGCTCAAAAGAAGTATTTCGAAATGAATGGCCCTATTTTGGTGGGTTCATTCGAAGGTCTCGTTGGCCTATTTTTTTATTAATAAAAAATGGGTTTGAGTGAATAGCCCCTTCAAATGAACTCTTTGATATAGGGTCCTTTATAAAAAAAAAGGTATAATTGTTAAAAATGACAGTTACATTGCCGTTTTTGATATCAATGAAGAGGAGCCAAACCAACCTACAAACATTGAACCAAAAATAGCTTTATCAACTACAAATTCATCTCATTCACATCTACACTAGGTTGGTGATCCAAGCTTCTTTTTTCCATCCAATTTCATTCATTTAGCTCATTCTCATTCAGCTCTTGCTTTGAATGATTTCAATTTCATCTAAGTTTCTATGTGTATCTTTCATTGTCTATTCATGAATGTTCTCTTTGTATCTTTTATCATATATTCATGTGTGTTCTTTATGTGATCTTTTTGTTGAACTATGAGAGTTAACAGAGATAAAAGATAAAAGATAAAAATTGTCATAAAAACTCTTGATAATGTTGCTCCTATAAAAACTAAGATTTTCAACTCAACTTGTTACCTGTTGGCGAATACAAATTTAACCCTAGGAGACCTAAACATTTATCAAGAGTATAGTGAAATGGTGGAGGTGCGATTTAGCACCAACACTAACATGTATTAAAAATGTTTGTAAAGTGATTTCCTCACAAGAATTATGTTCCAACTGAGTCATTAAGTTAGTAAGACTGAATTTATTCAAACCTTTGCTAAACTAACATATTCACAAGCATTGTACCCCAATGGAGCCTATAGTGTAATAGGATTCAATATCATATTTTTAAGAGACATGACTGTACAAATGTGGTCCCAATAGCTCAACAATATAGTAAGAAATTCAATGAAAAATACTTTAAACAAAAATTCCTCAAATAGGCATTAAAATGAAGTAATAAGCATTAGTTCATGGTTATGGGTGAACAAGAAGTAATTATAAGTAGATAAAATATTGTGTAAGAAGATGAAATTTCAACAACGCAACAATTTCATTGTAGTCTACCCTAGGCAATTGTCAATATCCTTTGGCTACAATCCTTGCCTTATGTTTTTGCACATCACGATTTACATGCAATTTTATTTTGTAAAATCATTTAACTATCATCACATATTTTTTCGTATGGAATACTCCCTAACTCTCATGTTTGATTATTTCAATAGCATCTATTTTCTCATCCATTGAATTTACTAGAATTTATTCTTTCATTGCTTCTTCAAAATTAATTGGATCATCTACATGTGAATATAAGAAAAAAAAAAGAAGTCATACTTGCATTATTTTCATCTTCATTTTTCTCATTAATCTCTCTTAAACTTATTATTTTGGTCTTCGTAAGCTTTCTAATGTGTGTTTTGACTTGTCACTTGAACTTGTGGAATGTGAGCTTTATGGTCCAACACCAAGAGTCCCAATTGAAGATGGTATTTGTTGAACATTGATGGAGCATTTTATTTAGTGCGTAGGGCTACCCTTATGCTTGAGGATAGTATCACTTGACCAATTTGTTAACCTTGAATGGGTGTAGTAGGAGTGACATTTAGAGGAGTACATACTGGTATAAAATCTTTGTTTTCTTCTCATGGTAAGTTGGTTGTAATATTGATTGTTTTATCCAAACTTACATCCCATGCTTCATCTTCTATAGATTGCACACCTCTAGTGATTATGACTCTCTTGATTATTGGATTATGTATCTTTTTTTCCTTTGATTCATCACTATAACCTATAAATATGTATTTTTCTCCTTTGTTATCTAGTTTTCTTCTTTATTCATCTAGGACTTATACATATGCCACACATATATATACTCTCATATGAGAAATATTATGTTTTCTTCCACTTCATGTTTCTTCCAAAATTTATATTGGTGATGCTTTTGATGAAACATCTATTCATTATACATGTTGTACATACTACAAGTTCAACCCAATACTCATTTATGAAGTGTGTTGCTTTCAACATGTTCCTTGATATTTCCATGATTGTCCCACTTTTCGTGCCAGCCACACCATTTTGTTGAAGGGTATACCTTGTGGTAAATTGTTTGTGGATACCTTTATGTGGAATCATCATTGAATGTGAAGAAGTAGTAGGTTCCAGTAATTGAAGGTATTTCCATTGGTCCATACAAATATGAGTGAACAATCTCCAATGGCATTTTTGCACGTATAGACCTTCATATTCCCTATTTTGTTTACCCAAGATACAACCTTCACATATTCTATTTTGTTTTTCTATTAAGGGCAAACCCTTGACCATTCTTTTCTTATATAATATAAGTTTGAACCTCCAATGTTTAAGTGTTCAATTCATAAGTTCCATAAGCAATTTTCATCTTTAATTTCTTCATCAAAGATTATTTGGGCAATTGTTGTAGTTTTCTCTTCTTCCTCTCGTGAGTTTGTTGAAGGATGTTCTTGAGCAAATTCTACCTTCAAATTTGGTTTAAACCTTAAGGAAAATATTTTATTGCTTCTCATTAGGACCTTGGCTATAAGATGGTTACTAGGAAATTTATCTAAAATTGTGTAGTTTTTTTATGAAAAATATTCTATGCCCCTTTTGAACGAGCTACTCTATACTCATGAATTTATGCTTCAAGCTAGGAAAAAAATACACATTTGAGGTAAAAAATCTCCACCCTTGTTAGGTTAGAATGTTGAAATTTCCTTTTCCCATAACTAAAACTTTGTTATCATTCCCAAATCTGACATCTAATTTTACACTTCCATCCAAACTAGAAAATAGTTCTAAGTTCCATATCGTATGATTGCTACAATAGGAGTGTAATAACCATGTCTTTTTCATTTTCTTGTGCAACATAAAAAGCGATTCACATATTTCTTTGGTAAAATTGGACTTTTTTTTGTCTAGAATCACATTGTTTCTTGCTAAATTCATTTAAATAATGCTCATAGTTCTTGTAGTGATGATATTAAATTGAAGAATTATCATACCCTTGGTTCTGAGGCTGATTTGGAGTTGACATTTGATGGTTTCCTCTTCCACTTAAGTTCTCACTTGAGTTTGATGATTTGGTTCTTCCACTTCTATATGAGTTTCTTTTTCTACCTTTGAAATTTGATCTTTATCTACTTCTACCATGGTTGATTAAGATTTGTGTCTTGAAGGCATGCTCCAACCTTGAATTTGCTGACCGACTTATCCTATGCTCATGAGAAATGAGAGATGCATGCAACTGATCATCTAAAAATTGTGAAAGATTAACTGTTTCTTTAAGAAAAGTTTTTATAATTTTCTCAGCCACTCTCCTATCTTCAAGAGTTCCAACATGTAATCTTGTGAACAAAACAATGCCTCCATTATGATTACCCAATAGTTATAATTTTTGCTATTAAACTGAAGAAACTGAACAAATCAAAAGAGCATTAAATGATATGTATAAGAAATCTACAAAGAAGATTATGAAATATGTTTTTCGTTTCAAGACTGCAGGTTTTTTTTTGGAGTGAATAAGAAGACACGGTAAGCTGAAAGAGAATGTAATACAAACCAATTTCTGAGTCTTTCATTGGTCTTGTATGCAGCTATCTGCTGTCTCGAGCTACTTCCCACGCCATTCAACACTTCTTCAGCCTGCAGAGCGCTTTGATTTTCTTGTCTTTTTTCCCAGGTTGGCTGCCTTCCAGATGCTTAAGCAGCCTTCTAACTTCTTCATTTTTTCTAATGTTGTTTTAAAACTGCACATATATATGACTATATTAATTTTTATATCTCATCTATTTCAACCTTGCCTTAGAAACATCAAACAAAAACTAAGAATGAAAACAAAACCATTAACTTGAAAACCATATACATTGAACACTTTAAAAAATATTAAATATAATCATGTTATTAAAATATATCACATTGTAAACTAAAACAAAAAAAATAATCATGTTATTAAAATATATTCTAAATAAAATTTTAAAATTATATTTAGTATTTTCAAATTTTATAAAAATTTGTAAAACAAAAGAGAGAAAGAAAATCTAAATTAAATGAAATATAGCATTATTTTGCTTTTCTCTAGAGCACAAAATTTTAACACATAGGATTAGAACCCTTAAAATGGAGATTGTTGACAACAAGAGAAGACTACATAATCCAATTGGGGTTATTATTCAATGGGTGGGTGTTTCTGGATGGGTGGAGGTTTCTCAAAGCTATACCTAGGAAGGCTATATATTCCAGACATCTTTATGAATAGATTGCGATATTTTATAGACATCTTAGGAATGGATTGCTAATTTTACCTATCTTGTTAACAAAATCATATACTCATTGTAATCATTATAATGATTCACTCTAATTATTATTCTCCTCTTGATGTTTGGTAATCAATATAATTGGAAATTTCAAATTAATTGTATCAAAACATTAGGAAGCATTATTATGGTAATAAAGTCAATTAAATATGGATCCACACTGATAATAAAAGAAACATAATTGCAATGCAAATAAATTATTCTATTGATTAATAGATTACAACAATTTCTTTATAATGAATGAACTACAATTGCTACATCATATAGAGGTGTTAGATACATTCAAAGAGTTCAAAAGCTTATCTTAAACATATTCTCAGTAATTAATCTATCAAGCAATACTTTGGTAATAAATTCAGTTAATTATAAATGCATCAAATGGAGAATCCATACAAGAAATAAAAGAAATGCAGAATTGGATAAATTGTTCTATTGATTCAATAGATAATGAATGAACTACAATTCTCACATTATATAGAGGTGTTAGATACATTCAAAGACTTCTAGAAGCTTGTCTTGGAAAAATTACATGATTAGTCTTCCCTATTATGTGTGGTTATTACCACTTTCTCTCCTTCTATAGAGGGCTTCAATTATTTTTTGACAAAACATTGTGACCTTTTCTATGTCTCAGATATAAATTTCTCAAACAAATTGATGTTAGTGGCTTTATGAGATACCCTCAAAAACTTCAATATCCCAAGAACTAAAACACAAATAAATATCCCTATTGATTAAAGCGATTAAAATACCTATATCAAATAACATAACATATATAAATCACCTTATTGTTTCAAGAGATTACATTTATTTCTTGATAACCATCAAATATATTACAAAAGATTTTTGATCAACATCAAATATCAAAACATAGATAAATTGCCTTGATAATGATTTCTTTAGTGCTTCTTCACTCATAATTAAAACACAAACAAATTGCTCTATTGGTTCAAAAGATTACAATAACTTCTTGACAAAATATCAAAACATAGATAAATTGCTCTGTTGATTCAAGAAATTACAAGACCTTCTTGATCACATATCAAAAGACACATAAATTTCTCTATTCATTCAAGAGATTACAAGAGATTCTTGATTAAATAATGAAACACAGATAAAACAACCTATTGATTCAAGAGATTACAATAGCTTCTTGATTAGCATCAAATATCAAAACATAGATAACTTACCCTATCACTTTTTATTGCTACCTTCTTCTTTAGCTATGGCCGGATTTAATGATTTCTTCAAAAGCCTCTTGATCACCATCAAATACCAAAACACAAATAAAATTCCCTACCACCTTTTATCGCTACCTTCTTCAACTATGGTTGGGTCTAATGATTCCTTCTTCTTCAGCTATGATTGCTATGACTAGATCTAATATTTTCAGTGCTTCTTCACATAAAATTAAAACACAAATAATGGAGATTACAAGAGCTTATTATGAAATGTCAAAACAAAAAATTAAAACACAAATAAATTTCCCTATTGATTACAAGAGCTTCTTGATCAAATAGTTTAACACAAATAAATTGCCCCATTGATTCAAGAGATTACAATAGCTTCTTGATCACCATCAAATATGGAAACATAGATAAATTACCCTATCACTTTTTATTGCTACCTTCTTCTTTATCTACGGCTGGATCTAATGATTTCTTCAAATACAAAACATAGATAAATTTCCCTACTGCTTTTTATTTCTACCTTCTTCAACTATGGCTAGATCTAATGATTTCTTCTTCTTCATCTATGGCTGGGTCTAATAATTCTTTCTTCAACTATGGTTGGATCTAATGATTTCTTCAGTGTTTTTTCACATGAGAATAAAACACAAATAAGTTATTCTATATTTCTACCTTCTTCTTTAGCTATGGATGGATCTATTTCAGGAGATTACAAGAGCTTCTTATGAAATATCAAAACACAAAATTGAAACACAAATAAGTTGCCTTATTGATTATAAGAGATTCTTGATCAAATAATTTAACATAGATAAACTGCCCTATTGATTCAAGTTATTATAACAACTGCTTGATCACCATAAATTATAAAAGCATAAATAAATTGCCCTGTAAGTTTTTACTGCTACCTTCTTCTCTAGCTATTGCTAGATATAATGATTTATTCAAAATCTTCTTGATCACCATCAAATATCAAAACACAGATAAATTGTCTTTATCACTTTTTATTGATACCTTATTCAACTGTGACTGGATCTAATGATTCCTTCTTCTTCAGCTATGGCTGGATCTAATGATTTCTTCATAGAAAATTGAAACAACAGATATATTACCCTATATTGCTACCTTCTTCTTCAGCGATGGATGGATCAGGAGACTACATGAGCTTCTTATGAAATATCAAAACACAAAATCAAAACACAAAATTAAAATGCAAATAAATTGTTCTATTGATTCAAGAGATTACAAGAGTTTAATATGAAACACAAATAAATTGCCCTCTTGATTTAAGAAATTAGAAGAGTTGCTTGATCAAATAACAAAACCCAACTAAATTGCCCTACTGTTCAGGAGATTACAATAGCTCCTTGATCAAATAGCAAAACACAAATTAATTGCCCTATTAACTCAAGCTTCTGGATCACCATCAAATGTCAAAACGCAAAATATAGATCAATTATCCTATTTATTCAACATATTACAAGCCCTATTGTTCTATTGATTCAATATATTACAATAGCTCCTTGAAGCATTTTCAAAGATCAGACTAACTCATAATGAAAAAATTAGGATTGCCTCATTATATAGACTTCAAAAAAAATCCTAAAAACTTGAAAATAAAGAAAAAAACTAAAACAGATTCTTCTTGATCAAATATCAAAGATCGGACCAATTGTCTGCCTCATTATTTAGACGTCTTCCAAAAACTTAGAAACTTGTTTTAAAAACTTAAAGATGAAAAAGAAACAACTAAAACAGATTTTAGAAAAAACTAAAACTTAAAAACTAAAACAGATTTTACTCCCTAGTCATGCTAAATAAAACTAAGTGAAATGACTTGGCGACAAATAGCTTTTGATCTTCATTGATATTCTAAATGTCGACACTATCTTTGCTTTGTTTGGGAAATTCTGTTCTGCAGACAGGACAAGTATTCTGCCGCTCCAACCATTGGCGAATGCATTTAGTATGGAATATATGATTCTCATTACAAGGCATCTCGCATGCTTGTTCCTCCACCAGAAAATTATCAAGGCAAATTGCACATATGGAGCCTTCACTAATATGCTTGTATGAGATTTCTTTCATAGTCTCCTTTCTTGCAGGTACATATCCGACTTCATCAAACACTTCATTGACTGCACTACGGAGTCTTTCAAGGAATGCATCCATGGTATTAGGATCACTCAGATGATTTGCAAATGACCCATATGCGCCATCCTCTTCTCCTATCTGCCGAACAAAAGCTTCGACATCCATATTTCTTCTATTCGTTACTATTATTATACGGATGATTGGGCTTAAAAAGTTTTGGTGTATGAACATAACATCTCCTCCCTCTATATATAGTAAGCTTCCATACACCCTAAAGCTCATATATTAACTCTACCAACTTTTTCATCAATTTCAATGTCACAAATTTTTAAAACCACGACCTTATTTTTATTAGATTTAGTCGAAATTCAACCCTCGTGCAAATATGAGTTACTAGTTTATGTGGAGTATTGATGAAGTCAAGTATTGTCAATTTTGGAATATGAGTTAAGAGGGTGATTTTGAGGCTATAGAATATTATTTTTATTATTATTTATGTAAATTTGAACTATCATAGTAATTACCTATGAGTGGGGCTCATAAATTAATGTTTAAGAAGTGTTTTAGAAACACCTAGAAGCTTGAGAAGTGTCATTGAAGATTAGTGATGAGTTTAATTAGAGAGAAATCTAACTTTGGAAGGGAGCCTTTCAAGTAAGAAAAGGGGTGTCACATAATAAATTTTCTCAAAAAAGTAAGGATCTTTTAGAAGCCTTATTTGTTTTGATGAGATACTATCCTATTTTACTTTATTTATTCTTTTAGTCTTAAGAATCTTCTGGACATCTTAATTGTTTTTATTGATATTTATGTAAAATTGAACTCCTATTGTAATAACCGATGAGCGGAGCTCCTATTTTATTGTGTAGAAATTCTTTTACAAGTATTTAGATGCGTAAAAAGTGTCTTAGAAGATTAGCGATAAGTTTCTATTGTGGCCTCTCTAACCCGTTATCGTTTATCATTAGAGCAAGAATAGTTATACTAGATCCAGTTGTCCCCCCTAAAATTCCAAGAGGTCTATTTTCGAGAGGTCTATTTTCCACTTGTTGCTGACCGGGTGAATGAAGGGACCCACACCTCAAGAATAAATCTATAGTGATAGCCCCCTAACCGGGGATCCCACTATGGACAATTTCTTGGGGTGGGGGGATGATCCTGATCTAGAGGGAAGGTTATGCTAGGTAACCTGAACATATGGTAAACCCTTTAATAGGGGGGCCCATTGGCGGATATGGGTCCCATTTCATACCATATCAAGTTATCTTCCCTGCCAAAAGTAGTGGTTAGAGTAGGGTGGGGTTGACTCCCTGCCCTATAGATAGTAGGGAAGTAGTAGAGTGCAAAGGTTTAAGAGACATAACTTTGAAAGCAACCTTTCCAATAAGAAAAAGGAGTGTCATATAATAAATTTACTAAAAATAGTAAGGATCTTTTAAAAGTCTTAGTTGTTTTTATGATATAATATCCTATCTTATCTTATTTATTTATTTAGTCCTAAGAATCTTATAGAAATTTTAGATGTCTAAAAATATATTTATCTCATATGTTATCTCATAATTTAAAATTCAAACATTTGTCACAATCTATTTGAATCCAATGTGTTATGTTACCTTATATGGTAAATATACCCTTATGAGAAAGGGCATCATATGGAATACATGTTGCATCCCCCTCTCTCTCTCATGGGTATGGAGATTTGTTGGAGTTGTATATTGGTGTGTAAAATATGAAAGTGGCTCCTAAATAAAAATTTAATATGTTTCCTATATCCTAGAGTATATAGTGGTAATCAAATTCAATAATTTTGAATAAAATAAAAATTAAACTACATTTATAAATTTAAATATTAAAATAATAAATTATCTTATTTTTTATATAAAATTTGAATTTCTAGTTTATGTGGAGTATTGATGAAGTCTTGTAATGTCAATTTTTGAGTTTGAGGTTAAGAGGGTGATTTTGAGGTTATACAGTATTATTTTTATTACTATTTATTTGAAAATTAATAACTTTAGTAATAACCTTTGAGTGGACATCATATTTTAATGTATAAAAGTTGTTTTAAAAACATCTTGAGGTTTGCAAAGTTCCTTAGAATATTAGTGACAACTTAGCTTAGAGAGAAATCTAAATTTGGAATGCAACCTTTCAAATAAGAAAAGGGCTGTCACATAATAAATCTACTCAAAATAGTAAGGATCTTCTAGAATTCCTTAAATAGAACACATAATACCACTATCTCTTCATTGATAGAAAGAGAAAAAATATAAGGACGACTTGACACATAATGCAACATTCAAATATTCATCTGAGATGAATCTCTTAAGGCTAAACAAGAGTACATATTTCTTCACTAATTTCAAATATCACTCATTAATATTTGAGTTTCACTAAATAGCATAGAGTAATTTCAAATCATAATAATATAGGCTAATGAAAGAAAGTAACAACAAATGACTCAAGACCCATATCTCAGAAATGAAATTACAAGAGCTAAAATCATGGATAGTGTAAAATACTCTCTTGCACATAGAATTTCAACATTTGCTTCAAATATTCAAAACAAATGAAAAATGCAATTTAGGCACAGTCTGATATGTCTTCCTCTTTCATTGCATCCATTGAAATTAAAGTCGAAGAAATATAAAAAATTCCATTAAAACATTAAATTCACATAGCCAACTACTAATCCTTCATAATCTGAATCCCCTTTTACCAAAAAATGAAAATACTTATAGAATCCAAAATCACAAATCCTAAAGCTTCCTAAAAACATAACCATTCTCACACCTTAATATGGAAAGATCCCCCTAATTACTTCTGCACTCCCCTTCATTAATGGTCTTAGCCTCATCATTTTGAGGTATTACATTTAGAGCCATTTCAATACTAGCATTTGGAAACATTTTAGCATCAATGTGGAGGTAGATATGGTAAATGGGTTGGGCAGATTTGAACATATTTAAACAATAGTACTCTTTGCATGTACATTTTATGTTTTCCACCATACTTAGAAATTCAATCATTAGAGTGCATTTTAAATATGTTAGGCAAGTATTTTGGTTACATGGTTAATTGTTGAGCCATTGTGTGGTTTCAACTATGTATTTGTTTGGAGTGACATTAAGATTAGAGAACGAACAATACAGTTCATAGTGATTGAATCAGGGTTGATAACATTGTGAGACAATCATCCTAAATTAGTGTTCATATACCCAAACAAATCTATTAGAAGAAGTATCATGATGTCAACTGTTTGAGCATACAGTTGCAATTGTATTTGTTTAAATTTGATTGGTGACTAGCCTTAGACTACCATAGATAAGTCCAACATGATTTTTAAAAGTACTGAAGAAGATTTCATCATGTCTTGAACTCCGAGAACTAGGTTCTTGCGATTTTTGTATAGAAAATTCAAAATCTAATAATAAACAAATACAATTAATTTCACGTCAATATAGTGCACAATTTTCAAGAAATTGGCCAATGTCTGTAATACCCACCAACATACCCTAGAGACAACTACTAATCTAACTAACAAATAGAGATAAATTTTTTTAAAAACATCAACTAATGCAACATAAATAACTATCATCACTCAAGATCATAGATTAACAACTACATGAACAAATAGAACATTATGATCATAAGAAAATCCATAGCATTATAAATGCAAGGGAAAATAACATCATAACCATTATCATCTCAAAACATACATATATCCATTCATTCTCTCCCCCAAGGTATCTTAACGCCACTAATTGCTAACATCATAACCTAACACATCCATACCATGAAATCATTAACATCAATTTTATTTAAGTTCTACTCAAGTACTTTCTTCCTATCTTTAGATTATGAGCTATCAAATGCATTTATTCATAATGCTATTAAATTTCTAGGTTCATTTTAAACAACTAGATCAAATGTTACTATCTCCTATCTTTATCCATTATTCACCTATTACATCATGAATCTATATACATATACCCTTTCATACATATGGAACTAGATTATTTCCTTAAGAAAGACTGTTGCACATCTCATCAAGATTACTATCCTTACGCATATGCAAGATTACAATAGCAAGCACTTATCTACTTCCAAATAGGATTCCAAGCTACTAAACAAATTCAAGAATCATATGATACTACAAGAATAAACATAATATACTTATTCAATCTCCTAATTCAACATAGGATCTCATTCCTAACATTGTGAACATTTCTACAATGTGAACCATATAATAATACATCATCTTAATCCATTACAAGTCATAGTCTCTACATCATAAAGTCCTATTACATAATAGTGCATGGTACAAGTACACAGTCGCTTCTATTACATCATATCCTAATGCATAATAATACAAGTTTCATAGGTACATATCCTTGTTTTACATTTACAAGTCATCATGATACAATGTTATCTCCAAGCATAGAAATAAACTCAACATAGTGAATAATCAGTGTCCATATAAATCTACAGCTATTCATTCATTTCTATATTCCAATGATAACTAACAATAAGGATTAACATATTTCAAGACAAGGCATATATGATTGTAAACATAGTCACTGGCACACACAAGATATACACAAGACAATCCAATCGTATCACTCAATCATTTATTTCGCCTCTAATCTAAAACCACATACACAATTGAATATCCATTTACATAACATTCTGGAATCAAACTACTACAAGTCCTTATACATATGTTCACGAGAAACTGATTACATAGTCTACTTTACTATTACATCTCTCTTGAGTTACAAACCACCTGATATCTATTCCCAACTACATAGATTATGCTTCAGAACCATCTACATGATGAGTTAATATAAATCCATGTCCACGCATGCAATCATCCAATGAATAACATCCCAATGGAAGAAGGCATCAAACCACCCGACTATGTGGAACCATCCCCTGTGCTAGGAGATGCCATGGGGTTCCAACTAACACTTAAGACCTAGGCTAACACCTAAGAACCAATGGACTAAACATGACAACCACAAAATAACAACGAAGAACAATGTATCAAATTACCTCACAAGGCTAATAAAAAATCAATAAATCCCAAAGGCATAATCAACAACAAAGGCATAATGATAACGTACACACTTAGGGAAGAGTGTCATCACATACTATCCTCACAAAGAAGGGGCCACACCACACCTTGATAGACATGTGGAACCATCTCCACCTTGGAGACAATCAAGGGAGATCGATTTACAACTCCAATGGTCTTCGCAAGCTCATCCCAAGTCAACAGTAAGGGGCTATGAGGTGGGGAACCAAAAAAAAAAAATATTATCTTGTTTAAGTAAATTCTTATTTACCCAAACCCAATAATCAAATTATTAGTGAACTATCACTTGCAATTAAACATAAACTTTTCATGTGGTCCCATGACAGTTCCAGACCCTAAGCATCATCTCTAGGAACCTCTTCAAGCTTATTGCTCATGACCCCGGTCCTACACATGCAAGAACCCACTCACCCTAATCATGGACCAATACCTTAGGTTGAAATATGTATTAAAAGAACATCACAACAACATCATGAAGACTTAAACACAGTCACAACATCATATCAAGATTTATATACCCAATTACAAGAAAGAGCCTTCACCAAAATAATACAACATTGAACCAAGGCATAAACATGAGTTCAAAGGATAATCCAAAACAAATTCCAATACTCAACAATGCGGCAATAACATCCGACTAGAGCTCTCATAAACATTCCTGAATATCGAGGTATTCTTCCTCTCATTGGAGCAACTCAATGTGAACAATATCATCAATGGTAAGGCACAAATCCTCTTACTGGAGCACAAAAAAAAACATGTAATTAACACGATGACATCATAAAAACCTTTGAGGAAATAAATGCGATCACAAATTCCCAAAATCAAACAAATCAATCACAATGACCAAAACTGATAAAACATGCACCCCGAAGCAATTCAGCACATCCAAAACCTAAAATGACACATTTGGGAGATAAATTAGCTCTCCCATGACATATTTTGGCATTTTGGAGCTATACTTTTGTGTTTTGGTGCCAAACAATAGCGTTTTGGGTTCAAAGAGCAAAAACCAATGAAAACACACATTTTATGTAATGAAACTTGCCCAGATTGCACATAGGATTGGTTAATCACAAAAATGACTCTCCTAGGAGGTGTGGGAGGATAAAAGAATTCCTTGAAAACATAAAACTTGTATTCACAAGTCATATAAATGGATTTTAACATCAAATCCCCGCACCTCCTTTACACAGACTTGCACAGAAAGACACCAAGTTTACATAGAAACTCATGGACATGCAGTATATCATAATGGGAGATAAAATAAAAATAAAAAAGAATATTAAATCCCAAGAAGAATACAAGGAAGGGAATACGTAAATTTAAAAATATAATATACAAAATAAACATCCCCAATAATAGATGACGAAGGGAGATCCCGAGAAACAAAAAAACATATCAAATTGCAGTAAAACACAAAATATTATGTTATTATATCTGAAATCAAACTATTTGAAATACATCCAATTTTAATCTAGAGGAATAAATCCTCACTTGCCGCATCACACAACTTATAGAGTTTTCTGAAAACCCTTACAAAACAATTTCCAACCTAGATACTAACTCCCAAAAACTCAACTCCAAAAGCTATTGCAAGTTTCCTCAAATGAGTCCTAAATAGCCTTCCACCATTTTGGAGCTGAAATTAAAATTTATAAATTACCAATTGGTGGACAAAGGCAAAAACATGAAATTGGAAATATGAAAATACAACCAGATTCAAAAATTAAAACTTTTCGAAAAATTGTCCAACTCCTGGCAGCCATAACTTTTCATCTGGGAATCGGAATTACAAACTGTTTGAAGCATCAGAAATATCTCTGAGTGTAGATTATGCTTAGAGTTTTCTCTGTTGATTCCCACCATTTTTCGTGCCCGTTCAACATAGTTTAATGCCTCAAATTTGACTTGGAAGAATTTTTTTCAATTTTTTAGGAAGCTGAAACTTGAATAACTTTCAAACAGTTAATGATTTTAATTTGATTCTTTCGCAAAGTGCTTATTTTTTCCTCCTTAAGATTCTTGCAAATTTTGGGCTCCATCCACCTTCAAATGAAAACTTGCTATTTTTGGCAGTCAGCTAGAAAAAGCAACTTGTCAATTTTGAGAGTTGAAATCTCTTATTCATCTAAGAGGGTATCTAGAAATACAAAAAAATTAAAAGAAAACTTAAAAAAAAGAAATATTTTTGTGTGGTATAGGATTGGCCATACACCATTGCATGCTCCTGCATCAAACACCTTGGGTAGATTGAGAAGTGACCCCATAATGTCTTAGCTGATTGAGGACAACCCAGATGATCAACCTCTTCCTTGGAAAACCATGAAGAATATTCAATAGGTCTTTCCATCCATTTCAATAGATACTCCTCATACTACCTATTTCTAGTACTCCTCCTCATGCGACTATCCAGAATTGCTTTGATCTCCTCCTTCTCTGAAGTAGGTGCAAGTATTTTGTATTGTACTATTGCTGGCTCCTCCTTTGTGCTACCTTCATGATATTTTGTTATATCTGAAATGTTGAACATAGAGTAAATATTAATTTCTTCTAGCAACTCTACCTCATATGTGTTTCAAGATTCATGCTTCTTCAAGATTTTGCAGGGACCAAACTTCTTCATCTTCAGCTTATTGTATGTCCCCACTGGAAACCTTCCTTTCCTCAAATGAACCATCACCTCGTCATATAGCTGAAACTCCTTATACCTCCTTTTTTGATCTACCTTAACCTTATACTGCAGATTTATCACATTGATGTGCTTCTTCACCTCTTCATGCATATTATTGGTGTGTTTTGCAAATTCATCGGCTCCGACACTTGTATCCATCACATAGTCCATCTTCCTCAATTCTAGAGCGGTCCTTGGATTGCCTCCATACAAAATTTGGAATGGTGATCTACTAGTGCTCCTATTGACAGAATGGGTGTAAGAAAATTCTTCCTGTCATAATATCAGATCCAATCCCTTGGGTTTGTCTCCTACCAAGAATCTCAGTAGGTTACCTAGACTCCTATTCACCACTTAAGTATACCCATCGGTTTGTAGAAGGTGTGCAAAACTAAACTTCAATTATCTCTTTAATTTTTTTCAAAAGGTACTCCAAAAGTATCCAACAAATTTGGTATCAGGATTTGAAACAAATACTTTTTGGTAAACCATGCAGTCTTACCACCTCCCTAAAGAACAAATCAACAATGTGGACAACATCATGGGTCTTCCAACATGGGATGAAATGTGTCATCTTTGAAAACCTATCAACTACCACAAATATTGAATCATTCCCTCTCTGAGTCCTTGGTAAATGAAGAACAAAATGCATACATATATCTTCCCATCACCTCTCAGTTATAGGTAATGGCTTATATAGCCTGTATTCTGGCTTAATTATTTTGCCCTCTAGCACACTCTACAACTATGAAAAAATTTCTTCACATCCTATGATAATTGAGGCTAATAATAATTCTCACTAATAATGGCAATGGTCTTATCCTGACCAATGTATCCTACCATTCCTCCACTGTGCTTCTGTTTGAGAAAATTCTTCCTCATAGAGCTCCTAGGAGCGCACAACTGGCCTCCCTTGAACACCATACCATCCTGGATTATGAAATCCAACAACCTATCCAAAGTAACAAGCTCGTCCTATCCAAAGTAACAAGCTCCTTGCAATATTTTCAAGCCTCTACAAAAACTCCACCCATTTCAAATGTCTATGATTCAATATTCCCTGACTATTCAAGAACTGCAATGCTTGATGATTTGTATACAAAACAAATTCCTTTGGCAATAAGTAGTGTCTCCATTTATTTAATTCTTAAACTATTGCATAAAATTCTTGATCATAAACATAATATTTCTTCTTTGCATCATTTTGTTTTTCTCTAAAATAAGAAATGGGCCTACCTTCCTATCTCAAAACAACTCCAATGGCATTACCGCTAGCATTACAATCCACCTGAAACACCTTATTGAAATCTGGAAAGAATAAAATAGGTTGCTACATCAACTTCTTCTTCAACATATTAAAACTATTTTCCACCCCATACTCCACATGAATTCTTTCTTATTCCCTCTAATTGTTTTAGTCAGGGGTGCACAAATGCTACTAAAGTTTCTAATGAGCTTCCTTTAAAAACTTGGTGAACCATGGAAAGATCTCAACCCAGTAATAGTCCTTGGGGTAGTCAATTCCATAATAGCCTTCACCTTCTCTGGGTGCATCTTAAGACCTTCTCCCGAGACAACAAACCTCAAGTACTCTAACTCCTTCACATAAGTACACTTCTTCAAATTAATCAGCAATTTCTCCCCTCTCAGCTTCTCAAAAACTCTATGAATATCCATCAAATTCTCCTCCAATGTCTTACTGAAAATCAAAATATCATCAAGGTACACAATAAAAAACTTACAGAAAAATTCCTGCAATACCTCATTCATGAGCTGCATGAATTTTCTCGATGCATTGGTTAGCCCAAAAGGCATGACTAACCACTTATACAAGCTTTATTTAGTTTTGAAGGTGGTCTTCCACTTGTCCCCCTCTCTAATGTTGATTTTGTGATATCCACTCTTAAGATCAATCTTTGTGAAGTACTCCGCTCCACTCAAGCAGTCCATAACATCATCTATCATTGGCAGGGGAAATATGTACTTGATTGTTATCTTGTTTATGGCCCTAGAGTCTGTACACATCCTCCATTCTCCATTTTTTTTTGTTGTGCAGGTACTACACATGGACTCAGGCTATTTTAGATAAATCCTTTTCTGAACAACTCTTGAACCTATCAGTTCAACTCTTTATTTTATGTTGGAGTCATTCTATGGGCTTCCTTACTTAGAAAACCAGCTCCAACCTAGAAACATGATATCTTGAAGCTCATTCAAAACATTAGAAACTTGTATAGGCACCTCTTCATTATCTTCTTTATCCACTCTCAAAATTAAAGAAAAACACACAGGTTCGTGTTTCATACCTTCCAAAAATTTTCTCATCGAGAAAACATATTTTGGCATTACTACATATCTTTTCTTCCATCTCCTTTAGAGGCTTGAGATTATGGTGAACTCCTTCCTTTGTTAGGGTATAGGTATTTAGACGACCATCATGTAAAACATGCCTATCAAACATTCATGGCCTCCCTAACAACATGTGTCATGCATCCATGGGTATGATGTCACTGTCAAGTACCTCATCAAAATATCTAACAATCTTGAATTTTACCAAGCAGTGCTCTATTAGAATAAATCGGTGACTGAGAGGGGTGTGTATCAGTCAAAACAATTTATACACAATTCAAACATTCAAACAAACTAGTCTTCAACTATCCTTCCAAATTAACTTAAACATTGCATAAATCATGAAAGAAAATAACATAAAAGAAAAGAGATTTGCATGCACAAATAAGTATCACATAACACTAGCAATTATACGTGGAAATCCTCGGTTAGAAGAAGAAAACCACGGTGGGGATAACCCACAATCTCTTTTACTGTAGTGAAAAAGAGTGCCCTGTTAAGAGATTACAACCAGTTCTTTCAGAGAATATCACCCTGTTAGAAGGGACTCGTGTCCAGTTAAGAATACCTTAGAACCTGTTAAAGGTCACCTTCCTAGAGGATTTTATAACTTCATATCTGAAGTGACTCGATTAAAAGATTTTACATAAAGAATCCGTTAAGGTTCACCCTGTTAAGGGATTTACAATACTACAATTGTTAGAAGACAACAAAGATGATTGATCTATTTGATGACACTACCTCTATCTCATAGATCCACTTTGCATGCTTTTTTGTTCTGATCTGTGTCGGCTTCACCAATTCATACCTCTATCTGCTTCACTCTATTCTGCTCCCCGTGTTTACATTAACACAAATATTTTTCACATTTACAACAATAAAATCAAAATGAATGATGTGTATATATTACCATTAATTCTGGTGCCAACTTTCCCTCCAGAAATCTGTTATCGTGCCTCGAATTTCTCTCCAAAAATCATTCTAGGAAAATGGTCAGGACAACCATTCATGCTGATAAGCTTGCCAGTTGAAAAGGGAAGATTATCGGTTCAACTGGATGTTATCTAGATGTTTCTACGGTTGTTATTTGAACTCTTGTATTCCCAATTGTTGCTTATGTACCAGTCCAGTTCTGCCTAACCGGTTACCTCTTGTATATTGGTCTACTCACTTCTTAACCGGTTACCTCCTATATATTGGTCTACTCACTGCTTAGTCGGTTAACCCTTGTATACCGGTCTAGTCACTACTTATCTGGTTAACCCCTGTATAGTGGTCTAGTCACTGCCAATAGAGATAAGGACTCTTGTTCTTCACCAGTTACCCTTTACTCCTTTACTGATGGATTGTGGAGAGTTAGAAGATGATTTTGCCAACAATGAAAACCATTTCACCGGTCAAACAAAATGCATCATAATGCCAACAAACTCCCCCTTTGGCATTGTTGGAAATTACTACAAAGTAGTCATGTATGTGTCGGTTCTTACCCTTGTTTCATATACCTCATGTATATATATAAACTCCCCCTATTGACATCAATGACAAATAATATACAAAAGGATTCATGAAAGTAAAGCAAAAATGTCTTCAAAATTCTCTTTAGCAGTTGGCAAAGAGGATTTCCATGAAGGCTTTGCCCTTTTGATGGTGCTGAAGTGTCCATGCAAAATTGTAACAAAATCCTCCATTTCATCTACAGAGTTACAGTCAGGTGCACTTATGAGACTTTTTGCTTCTTTGACATTCCTTTTCATGAAATCAATCATTGGTGCAAGGTAGCGTTGTAGCTCTAGCAGATTAAGAGCTTGTTTATCCTCTTCCTCTTTTAACTTTTTTATTTCATTAGTTAACTCTTTGACCTTTCTACTAGAATTCATTGGAGAGCTTGTAAGAGGATCAAAAGAACCTATTAGATCTTGGATTTCCCTTTGAGTGTGAGCTTGTTTATCTTCAAGATCTTTGATTAAATCAGTGAAGCTTGATGACTTGACAAATAATTTGCCAACTTCCTGTTGTATGGATTTGGCCTCTTTAGTGCTAGCGGAGTGAACAACTTTTCCTATTGATATGTGTTTCATTAATTTTTCACCTCTCTTTGTTTCATATTGTCTAACTAAAACCTTCTCTAGATCGGTTTCCTCTGAACCGAATGCTTTGACAAGAGTGCCCAACTGATCAATGATGAATGCATTGTCATCAACAGCAATGTCAGGAATGATATTAGATAGAATGGTTTTTGCAGTATTAAGAATTTTGGTCTTGTTTTTCTTTTCTCTAAGTTTTGCCTTTTCAGCTTGAAGTTTCAATTTTTTAGAAAGTTTCATTAATTTTTTGGGGGTCATCTTCTTTATGTCAATTAAAAAGTCTTCCTCTTCTTCCTGCTATATTTATTCTTCCTTTTCTTCAACCTTAACCTCAGAGGTGGTTGCAGTGGTAAGTTTAGCTTTCTTCTTTTCACTCTCCTTTTCTAAGTCTAACATCCTCTTTACTAGAGGAGTGTCCACCACTATTTTCTTACCATCTTCAGGTTGACCGGATGAAGAATCCTATTTCTTCTTGTGTTGTTCTGATTCCATGGTCTCCTCTAGTTCCTTCATCTATTCTTCCTTGTTTTCTTATTCCTTTTGTTTTTCTTCCTTCTCCTTTGTTTCCTTCTTCTCTGATTCTTCAATAGCTGGTATTGACGTATTTATCACCTTTGTATTTCCTTCCTCTGCACCTTTTTTCTGACAAAAGGGGTTGATTGTCAGTAGGATTTATTGTTACCAAAGTTTTGTTAGGTGTATCTTCATAAGGTATATCTTCAACTATAACTTCATCTTCACCGGGATGGTTAGTTTGAGTGGTTCCCTTTACCAGTGAAACACTAATATAAATATTTTAAATAGTTGATTTGTGTTCAACCAGTTGGTCTACATCCTTTGTTAGAATGAGAATATCTAACATAACATTACCGATGATATCATCAACTAAGAAAACATCAAAACCTTCAATAGAGTCTTTGTCTTTACCTTTCCCTTTGTCCAGCGAAGTTGCACCTTGGTCCTATTTTATTTCCTTTGTTATTTCTTCTTCAACTTCCCTTTGATGGCTCAAGATTGTTTATCCTGTGCTCTTTTTCAATAGCTAAAGTTGTTTTCCATCTCCCTTCAATTTGATTTTGCAAGTCTGATGGAACTATCCATATAGCCCACTAGCAGTTCTAAAGAACTTATGCATGTTCCACATAAGTGCGTCTTCAATTTTTATTTTGTCCTCCTTGTTGCAAAAGGGGATATTTTCCCCCAACACCAGATAGACCTCCAAACTCTATCATCCCATCGACCAATTCATCAACAGTTGGAAGTAAATTTCTACCACTTCTTCTGACTTCTTTTATTTCCACATCAAATTGGGTGTCAGTGTTAGAACCCTCCCTTTCATCCTTCTTGGGCTTCTTATTAGCCTTTGTGTGAATTGTCACTTCACGCTTTTTCTTTCTTGCATATGTTACTGCTACCGATCTATCTTTACCTTGGGAAGATGTATGAGTATCTGAATCCTTTTCTTTTGTGTATGTTTCTAGTTTGCTGGATGCAGTACCCTTGGGTTTTTCCTTCGACATTTTTTTTCTTTTCTCCTATTTGTTCTTTAACTTTGTTTCATTTGGCCCCTCTTTGTTCACTAGTACCGGTGGAAATAGTGGCATAGGATACTTCACCTCCATATTTTTTGTCTAAGGTATCAATCATTTTCCTTACTCTTCTTTGTATGATTGGCTCCTTAAGTTCCTGTTTTATTTTGGAGCTTGCCTCCTCATAAGTTCCAAATTTCTTTGCATTTCTGTCTACTAGTTTAGATAGTAACATGTTTGCATACACTTTAGTAATATCTGCCCCAACCTCATAACCCATAGAAGGTACCCAAAACCTTCTAGGTTGAGCCACTTGAATGATGCAACAATCAGTGTCAATAAGAAAATAAATGTTTTCCGTGTACTTCTGAACTATAGCGGTTGGGATTCTCTCTCTTTTGTGCATTCTGATTTGGAATTCTTTAAAATATCCCCACATTGTTTCCCCACATTGTTTCCCCAAACTTATCACCTAGAACCCTAATCATTTCACCTATTTGAACCATGATAGGTTTATCCTCAAACCACACAACATTGCCCTTACTGGGAATGAAATTTTGCACATAGAAGAATATACATACTAGTAATGAGCCATACTTGAATGACTGTTTCTTGTCCTTCTTAATTCGCTCCATGTTTACCAGAGATTGACTTCTGATCATCTCACTAAAATCATATGTTGCATCCTCCTTGATGATTTGATAGGCTGCACATAGAGCACCACTCGACACAATGTTTATGTGGCTTGATTGATAGACCCTATAACCCAGCACTGTATAAGAAAACCTCACTTCTGCATCCTCAATATGAGTGATTTCCATTGCTCTCCTGTCACATCGGGATGAGTCAACCGGGTGACTTCAGTGGATGATATTTTTCTTAGAGTTAGTGCTTCACAGGTTGCACTAAACCTTGTTACTCTTTCAATCACATCCTTTATGATCTTGATCGATGCTTCAGCTTCCAGCCATAGAAATTGATCATGCACTCTTCTTAATACATACCTAACCCAATCGACATGAAATTGATCGGTAAAATCAACAACATTCGACAAATGCTTGGTCTTTAGATGCAAATATTCTTCATTCAACAAATCATGATTACAAAACCTTTTGAATTTATTTTGAATAAATTTGTCTCCAAGTTCTTCAAGCTTGCAATGGATGAAGGAGCAAATATCTTCAACCAGCAACACACCAGAGGGCATAGATGATAGGGCAACGATCATGTCGATCTCTCCATCCTTCATAGGATGCAGTTTAAACTCGAGTTGTAGTTCCTTAATTGCTTCAACCAACACAAGATTTGATACATAAGCTGCCATGATGAACTTCAAAAAAATTATTGAAAACAGGGTTTGATTGCCTAGAATACCTTCTCCTCTAGGGTTGCCAATCCCCACTATCATGCTGCTTGATTACTTCACACAAACAACACTAGAAATATTTCGATTGCCTTAGGTTTCACGAGAGCTCAAGAATGTTCACAAGAAAGCAAGGTGAATGAAATATATTGACATTTCTTTATTTATCCATTAAGTTTTATCAGTGCTTCAATAAAACAACTAGTTTGTATAATTTTGACCATTTACAACTTAAGGTACACCAATTTACCTTTTACTAGTTGCTTGTTACCGATACCGATACACAAACAACATTTACACTAACCCTTAAAACTTTACCCCAAAAAAAACTTTAAACAAACTTGTATGCATCTAAACTATGCAGATAGACATAACCTCATATCAGTTGAGGGGATTCAATAATGATCTTACCATATGTGCTCCCCCTGAGTATCAGTATGCCTAGTTTGAAGAGGAACTGTCATCACCGATGGATGATGACTTGGTTTCAAAATGATTCTCTCCTTCTTTGCTTTCTTCCTTCTTAATCCATGTCTTTTTCATTTCAGTCCTCACCTCTTCATTTGTCTTCTTTCCTTTAAAGTCATTTTTCCCTTTCTTTTTGCCAAAGTGGTTCATGTCTTCAGACTGCTTATAGAATCAGTTCCTACATTCTCTCGCTAAGTGACTGATCTTATGGAAATTGAAACATGCGATACTAGTTGTTCTCCATGGTCCTTCATTATTTCTTTGACCCATTCTTATTCTGCAATTTGTTCCACCATGACAAAAATTACCACAAGTGGAACATGTGGCATTGAATTGATTACTCCTTTTATTAGGGCTAACCTATTTGAATGGTGATCTTCATACAGTTGACTTGAACATGCATTCTTCAGCTTTGTGTCCATATTTATTTCGTGTAAAACAATATCCATTAAAGCTTCTTCTATTAGACATGTTGCTAGATTGAGATCTACCCTCATAAGTAGTATGACCATACTTGTGACAATTATAGAAATAAGCATCAAAGATGAAAGACTTATTTTGACTAACCGGTTGATTTCTACAGACATCAGACTTATGACCCAGTTTACCACAATGATTGTAATAAGATTTAGAAAACTGTATACCTTTCTTTCATGAATTGTTCCTTTTATCGTCCTTAATGCTTTTGGATTTAGATGATTCTCCAGTTTCCATAGGACCTGTACCAGAGTAACCAAGACAGGTTGTCTCCTTTTTTCTCCTTTGAGCTTTTAATTGTTCATCTATCTTCTCAGAGCTTTCATTAAATTTCCTCAGCTTTTCATTTCTCTCATTTGCAGCTTTCAACTCATTTTTGAGTTGTTCAATCTCTGTCACCATCTTCTCCTTTTCCTCTACTTTTTAATGTAGATCCTTATGTATGTATTCATTCTCTTGAGTGAAAATTCGGATTTCTTCATATTTTTCAATGAAGATCGCATCATTTTCTCTTAGGGCTTCTTTAGCGGGCCTTTTGGATTTTTCAGCTTTTGATAAAACTTGTTCTGCATCTCTTTTTCTTTCATTTTCTATTCTACTAGCTTCTAGTATTTCAGTCATTCTCAAGGCCTAACTTTCATTCTCTCTTTTTAGATATGTGATTTCTTCATTCAGCTTCTTGTTCTTTTCCATGAGTTCTGCAACTACTTTTTTGCTTCTTCAGATCCACTCTGTTCAAAGAGTTGATCTATGATATCTTGACTCTTATTTATTTGTAGAGCTAGTTCCTTTAATTTAGCAAGTGATTTTTTCAGTCTCTTTCAACTGAGCAATAATTTCATTATCTTCATCAATTTGCATCTGATATCGATATTCCTCCATGATATTTTTCCTGAAGTTGTCAAGCTTTTCTTCATAGGACCTAGGCTCTAATACCAATTGATAGTATTAACCGGTGATTGAGAGGGGGGGGTTGAATTAGTCAAAATAATTTATACACAATTCAAACATTCAAACTGACCAATATTCAACTATCCTTCCAAATTATCGTAAACATTGCATAAATCATGAAAGAAGAGAACATCAAAGAAAAGAGATTTGCAAGCACAAATAAGAATCACATAACACTAGCAATTATATGTGGAAACCCTTGGGTAGAGGGAGAAAACCATAGTGGGGATAACCCACAATCTCTTTTCTTCTAGTGAAAAAGAGTGCCCTGTTAAGAGCTTACAACCAATTCTTTCTATGAACATCACCCTGTTAGAAGTGACTGGTATCGGGTTAAGAATACCTTAGAACCTATTAAGGTTCACCTTGCTATCACTAGACCGGTATACAAGGGTTAACTAGCTAGGCAGTGAGTAGACCTGTATACATGAGGTAACTATCTAAGCAGTTAGTAGACCAATATACAGGAGGTAATCGGTTAGGCAAAATTGGATTGGTACATAGGTGACAATCGACAATATAGGAGTCATAACCGATAGACTTAGAAACATCTAGATAAGATCCAGTTGAACTGGTAGTCTTACCTTTTCAACCGGTGAGCTTATCGGCATGAACAACAATCTTTACCATTATTCTCAGAATGATTTTTGGAGAGAAATTTGAGGCACTATAAAAGATTTTTTAATCTGATTTTCGGAGGGAAAGTTGGTGCCAAAATTAAAGGTTAATTTATACACATCATTTCTTCTGATTGTATTGTTCTGAATGTGAAAAAGATCTACGTGAATGTAAATAGGGGGAGTAGAATAAAGTGCAACAAATAGAGGTATGAATTGGTGAAGCCGACACCAATCAAAAGAACAAAGAATGCAAAGTGGATCTACGAGACAGAGATAGTGTCATAGCAAGGTGAACTTTAATAGGTTCTAAGGTATTCTTAACTAGATACCAGACACTTCTAACATGGTGATGTTCTCAGAAAGAACTAGTTATAATCTCTTAACAGGGCACTCTTTTTCACTGTAGTAAACGAGATTGTGGGTTATCCCCACCATGGTTTTCTCCCTCTAACCAAAGGTTTCCAAATATAATTTCTAGTGTTATGTGATGCTTATTTGTGCATGCAAATCTCTTTTCTTTGATGTTCTCTGCTTTCATGATTTATGCAATGTTTAAGATAATTTGGAAGGATAGTTGAAGAATGGTCAGTTTGAATGTTTGAATTGTGTATAAATTATTTTGACTGATTCACCCCCCCCTCTTAGTCACCAGTTAATACTAACAGAGCAATGCTTGGTAAAATTCAAGATTGGTAGTTATTGTTATGAGGTGCTCAGTGACATCATACCCATGGGTGCATGACACATGTTGTTAGGGAGGTCATGAAAGTTTGATAGGCATGTTTTACATGATGGTCATTTGAATAAGTATACCCTACCAAAGGAAGGTGTTCGCGATAATCTGAAGCCTCTAAAGGAGGTGGAAGAAAAGATATGTAGTAATGTGAGAATATGTTTTGGTGATGAGAGAATTTTTTTAGAAGTTATGAAACATGAACCTGTGTGTTTTTCTTTAATTCCGAGAGTGGATAAAGAAGATAATGAAGAGGTTCCTATATAAGTTTCTAGTGTTTTGAATGAGTTTCAAGATATCATGTTTGATAATGTACCTGAGGGTTTACCACCTATGGGGAAGATCAACCATCAGATTGACTTGATCCTTGGAGCTAGTTTTCTAAATAAGGCAGCCCATAGAATGATTCCAACATAAAATAAAGAATTGAACTGATAGGTTCAAGAGTTGTTCAGAAAATGATTGATCTAAAATAAGTTGATTCCATGTGCAGTACCTGTAGTACTAACAACAAAGAAAAATGGAGAATGGAGGATGTGTATAGAGTCCAGGGCCATAAAGAAGATAACAATCAAGTATAGATTTCCCCTGCCAAGGAAAGATGACCTTTTGGACTGCTTGAGTGGAGTGGAGCAATTCACAAAGATTGATCTTAAGAGTGGATATCACAAAATCAAGATTAGAAAGGGGGACGAGTGGAAGACCGCCTTCAAAACTAAAGAAGGCTTGTATAAGTGGTTAGTCATGCCTTTTGGGCTAATCAGTGCACTGAGAAAATTCATGCAGCTCATGAATGAGGTATTGAACGAATTTTGTGTATGTTTTTTATTGTGTACCTCGATGATATTTTGATTTTCAGTAAGACATTGGTAGGAGCATTTGATGGATATTCATAGAGTTTTTGAGAAGCTGAGAGGGGAGAAATTGCTGATTAATTTGAAGAAGTGTACTTTTGTGAAGGAGTTAGAGTACTTGAGGTTTGTTGTCTCGAGAGAAGTTCTTAAGATGGACCTAGAGAAGGTGAAGGCTATTCTGGAATGGAATACCCCAAGGACTATTACTGGGGTGATATTTTTCCATGGTTCGGCTAGTTTTTATAGGAAATTCATTAGAAACTTTAGTAGCATTTGTGCACCCCTGACTGAAACAATGAGAGGGGATAAGAAAGAAATTAGGTGGAGTATGGGGGTGGCAAATAGTTTTAATTTTTTAAAGAGGAAGTTGACATAGCAACCTATTTCAGCCCTTCCATATTTAAATAAGGTATTTTAGGTGGACTGTGATGCTAGCAATAATACCATTGGAGTTGTTTTGAGATAGGAAGGTAGGCCCATTTCTTATTTTAGAGAAAAAGTAAATGATGCAAACAAGAAATATTATGTTTATGATCAGGAATTTTATGGAATAGTTTAAGCATCAAATAAATGGAGACACTATCTATTGCCAAAGGAATTTGTTTTGTATACTAATCATCAAGCATTGCAGTACCTGAATAGTTAGGGAAAATTGAATCATAGACATTTGAAATTGGTGGAGTTTTTATAGAGTTACACTTTTGTTTTGAAGCATAGAAGTGGGAGGTCT
The DNA here is from genome assembly GCF_030272615.1 of Cryptomeria japonica. Lineage (NCBI taxonomy): Eukaryota > Viridiplantae > Streptophyta > Pinopsida > Cupressales > Cupressaceae > Cryptomeria > Cryptomeria japonica. The sequence continues at coordinate 580,896,937 of NC_081405.1, forward strand.
AACAAAGTTGCAAATACCTTGACAATGAAGAATATTTTGCTAACAAAGATATAGTTTGACATGGTGGGGTTCAATGAACTCAAGACATTGTATCCTAAGGATCTAGATTTTGTGGAGGCTTGAAAATCTTGCATGGATCTTGTTACTTTGGACAAGACAAGGTCATTGGATTTCATAATCCAGGGTGGTATGTTGTTCAAGGGAAGCCAGTTGTGCATGCCTAGGAGCTCTATGAGGAAGAATTTTCTCAAAGAGAAGCACAATGGAGGAATGGTAGGATCCTTTGGTCAGGATAAGACCATTGCCATTATTAGTGAGCATTATTATTGGACTCAATTATCAAAAGAAGTGAAGAAATTTTTGCAGAGTTGTAGAGTGTGCCAGAGGGCAAAATGAGTAAACCAAAATACAGGGCTATCTCAGCCATTACCTGTACCTGAGAGGCCATGGAAGATATATGTATGAATTTTGTTCTTGGTTTACCAAGGAAATAGAGAGGGAATGATTCAATATTTTTGGTAGTTGATAGGTTTTCAAAGATGATACATTTCATCCCATGTCAGAAGACCCATGAAGTTGTCCGCATTGTTGATTTGTTCTTTAGGGAGGTGGTAAGACTGCATGGTTTACTAAAAAGTATTTGTTTCAGATCGTGATACCAAATTTGTTGGATACTTTTGGAGTACCTTGTGAGAAAAGTTGAAGACATAATTGAAATTTAGTTTTGCACACCTTCTATAGACCAATGGGTATACTTAAGTGGTGAATAGGAGTCTAGGTAACCTACTGAGATTCTTGGTAGGAGACAAACCCAATGGATGGGATTTGATCTTACGATAGGAAGAATTTTCTTACACCAATTTTGTCAATAGGAGCACTAGTAGATCACCATTCCAGATTTTGTATGGAGGCAATCCAAGGACTGCTCTAGTATTGAGGAAGATGGAATATGGGATGGATACAAGTGTCAAAGCCGAAGAATTAGGCAAACACACCAAACATATACATGAAGAGGTGAAGAAGCACATCAATGAGATGAATCTACAGTATAAGGTTAAGACAGATAAAAAAAGAAGGCATAAGGAGTTCCAGGTATGTGACAAGGTGATGGTCTATTTGAGGAAATGAAAGTTTCCAGTGGGGACATATAATAAGCTGAAGATGAAGAAGTTTAGTCACTGCAAAATTTTGAAGAAGCATGAATCTAGAAACGCATATGAGGTAGAGTTGCTAGAAGAAATTAATATTTACCGTATGTTCAACATTTCAGATATAACAGAATATCATGAAGGTAGCACAAAGGAGGAGCCAACAATAGTACAGTACAAAATTCTTGCACCTCCTTCAGAGAAGGAGGAGATCAAAGCAATTCTGGATAGTCATTTGTGGAGGAGTACTAGAAATAGGTAATATGAGGAGTATCTAGTGAAATGGAGGGAAATACCTAGTGAATAGTCTTCATGGTTTTTCAAGGAAGAGGTTGACCGTTTGGGTTGTCCTCAATCAGCTGAGACGTTACGTGGTCACTTCTCAATCTAACTAAGGTGTCTAATGCAGGAGTATCCAATGGTATATGGCCAATCCTATATCACACAAAAATGTTTCTTTTTGTTTAGTTTTCTTTTAATTTTTTGGTAGTTTTGGATACCCTCTTAAACGAATAAGAGATTCCAACTCTCAAAATTGACAAGCTGATTTTTCTAGCTGACTGCCAAAAATACCAAGTTTTTATTTGAAGGCAAATGGAGCCCAAAATTTGTGGGAATATTGAGGAGGAAAAAATAAGCACTTTGTGAAAGAATCAAATTAAAAGCATCAATTGTTTGAAAGTTATTCAAGTTTCAGTTTCCTAAAAGATTGAAAAAAAATCTTCCAAGCTAGATTTGAGGCATTAAATGGTGTTGAATGGGAACAAAAAATGGTGGGAATTAGCAGAGAAAAATCTAAGCATACTCTACACTCAGAGATATTTGTGATGCTTCAAATAGTTCGTAAATCTGATTCCCAGATCAAAAGTTATGGCTGCCAGGAGTTGGACAATTTTTTGGAAAGTTTTAATTTTTGAATCTGGTTGTATTTTCATATTTCCAATTTCATGTTTTTGCATTTTTCCACCAATTGGTAATTTATAAATTTTAATTTCAGCTCCAAAATGGTGGAAGGCTATTTAGGACTCATTTGAGGAAACTTGTAATAGCTTTTGGAGTTGAGTTTTTGGGAGTTAGTTTCTAGGTTGGAAATAGTTTTATAAGGGTTTTAAGAAAACTTTGTAAGTTGTGTGTTGCAGTGATTGAGAATTTATTCCTCTATATTGTAATTGGATGTATTTCAAATAGTTTGATTTCAGATATAATACATAATCTTCTATGTTTTACTGCAATTTGCTATGTTTTTTTGTTTCTCGAGTTCTGTCTTCATCATGTATTAATGGGGATATTTATTTTGTATATTATATTTTTAAATTTATGTATTCCCTTCCTTGTATTCTTGTTGGGATTTAATATTCTTTTTTAGTTTTGTTTTATCTCCCATTATGATATACTGCATCTCCATGAGTTTCTATGTAAACTTGGTGTATTTCTGTTCAAGTCTGTGTAAAGGAGGTGCGGGATTTGATTTTTAAATCCATTTGTATGACTTGTGAATATAATTTTTATGTTTTCAAGGTATTATTTTATCCTCCCACACCTCCTGGGAGAGTCATTTGTTCATTTAGCAAGCCTGTGTGCAATCTGGGCAAGTTTCATTACATTAAATGTATGTTTTCATTGGTTTTTGCTCTCTGAACCCACAACGCTATCGCTTGGCACCAAAACACAAAATTATGGCTCCAAAATGCCAAAATATGTCATGGGAGAGATAAATTATCTCCCAAATGGGCCATTTTAGGTTTTGGATGTGCTGAACTACTCCGGGGTGCAGGTTTTATTAGTTTTGGTCATTGTGACTGATTTGTTTGATTTTGGGAATTTACAACGAGCATTTTGTGATTGCATTCATTTCCTTAGAGGTTTTTATGATTTCATCTTGATAATTACATGTTGTTTTTTGTGCTCCATTAAGAGGATTTGTGCCTTCTTATTGAGGATATTGTTGATGTTGAGTTGCTCCAAGATGAAGAATGCTTCGATATTGAGGAATGTTTATGAGAGCTCTAGTGGGATTTTATTGCCTCATTTTTTGGTATTGGAATTTGTTTTGGATTATACTTTGAACTCATGTTTATGCCTTCACTCATTGTTGTATTATTTTGGTGAAGGCTCTTGCTTGTAATTGGGTATATAAATCTTGATATACATCAGTTTGCTTCCATGATGTTGTGGTTGTGTTTATGTCTTCATAATTTTGTTGTGATGTTATTTTAATGCATATTTCAACCTAAGGTATTGGTTCATTATTACGGGGAGTGGGTTCTTGCATGTGTAGGAGCGGGGTCATGAGCAATAGGCTCTAAGAGGTTCCTAGAGATGATGCTTAGGGTCTAGAACTGTCATGGGACCACATGAAAAGTTTATGTTTAATTGCAAGTGATAGTTCACTAATAATTTGATTATTGGGTTTGGGTAAATAAGAATTTACTTAAACAAGATAATGATTTTTTTTTTTGGTTCCCCACCTCATAGCCCTTGACTGTTGACTTGGGATGAGCTTGGGAAGACTGTTGGAGCGGTAAATCGATCTCCCTTGATTGTCTCCAAGGTGGAGATGGTTCCACATGTCTACCAAGGTGTGGTGTGGCCCCTTCTTTGTGAGGATAGCATGTGATGACACTCTTCCCTAAGTGTGTACATTATCATTATGCCTTTGTTGTTGATTATGCCTTTGGGATTTATTGATTTTTTATTAGCCTTGTGAGGTAATTTGATTCATTATTCTTGGTTGTTATTTTGTGGTTGTCATGTTTAGTCCCTTGGTTCTTAGGTGTTAGCCTATCTCTTGAGTGTTAGTTGGAACCCCATGGCATCTCCTAGCACAAAGGATGGTTCCTATTGGTTCCACATGGTCAGGTGGTTTGATGCCTTGTTCCATTCAGATGTTAATCATTGGATGATTGCATGCGTCAACATGGATTTATATTATCTCATCATATAGATAGATCTTGAAGCATAATCTATGTAGTTAGGAATTGATATCATGTAGTTTTTAACTCAAGAAAGATGTAATAGTAAAGTAGACCATGTAATCAGTTTCTCGTGAACATATGTATTAGGACTTGTAGTAGGTTGATTCTGGAATTGTATGTAAATGGATATTCAATTGTGTATGTAATTCTAGATTAGAGAGGAATTAAATGATTGAGTGATACGATAAATTTGTCTTGTGTATATCTTGTGAATGGTAGTGAATATGTTTACGATCATGTATACCTTGTCTTGAAATATGTTAATCCTTATTGTTAGTTATCTTTGGAATATAAAAATGAATGAATAGTTGTAGATTTGTATGGACACTATGATTATTCACTATGTGGAGTAGATGTCTATGTTTGGAGATAACATTGTATCATAATGACTTGTAAATGTGAAAGAAGCATATGTACTTATGTAACTTGTATTATTATGCATTAGGATATGATATAACAGAAGCAACTATGTACTTGTACCATGCACTCTTATGTAATAGGACTTGATGATGTAGAGACTATGACTTCTAATGGATTAAGATGATGTATTATTATATGGTTCACATTGTAGAAATGTTCATAATGTTAGGAATGAGATCCTATGTTAAATTAGGAGATTGAATAATTATATTAAGTTTAATCTTGTAGTATCATATGATTCTTAAATTTGTTTACTAGCATGGAATCCTATTTGGAAGTAGCTAAGCGCTTGCTATTATAATCTTGCATATGTGTAAGGATAGTAATCTTGATGAGATGTGCAATAGTCTTTCTTAAGGAAATAATCTAGTTCCATATGTATGAAAGGGTATATGTATATAGATTAATGATGTAATAGGTGAATAATGGATAAAGATGGGAGATATGAACATTTGATCTGGTTCTTTAAAATGAACTTAGAAAGTTAATGGGGTTATGAATAAATGCATTTGATAGCTCATAATCTAAAGATAGGAAGAATACTTGAGTAGAAATTAAATAAAATGGATGTTAATGATTTCATGGTATGGATTTGTTAGCTTATGATGTTATTAAGTAGTGGCATTAAGATACATTGGGGGAAAGAATGATTCGAAAAATGTATGATATGAGATGATAATGGTTATGATGTTATTTTCACTTGCATTCATAATGTTATGGATGATTTTATGGTCATAATGTTATATTTGTTCATGTAGTTGTTAATCTATGATCTTGAGTGATTATAGTTATTTATGTTGCATTAGTTGATTTTTATTTAAAAGAGTTATCTCTATTTGTTAGTTAGATTAGTAGTTTTCTCTAGGGTATTTTGGCGGGTATTACAGACATTGGCCAATTTCTTGAAAATTGTGCACTATATTGATGTGAAATTAATTTGATTTGTTTATTATTATTTTATGAACTTTCTCTACAAAAATCGCAAGAACCTAGTTCTCAAATCTCAAGACATGATGAAATCTTCTTCAGTACTTTTTAAAAACATGTTGGACTTATCTATGGTAGTCTAAGGCTAGTCGCCAAACAAATTTAAACAAATAGAATTGCAAGTGTATGCTTGAATAGTTGACATCATGATACTTTTGCTAATGGATTTGTCTAGGTATATGAACACTAATTTAGGATGATTGTCTCACAATGTTATCAACCCTGTTCTCTAATCTTAATGTCACTCCAAACCAATACATAGTTGAAACCACACAATGGCTCAACAATTAACCATGTAACAAAAACACTTGCCTAACATATTTAAAATGCCCTCTAATGATTGAATTTCTAAGTATGGTTACAAACATAAAATGTACATGCAAAAAGTACTATTGTTCAAATATGCCCAACCCATTTACCATATCTACCTCCACATTGATGCTAAAATGTTTCCAAATGCTAGTATTGAAATGGCTCTAAATGTACTACCTCAAAATGATAGTATGGAAATATGCTCTTATGCACTCCTTGAAAGATAAAAAAGAGAGTTTTTGAATCTTTCTTCCTATTATCTTTAAATAAATCTTTCTCTAGTTGAGTTAGGGGATTTTATGTTGTTGCATCAACTTATCTAGGTATCCATTTCTTACAAACTTTCATAAATCTTGGGAACAAAACAATGTCTTCATTGTGATTACCCAATAGTTATAATTTTTTCTATTAAAATGAAGAAATTGTGGGTTTCTCAGCCTTGTGCTTCGAGCTGTTATTATTGACTGTAGATAACCCTTCTAACTCCTTTAAAAACTTTATCAAAGACTCCATTCAATAACCTTCATCTTTAATACCACATGATGTAAGAGAAAGTGGATAAAAGAGTTTAAGAATAGAGCAGGAAAATGGAGAGACAAAAAACATAAAATAAATTGAAAATTAATTAAATATTTACATATTTAAGATGCATACATAACACTCACATGGTTGGTACCTTTTCTTTGTGCCCAAAGATTCTGCAAATAGAGTTTCTCTATTCCACACTTCATCTACTGTTTCTAGAGCAACATTTTTTTTACTCCTATTTTCTTCATTCATTAATTCTAAAACTACCTACTATAAGCTTAGTGTCTATGGTTTAAGCCATTCCCTATTGTTACAGTAAAACGTGTAAATTTTCCTTCTTTTTTTTTTTTTATTCCGTACATTTCATTCAAAACTGCTCTCCTTACAATTCATATGTTAGGCTAAGGACAACAGGAAAATCAAAAGAACATTAAATGATATGTATAAGAAATCTACATACAAGATTATGAAATAAGTTTTTCATTTCAAAACTGCAAGTTTTTTAAATAATATTTGATATCAATTCAAAATTTAATTATTTACTTGAATTTTAAAATTTTATTTATTAATTTCAATATACATATTTTCAATCATTAATATATTAATCATAAGCACTTTCAATAATATAAAGTACTATCTATACATTGAACACTTTAAAAAAATATGAAATATTTATGTAACTTATCTAAATTTTAATCTATCACATTGTAAACTAAAACAAAAATAATAATAATGTTATCAAAATATATTCTAAATAAAATTTTCAAATTATTTTTATATTTTCAAATTTTATAAAAAATTGCAAAAGAAAAGAGCATTATTTTGTTTTTCTATAAAGCACAAAATTTTAACACACAAGATTAGAACTCTTAGAAGTGGAAATCGTTGACAACAAGACAAGGCTACATAATCCAATCAGGGTTATTATCAATGGGTGGGTGTTTCTCGATGGGTGGGAGTTTCTCAAAGCTATACCTAGGAAAGCTGTATATTCCAGACATCTTTATGATTTGCTTGTGATATATTAAAAACATTTTAGGAATGGATTGCTAATTTTTCCAATCTTGTTAAGAAAATCATATACTCATTGTAATAATTATAATGATTCACCCTAATTATTATTCTCCTCTTGAGGTTTGGTAAGCTTCAAATTAATTGTATCAAAACATTAAGAATCATTATCATGGTAATAAAGTCAACTAAATATGGATCAACACTGACAATAAAAGAAATACATAATTGCAATGCAAATAAGTTATTCTATTGATTAATAGATTACAACAATTTCTTGATAATGAATGAACTACAATTGCTACATCATATAGAGGTGTTAGATCCATTCAAAAACTTCCAAACCTTATCTTAAAAATATTCCTCATAAATTAATCTATCAAGCAATATTGTGGTAATAAATTTAATTAATTATAAATGCATCAAATGGAGAATTCATATAAGAAATAAAAGAAATGTAGAATTGGATAAATTGTACTATTGATTCAATAGATAATGAATCAACTAAGTTCTCACATTATATAGAGGTGTTAGATACATTCAAAGACTTCTAGAAACTTGTCTTGGAAAAATTACATTATTAGTCTCCCCTATTGTGTGTGGTTATTACCACTTTCTCTCCTTCTATAGAGGGCTTCAATTATTTTTTGACAAAACATTGTGACCTTTTCTATGTTTGAGATATAAATTTCTCAAACAACTTGATGTTAGTGGCTTTATGAGATCCTCTTGAAAACTTGAATATCCCAACAATTAAAACACAAATAAATATCCCTATTGATTCACGAGATTAAAAGGTCTTCATCAAATAACAAAACATATATAAATTTCCTTATTGTTTTAAGAGATTACATTTGTTTACATTGATAACCGTCAAATATCTTACAAAAGATTCTTGATCAACATCAAATATCAAACATAGATAAATTGACTTGCTAATGATTTCTTCAGTACTTCTTCATTCATAATTAAAACAAAAACAAATTTCTCTTTTGATTCAAGAGATTACAATAACTTCATGACAAAATATCAAAACATAGATAATTTACTCTTTTGATTCAATAAATTACAAGACCTACTTGATAAAATATCAAAAGACACATAAATTGCTCTATTCATTCAAGACATTTCGTGATTAAATAATGAAAGATAGATAAAACACCCTATTGATTCAAGAGATTACAATAGCTTCTTGATTAGCATCAATTATCAAAACATAGATAACTTGCCCTATCACTCTTTATTGCTACCTTCTTCTTTAGTTATGGCTGGATTTAATGATCTCTTCAAAAGCCTCTTGACCACCATCAAATATCAAAACCCAGATAAAATCCCCTACAACCTTTTATCGCTACCTTCTTCAACTATGGTTGGATCTAATGATTCATTCTTCTTGAGCTTTGATTGCTATGACTGGATCTAAAGTTTTCGATGCTTCTTCACATAAAATTAAAATAGAGATAATCTGGAGATTACAAGAGCTTATTATGAAATATCAAAACACAAAATTAAAACACAAATAAATTTCCATATTGATTACAAGATCATCTTGTTAAAAAATTTAACACAAATAAATTGCCCCATTGATTCAAGAGATTACAATAGCTTCTTGATCACCATCAAATATTGAAACATAGATAAATTGCCCTATCACTTTTTATTGCTACCTTCTTCTTTAGCTACGGCAGAATCTAATGATTTCTTCAAATACAAAACATAGATAAATTTCCCAACCACTTTCTATTGCTACCTTCTTCAACTATTGCTAGATCTAATGATTTCTTCTTCTTCATCTTTGGCTGGGTCTAATAATTCTTTCTTCAACTATGGTTGGATCTAATGATTTCTTCAATGCTAATTCACAAGAAAACAAAACACAAATAAGTCATTATATATTTCTACCTTCTTCTTTATCTATGGATGGATCTATTTCAAGAGATTACAAGAGCATCTTATGAAATATCAAAACACAAAATTTAAACACAAATAAATTGCCTTATTGAAGGTAAGAGCTTCTTGAACAAATAATTTAACAGAGATAAATTACCCTATTGATTCAAGAGATTATAACAACTTCTTGATCACCATAAAATATAGAAACATAAATAAATACCCCTATCAGTTTTTAGGGCTACCTTCTCCTTTAGCTATTTCTAGATCTAATGATTTCTTCAAAAGCTTCTTGATCACCATCAAATATCAAAACAAAGATAATTTCCCCTTACCACTTTATTTCTACCTTATTCAATTGTGGTTGGATCTAATGATTTCTTCATAGAAGATTAAAACACAGATATAGTACCCTATATTGCTACCTTCTTGTTCAATATAATCAGGAGACTACTAGAGCTTCATATGAAATATCAAAACAAAAAATTAAAACACAAATAAATTGACTTATTGATTATAAGAGCTTCTTGATCAAATAATTTAACATAGATAAATTGTCCTATTGATTCAAGAGATTATAAGAGCTTCTTGATCACCATCAAATATAAAAATGTAAATAAATTGCGCTATCAGTTTTTACTGCTACCTTCTTCTTTAGCTATTGCTAGATCTAATGATTTATTCAAAAGCTTCTTGATCACCATCAAATATCAAAACACGGATAATTTTTCCTTATCACTTTTTATTGATACCCTATTCACGTTTTATTGATACCTTATTCAACTGTGGCTGGATCTAATGATTCCTTCTTCTTCAGCAATGGCTGGATCTAATGATTCCTTCGTCTTAAGCTATGGCTGGATCTAATGATTTCTTCATAGAAAATTAAAACACAAGTATATTACCCTATATTGCTACCTTCTTGTTTAGCTATGGATGGATTAGGAGACTACATGAGCTTCTTATGAAATATCAAAACATAAAATTAAAACACAAATAAATTGCCCTATTGATTCAAGAGATTACAAGAGTTTAATATGAAACAAAAAAAAATTGCCTGATTGATTTATGAAATTAGAATATTTTCTTGAGCAAATAACAAAACCCAACTAAATTGCCCTACTATTCAAGAGATTACCAGAGCTTCTTGATCAAATAGCAAAACACAAATAAATTGCCCTATTAATTCAAGCTTCTGAATCACCATCAAATGTCAAAACACAAAATATAGATCAATTACCCTATTGATTCAACAAATTACAAGCCCTGTTGTTCTATTGATTCAACATATTACAATAGCTTCTTGATACATTTTCAACAAATTACCCTATATTGCCCTGTTGTCCTATTGATTCAACAAATTACAAGACTAACTCATAATGAAAAAATTAGGATTGCCTCATTATATAGACTTCAAAAATATATCCTAAAAACTTGGAAATAAAGAAAAAAACTAAAACAGATTCTTCTTGATCAAATATCCAACAATAGAGGCCTTGCTGCTGCCACACAAGAACCACCAGTGAGAAGAAAGGAAGCAACTGATCCACAAGACAAGAACACTTTTGCAAGGAAGGAATAGGATGGCCACAAGAACCAACAACAGAAAAAGCTACTGTAGAAACCATTCCCTCATAAGTCTGTACTGACATATAACACGGAATTAGCAACAACTTTGTTAAAAGTGCCCAGATTTGCAGCTAATAGGAATTTGCAACACATATTTCATAAAACATTGCTTGGAGTTGCAACAAATTGGACAAAAAATAAAGAAAGGATACATTGTTGTTGTTCCAAAAGAGCCAAGAACAGAAACCAAAGCAACTTCTAATAGCTAACATTTGCTGAATGCCATCTCTAGCACAATATCTCTCTTTCTTGATTTGTCTTGTATACATCAGAGCATTTTTTGGATGTATACTGATCCACGTGACTGATAGAGAGCTCATAATGCAGTAAATGCATGTTGTAATCCACATGATGCTCATACTTTGGGTCTCTTAATTTAGCATACATCTATGGCAACATTTGAGCAATGCTAGGTATTCTTGGGGTATTTTTTTCAAAAGATTGAAGCAGCAAGCGTTGACGACAGTAAATAAGAATGTCCTTTTACATGTGCTTTGCTCTCATTTGTAATACAAGCAGCCGTTCTAGTCTCCATATCTCATCAAATGCTCCCTTTTGCACTAGATTTATTACAAGAGTGACTCATGGCCTTAAAGCATTAAATATTCAAACAAAGGAAATCCATTTTGGGAGAAAGTGCATTCGGTGGTCTATGTTATGCATGATCCACATTTTCTATGAGAGTGCAGGCTCTCCTTTATTGTCACATGCAGGCTATCACAATATTTCTATGAGGAGTACCCGCTGCATGAGAACATGCAGCATGTTCAGTTTGGGGGAGAAGCTGATTTGCACTCTTTTGCATGTGTGTCATATCACAAATCTTGTGACCATTCATAACTTTTTCTGTATGAGATTGTGGGGATAAGAAAGCAGCATATGGTGTAACATTTTGAAGATTATTTTAGAGCATCATAGCACATATTTAAGGCAGCTACAACAAGAGGCAACCATGTAAGTTTTAGTCTGGTCTACTACTATTTAGTAATATTTTGAGGTAGTACATTTAGAGCCATCTCAATACTAGCATTTGGAAACATTTTGGCATCAATGCTGATGTAGCTATTGTAAACGGGTTGGGCAGATTTGAATGTATTTAAGCAATAGTACTTCTTGCAAGTACATTTTATGTTTGCCACCAATACTTAGAAATTCAATAATTAGAGGGCATTTTTAATATGTTGGGCAAGTGTTTTTGTTACGTGGTTAATTGTTGAGCCATTGTATGGTTTCAACTATGCATTTGTTTGGAGTGACATAAACATTTGAGATCAAACAATACTGTTCATAGTGGTTCTGGGTAGATAACATTGTGAGACAGTCATCCTAAATTATTGTTCATATACCCAAACAAAGCCATTAGAAGAAGTATCATGTGGTCAACTGTTCGAGCACACCGTTGCAATTGTATTTGTTGAAATTTGATTGGTGACTGGCCTTAGACCACCATAGATAAGCCCAACATGTTTTTAAAATTACTAAAAAAGGTTTCATCATGTCTTGAGATCTGAGAACTGGGTTCTTGTGATTTTTGGAGAGCGAATTCATAAAATCATAATGAACAAACCAAATGAATTTCTCACCAATCTAGTGCACAATTTTCAAGAAATTAGCCACTGTCACCTATATCCAATTTGCCTTTCACTTGAGATCCGTGCATATGTTGGCTCTGATCTTTAGATGGGAAATGCACTACATGAAAAGAAACAAAGACACAAAGATATAGGCAATTCTAGTTCATGATTTCCTAGAAAATGACCACTGTCACCTAAAGCCATTTTCCTTTTATCTAGAAATACATGTATAAAAAAGCTCTAACTTTTGGCAGAGAAATGCAATGGGATAGTTGAAACCTGCCTGCAAAATTTTAGAAAACCCAGTTTCACTTTGTGAGAAAATGGTTAAGAAAAACATTACTGCAATTTGTGACGCAATTCCACTAGAATCGCTTGCAGTCAGTTTGAAAGTGCTTCTCAGCAAGAAGTTTTGTATTCTATCATCATCATCAGTTGGGTTACCATAAAAGTGCTAACAAGTGATTTTAGTTATTATGCAATGAAAAATGGAAGCAACATTCAATTTGGGTTGTTGAATTCATAATAGTGGGTTACACTTTCAGCGATGAAAAAAAGGTTGTCATTTGACAAAAATAAAATTTTACATCCTTTCAAATGAATGGGATCTTTCGAGCGAAGAGATATTTGTGTTCGCTCAAAAGAAGTATTTTGTAATGAATGGCCCTATTTTGGTGGGTTCATTCGAAGGTCTCGTTGGCCTATTTTTTTATTAATAAAAAATGGGTTTGAGTGAATAGCCCCTTCAAATGAACTCTTTGATATAGGGTCCTTTATTAAAAAAAATGTGTAATTGTTAAAAATGACAGTTACATTGGCGTTTTTGATATCAATGAAGAGGAGCAAAACCAACCTACAAACATTGAACCAAAAATAGCTTTATCAACTACAAATTCATCTCATTCACATCTACACTAGGTTGGTGATCCAAGCTTCTTTGTTCCATCCAATTTCATTCATTTAGCTCGTTCTCATTCAGCTCTTGCTTTGAATGATTTCAATTTCATCTAAGTTTCTATGTGTATCTTTCATTGTCTATTCATGAATGTTCTCTTTGTATCTTTTATCATATATTCATGTGTGTTCTTTATGTGATCTTTTTGTTGAACTGTGAGAGTTAATAGAGATAAAAGATAAAAGATAAAAATTGTCATAAAAACTCTTGATAATGTTGCTCCTATAAAAACTAATATTTTCAACTCAACTTGTTACCTGTTGGCAAATACAAATTTAACCCTAGGAGAACTAAACATTTATCAAGAGTATAGTGAAATGGTGGATGTGCGATTTAGCACCAACAATAACATGTATTAAAAATGTTTGTAAAGTGATTTCCTCACAAGAATTATGTTCCAACTGAGTCATTAAGTTAGTAAGACTGACTTTATTCAAACCTTTGCTAAACTAACATATTCACAAGCATTGTACCCCAATGGAGCCTATAGTGTAATCGGATTCAATATCATATTTTTAAGAGACATGACTGTACAAATGTGGTCCCAATAGTTCAACAATACAGTAAGAAATTCAATGAAAAATACTTTAAACTAAAATTCCTCAAATAGGCATTAAAATGAAGTAATAAGCATTAGTTCATGGTTATGGGTGAACAAGAAGTAATTATAAGTAGATAAAATATTGTGTAAGAAGATGACATTTCAACAACGCAACAATTTCATTGTAGTCTACCCTAGGCAATTGTCAATATCCTTTGGCTACAATCCTTGCCTTATGTTTTTGCACATCACGATTTACATGCAATTTTATTTTGTAAAATCATTTAACTATCATCACATATTTTTTCGTATGGAATACTCCCTAACTCTCATGTTTGATTATTTCAATAGCATCTATTTTCTCATTCATTGCATTTACTAGAATTAATTCTTTCATTGCTTCTTCAAAATTAATTGGATCATCTACATGTGAATATAAGAAGAAAAAAAAAAGAAGTCATACTTGCATTATTTTCATCTTCATTTTTCTCATTAATCTCTCTTAAACTTATTATTTTGGTCTTCGTAAGCTTTCTAATGTGTGTTTTGACCTGTCACTTGAACTTGTGGAATGTGAGCTTTATGGTCCAACACCAAGAGTCCCAATTGAACATGGTATTTGTTGAACATTGATGGAGCATTTTATTTAGTGCATAGGGCTACCCTTATGCTTGATGATAGTATCACTTGACCAATTTGTTAACCTTGAATGGGTGCAGTAGGAGTCACATTTACAGGAGTACATATTGGTATAAAATTTTTGTTTTCTTCTCATGGTAAGTTGGTTGCAATATTGATTGTTTTATCCAAACTTACATCCCATGCTTCATCTTCTATAGATTGCACACCTCTAGTGATTATGACTCTCTTGATTATTGGATTATATATCTTTTTTTCCTTTGATTCATCACTATAACCTATAAATATGTATTTTTCTCCTTTGTTATCTAGTTTTCTTCTTTATTCATCTAGGACTTATACATATGCCACACATATATATACTCTCATATGAGAAATATTATGTTTTCTTCCACTTCATGTTTCTTCCAAAATTTATATTGGTGATGCTTTTGATGAAACATCTATTCATTATACATGTTGTACATGCTACAAGTTCAACCCAATACTCATTTATGAAGTGTGTTGCTTTCAACATGTTCCTTGATATTTCCATGATTGTCCCACTTTTCGTGCCAGCCACACCATTTTGTTGAAGGGTATACCTTGTGGCAAATTGTTTGTGGATACCATGGTCCTTGCAAAATATTATATGGCCATTTAAAATGTATTCACCACCTCTATCCATTCTTAATGCTTTAATTTAATACCCAATTTACTTCTCGCAAGAGCCTTGATTGATAAAAATAATCAAACACTTCATGCTTATGTTTTAGATGGTAAGTCGATACCTTTATGTGGAATCATCATTGAATGTGAAGAAGTAGTAGGTTCCAGTAATTGAAGGTATTTCCATTGGTCCATACAAATATGAGTGAACAATCTCCAATGGCTTTTTTGCACGTATAGACCTTCATATTCCCTATTTTGTTTACCCAAGATACAACCTTCACATATTCTATTTTGTTTTTGTATTAAGGGCAACCCCTTGACCATTCTTTTCTTATATAATATAAGTTTGAACCTCCAAAGTTTAAGTGTTCAATTCATAAGTTCCATAAGCAATTTTCATCTTTAATTTCTTCATCAAAGATTATTTGGGCGATTTTTGTAGTTTTCTCTTCTTCCTCTCGTGAGTTTGTTGAAGGATGTTCTTGAGCAAATTCTACCTTCAAATTTGGTTTAAACCTTAAGGAAAATATTTTATTGCTTCTCATTAGGACCTTGGCTATAAGATGGTTACTAGGAAATTTATCTAAAATTGTGTGGTTTTTTTATGAAAAATATTCTATGCCCCTTTTGAACGAGCTACTCTATACTCATGAATTTATGCTTCAAGCTAGGAAAAAAATACACATTTGAGGTAAAAAATCTCCACCCTTTTTAGGTTAGAATGTTGAAATTTCCTTTTCCCATAACTAAAACTTTGTTATCATTCCCAAATCTGACATCTAATTTTACACTTCCATCCAAACTAGAAAATAGTTCTAAGTTCCATATCGTATGATTGCTACAATAGGAGTGTGATAACCATGTCTTTTTCATTTTCTTGTGCAACATAAAAAGCGATTCACATATTGACATGATTTTAATTTCTTTGGTAAAATTGGACTTTTTTTCGTCTAGAATCATATTGTTTCTTGCTAAATTCATTTAAATAATGCTCATAGTTCTTGTAGTGATGATATTAAATTGAAGAATTATCATACCTTTGGTTCTGAGGCTGATTTGGAGTTGACATTTGATGGTTTCCTCTTCCACTTAAGTTCTCACTTGAGTTTGATGATTTGGTTCTTCCACTTCTGTATGAGTTTCTTTTTCTACCTTTGAAATTTGATCTTTATCTACTTCTACCATGGTTGATTAAGATTTGTGTCTTGAAGGCATGCTCCAACCTTGAATTTGCTGACCCACTTATCCTATGCTCATGAGAAATGAGAGATGCATGCAACTGATCATCTAAAAATTGTGAAAGATTAACTGTTTCTTTAAGAAAAGTTTTTATAATTTTCTCAGCCACTCTCCTATCTTCAAGAGTTCCAACATGTAATCTTGTGAACAAAACAATGCCTCCATTATGATTACCCAATAGTTATAATTTTTGCTATTAAACTGAAGAAACTGAACAAATCAAAAGAGCATTAAATGATATGTATAAGAAATCTACGAAGAATATTATGAAATATGTTTTTCGTTTCAAGACTGCAGGTTTTTTTTTGGAGTGAATAAGAAGACACGGTAAGCTGAAAGAGAATGTAATACAAACCAATTTCTGAGTCTTTCATTGGTCTTGTATGCAGCTATCTGCTGTCTCGAGCTACTTCCCACGCCATTCAACGGTAAGCTGAAAGAGAATGTAATACAAATTATTAACTTGAAAACCATATACATTGAACACTTTAAAAAATATTAAATATTTATGTAACTTATCTAAATTTTAATCTATCATATTGTAAACTAAAACAAAAAAATTAATCATGTTATTAAAATATATTCTAAATAAACTTTTAAAATTATATTTAGTATTTTCAAATTTTATAAAAATTTGTAAAACAAAAGAGAGAAAGAAAATCTAAATTATATGAAATATAGCATTATTTTGCTTTTCTCTAGAGCACAAAATTTTAACACGTAAGATTAGAACCCTTAAAATGGAGATTGTTGACAACAAGAGAAGACTACATAATCCAATTGGGGTTATTATCAATTGGTGGGTGTTTCTGGATGGGTGGAGGTTTCTCAAAGCTATACCTAGGAAGGCTATATATTCCAGACATCTTTATGAATAGATTGTGATATTTTATAGACATCTTAGGAATGGATTGCTAATTTTGCCTATCTTGTTAACAAAATCATATACTCATTGTAATCATTATAATGATTCACTCTAATTATTATTCTCCTCTTGATGTTTGGTAATCAATATAATTGGAAATTTCAAATTAATTGTATCAAAACATTAGGAAGCATTATTATGGTAATAAAGTCAATTAAATATGGATCCACACTGACAATAAAAGAAACATAATTGCAATGCAAATAAATTATTCTATTGATTAATAGATTACAACAATTTCTTTATAATGAATGAACTACAATTGCTACATCATATAGAGGTGTTAGATACATTCAAAGAATTCAAAAGCTTATCTTAAACATATTCCTCAGAAATTAATCTATCAAGCAATACTTTGGTAATAAATTCAGTTAATTATAAATGCATCAAATGGAGAATCCATACAAGAAATAAAAGAAATGCAGAATTGGATAAATTGTTCTACTGATTCAATAGATAATGAATGAACTACAATTCTCACATTATATAGAAGTGTTAGATACATTCAAAGACTTCTAGAAACTTGTCTTGGAAAAATTACATGATTAGTCTCCCCTATTATGTGTGGTTATTACCACTTTCTCTCCTTCTATAGAAGGCTTCAATTATTTTTTGAAAAAACATTGTGACCTTTTCTATGTCTCAGATATAAATTTCTCAAACAAATTGATGTTAGTGGCTTTATGAGATACCCTCAAAAACTTCAATATCCCAAGAACTAAAACACAAATTGATGTTACTATTATTATACGGATGATTGGGCTTAAAAAGTTTTGGTGTATGAACATAACATCTCCTCCCTCTATATATAGTAAGCTTCCATAAACACAAATTCAACCCTCGTGCAAATTAATTTAATATATATAATTTCTTCTTTTCTTGGTCCTTGCAATGTGGGAGGTAGACCACTAGCATTGTGTTTATATAAGGCTCTAAAAATTCAAATTTCCATTATAATCTTAAAAGAAGAATGAAATCGTTAATGTTGAATATTAAATATTTCTTTAAAATATTAAAAAAAAATATTTAGAAGTTTATTACAAAAATTTTAGTACCTTTGTTTTAATATATTTGAACTCTTATATTTATTTAGATTAATAACTATAAATTAAATAAGGTTTGAAATATTAAAATGGTCCTTAAATGAAAATTAAATTTTTGTAAAATATCACAAAGTCTATAGTAGTAATCAAAGTAAGTAATTTTAAATAACATAAAATATAAAATTAAATTAAAAAATTTAATATTATAATAATAATAAAGTGTTTGATTTTCTATTCCAAATATGAGTTACTAGTTTATGTGGAGTATTGATGAAGTCAAGTATTGTCAATTTTGGAATATGAGTTAAGAGGGTGATTTTGAGGCTATAGAATATTATTTTTATTATTATTTATGTAAATTTGAACTATCATAGTAATTACCTATGAGTGGGGCTCATAAATTAATGTTTAAAAAGTGTTTTAGAAACACCTAGAAGCTTGAGAAGTGTCATTGAAGATTAGTGATGAGTTCAATTAGAGAGAAATCTAACTTTGGAAGGGAGCCTTTCAAGTAAGAAAAGGGGTGTCACATAATAAATTTTCTCAAAAAAGTAAGGATCTTTTAGAAGCCTTATTTATTTTGATGAGATACTATCCTATTTTACTTTATTTATTCTTTTAGTCTTAAGAATCTTCTGGACATCTTAATTGTTTTTATTGATATTTATGTAAAATTGAACTCCTATTGTAATAACCTATGAGCAGAGCTCCTATTTTATTGTGTAGAAAGTCTTTTACAAGTATCTAGATGCCTAAAAAGTGTCTTATAAGATTAGCGACAAGTTTCTATTGTGGCCTCTCTAACCCGTTATCGTTTATCGTTAGAGCAAGAATAGTTATACTAGATCCAGTTGTCCCCCCTAAAATTCCAAGAGGTCTATTTTCCAGAGGTCTATTTTCCACTTGTTGCTGACCGGGTGAATGAAGGGACCCACACCTCAAGAATAAATCTATAGTGATAGCCCCCTAACCGGGGATCCCACTATGGACAATTTCTTGGGGTGGGGGGATGATCTTGATCCAGAGGGAAGGTTATGCTAGGTAACCTGAACATATGGTAAACCCTTTAATAGGGGGGCCCATTGGCGGATATGGGTCCCATTTCATACCATATCAAGTTATCTCCCCTGCCAAAAGTAGTGGTTAGAGTAGGGTGGGGTTGACTCCCTGCCCTATAGATAGTAGGGAAGTAGTAGAATGCAAAGGTTTAAGAGACATAACTTTGAAAGCAACCTTTCCAATAAGAAAAAGGAGTGTCATATAATAAATTTACTAAAAATAGTAAGGATCTTTTAAAAGTCTTAGTTGTTTTTATGATATAATATCCTAACTTATCTTATTTATTTATTTAGTCCTAAGAATATTATAGAAATCTTAGATGTCTAAAAATATATTTATCTCATATGTTATCTCATAATTTAAAATTCAAACATTTGTCAGAATCTTTTTGAATCCAATGTGTTATGTTACCCTATATGGTAAATATACCCTTATGAGAAAGGGCATCATATGGAATACATGTTGCATCCCCCTCTCTCTCTCATGGGTATGGAGATTTGTTGGAGTTGTATATTGGTGTGTAAAATATGAAAGTGGCTCCTAAATAAAAATTTAATATGTTTCTTATATCCTAGAGTATATAGTGGTAATCAAATTCAATAATTTTGAATAAAATAAAAATTAAACTACATTTATAAATTTAAATATTAAAATAATAAATTATCTTATTTTTTATATAAAATTTGAATTTCTAGTTTAGGTGGAGTATTGATGAAGTCTTGTAATGTCAATTTTTGAGTTTGAGGTTAAGAGGGTGATTTTGAGGTTATAGAGTATTATTTTTATTACTATTTATGTGAAAATTAATAACTATAGTAATAACCTTTGAGTGGACATCATATTTTAATGTATAAAAGTTGTTTTAAAAACATCTTGAGGTTTGAAAAGTGCCTTAGAATATTAGTGACAACTTAACTTAGAGAGAAATCTAAATTTGGAATGCAACATTTCAAATAAGAAAAGGGGTGTTACCTAATAAATTTACTCAAAATAGTAAAGATCTTCTAGAATTCCTTAAATAGAACTCATAATACCACTATCTCTTCATTGATAGAAAGAGCAAAAATATAAGGCCGACTTGACACATAATGCAACATTCAAATATTCATCTAAGATGCATCTCTTAAGGCTAAACAAGAGTACATATTTCTTCACTAATTTCAAATATCACTCATTAATATTTGAGTTTCACTACAATAGCATAGAGTAATTTCAAAACATAATAATATATGCTAATGAAAGAGAGTAACAACAAATGATCCAAGATCCATATCTCATAAATGAAATTACAAGAGCTAAGATCATGGATAGTGTAAAATACTCACTTGCACATAGAATTTTAACATTCACTTCAAATATTCAAAACAAACAAAAATGGCAATTTAGGCACAGTCTGATATGTCTTCCTCTTTCATTGCATCCATTGAAATTAAAGTTGAAGAAATATAAAAAAATCTATTAAAACATTAAATTCAGATAACGAACTACTAATCCTTCATAATCTGAATCCACTTTTACCAAAACATGAAAATACTTATAGAATCCAAAATCACAAATCCTAAAGCTTCCTAAAAACATAACCATTCTCACACCTTAATTTATGGAAAGATCCCCCTAATTACTACTCCACTCCCCTTCATTAATGGTCTCAGCCTCATCATTTTGTGGTAGTACATTTAGAGCCATTTCAATACATTTGGAAACATTCTAGCATCAATGTGGAGGTAGATATGGTAAATGGGCTGGGCAGATTTGAACATATTTAAACAATAGTACTCTTTGCATGTACATTTTATGTTTGCCACCATACTTGGAAATTCGATCATTAGAGGGAATTTTAAATATGTTAGGAAAGTGTTTTTGTTACATGGTTAATTGTTGAGCCATTGTGTGGTTTCAACTATGTATTGGTTTGGAGTGACATTAAGATTAGAGAATGGACAATACAGTTCATAGTGATTGAATCCGGGTTGATAACATTGTGAGACAATTATCCTAAATTAGTGTTCATATACCCAAGCAAATCCATTAGTAGAAGTATCATGATGTTAACTGTTCGAGCATACACTTGCAATTGTATTTTTTAAAATTTGATTGGTGACTAGCATTAGACTACCATAGATAAGTCCAACATGTTTTTAAAAAGTACTGAAGAAGATTTCATCATGTCTTCAGATCTGAGAACTAGGTTCTTGCGATTTTTGTAGAGAAAATTCATAAAATAATAATAAAAAAATTAAATTAATTTCACATCAATATAGTGCACAATTTTCAATAAATTGGCCAATGTCTATAATACCCGCCAAAATACCCTAGAGAAAAATACTAATCTAACTAACAAATAGAGATAACTTAAAAAAAAAAATCAACTAATGCAACATAAATAAATATCATCACTCAAGATCATAGATTAATAACTACATGAACAAATATAACATTATGACCATAACAAAATCCATGGCATTATAAATGCAAGAGAAAATAACATCATAACCATTATCATCTCAAAACATAGATATATCCATTCATTCTTTCCCCCAAGGTATCTTAATGCCACTACTTGCTAACATCATAACCTAACACATCCATACATGAAATCATTAACATCCATTTTATTTAAGTTCTACTCAAGTACTTTCTTCCTATCTTTAGATTATGAGCTATCAAATTCATTTCTTCATAACCCCATTAACTTTCTAAGTTCATTTTAAAGAACCAGATCAAGTGTTCCTATCTCCTATCTTTATCCGTTATTCACCTATTACATCATGAATCTATATACATATACCCTTTCATACATATGGAACTAGATTATTTCCTTAAGAAAGACTATTACACATCTCATCAAGATTACTATCCTTACACATATTCAAGATTATAACAAGCACTTATCTACTTCCAAATAGGATTCCATGCTACTAAACAAATTCAAGAATCATATGATACTACAAGAATAAACATAATATAATTATTCAATCTCCTAATTCAACATAGGATCTCATTCCTAACATTATGAACATTTCTACAATGTGAACCATATAATAATACATCATCTTCATCCATTAAAAGTCATAGTCTCTACATCATAAAGTCCTATTACATAAGAGTGCACAGTACAAGTACATAGTCGCTTCTGTTACATCATATCTTAATGCATAATAATACAAGTTACATAAGTACATATCCTTCTTTCACATTTACAAGTCATCATGATACAATGTTATCTCCAAACATATAAATCAACTCCACATAGTGAATAATCATAGTGTCCATACAAATCTACAACTATTCTTTAATTTCTATATTCCAAAGATAACTAACAATAAGGAATAACATATTTCAAGACAAGGCATACATGATCATAAACATATTCACTACCGCCCACAAGATATACACAAGACAATCCAATCATATCACTCAATCATTTAATTCCTCTTTAATCTAGAATTACATAAAACAATTGAATATCCATTTACATAACATTTTGGAATCAACCTACTACAAGTCCTAATACATATGTTCACGGGAAACTAATTACATAGTATACTTTATTATTACATCTTTCTTGAGTTACAAACCACATGATATCAATTCCCAACTACATAGATTATGCTTCAAGATCCATCTACATGATGAGATAATATAAATCCATCTCCATGCATGAAATCATCAAATGAATAAGATCCCAATGGAAGAAGGCATCAAACCACCCGACCATGTGGAACCAATAGGAACCATCCCCTATGCTAGGAGATGCCATGGGGTTCCAGCTAACACTTAAGACCTAGGCTGACACCTAAGAACCAAGGGACTAAACATAACAACCACAAAATAACAACCAAGAACAATGAATCAAATTACCTCACAAGGCTAATAAAAAATCAATAAATCCCAAAGGCATAATCAACAAAAAGGACATAATGATAATGTACACACTTAGGGAAGAGTATCATCACATGCTATCCTCACAAAGAAGGGACCACACCACACCTTGATAGACATGTGGAACCATCTCCACCTTGGAGACAATCAAGGGAGATCGATTTACCGCTCCAATGATCTTCACAAGCTCATCCCAAGTCAACAGTCAAGGTCTATGAGGTGGGGAACCAAAAAACTAATTTATTATCTTGTTTAAGTAAATTCTTATTTACCTAAACCCAATAATCAAATTAATAGTGAACTATCAATTGCAATTAAACATAAACTTTTCATGTGGTCCCATGACAGTTCTAGACCCTAAGCATCATCTCTAGGAACCTCTTCGAGCCTATTGCTCATGACCCCGGTCCTACACATGCAAGAACCCACTCACCCTAATCATGGACCAATACTATAGGTTGAAATATGCATTAAAAGAACATCACAACAACATCATGAAGACATAAACATAGTCACAACATCATATCAAGATTTATATACCCAATTACAAGAAAGAGCCTTCACCAAAACAATGCAACAATGAACCAAGGCATAAACATGAGTTCAGAGGATAATCCAAAATAAATTCCAATACTCAACAATGCAGCAATAACATCCCACTAGAGCTCTCATACACATTCCTCAATAACAAGGCATTCTTCCTCTCATTGGAGCAACTCAACATGAACAATATCATCAATGCAATTATCACGATGACATCATAAAAACCTCTGAGGAAATCAATGCAATCACAAAATGCTTGTGGTAAATTCCCAAAATCAAACAAATCAATCACAATGACCAAAACTGATAAAACATGCACCCTGAAGCAGTTCAGCACATCCAAAACACAAAATGGCACATTTGGGAGATAAATTAGCTCTCCCATGACATATTTTGGCATTTTGGAGCCATACTTTTGTGTTTTGGTGCCAAACAATAGCGTTTTGGGTTCAAAGAGCAAAAACCATTGAAAACATACATTTTATGTAATGAAACTTGCCTAGATTGCACATAGGCTTGCTAAATGAAAAAATGACTCTCCTAGAAGGTGTGGGAGGATAAAATAATACATTGAAAACATAAAAATTGTATTCAAAAGTCATACAAATGGATTTTAACATCAAATCCCCGCACCTCCTTTACATAGACTTGCACAGAAAGACACCAAGTTTACATAGAAACTCATGGACATGCAGTATATCATAATGGGAGATAAAATAAAAATAAAAAAGAATATTAAATCCCAAGAAGAATACAAGGAAGGGAATACATAAATTTAAAAATATAATATACAAAATAAACATCCCCAATAATAGATGACGAAGGCAGAACCCGAGAAACAAAAAATCATAGCAAATTGCAGTAAAACACAAAATATTATGTTATTATATCTGAGATAAAACTATTTTAAATACATCCAATTTTAATCTAGAGGAATAAATCCTCACTCGCCACATCACACAACTTATAGAGTTTTCTAAAAACCCTTACGAAACAATTTCCAACCTAGAAACTAACTCCCAAAAATCCAACTCCAAAAGCTATTACAAGTTTCCTCAAATGAGTCCTAAATAGCCTTCCACCATTTTGGAGCTGAAATTAAAATTTATAAATTACCAATTGGTGCAAAAAGGCAAAAACATGAAATTGGAAATATGAAAATACAACCAGATTCAAAAATTAAAACTTTCCGAAAAATTGTCCAACTCCTGCCAGCCATAACTTTTGATCTGGGAATCGGATTTACGAACTGTTTGAAGCATCGTAAATATCTTTGAGTGTAGAGTATTCTTAGAGTTTTCTCCGCTGATTCCCACCATTTTTCTTGCTCTTTCAACATAGTTTAATGCCTCAAATTTGACTTGGAAGATTTTTTTTCAATTTTTTAGGAAACTGAAACTTGAATAACTTTCAAACAGTTAATGATTTTAATTTGATTCTTTCGCAAAGTGCTTATTTTTTCTGCTTAAGATTCTTGCAAATTTTGGGCTCCATCCACCTTCAAATAAAAACTTGCTATTTTTGGCAGTCGGCTTGTCAATTTTGAGAGTTGGAATCTCTTATTCGTCTAAGAGGGTATCCTGAAATACAAAAAAATTAAAAGAAAAATAAAAAAAAAGAAATATTTTTGTGTGATACATGATTGGCCATACACCATTGGATTCTCCTGCATCAGACACCTTGGGTAGATTGAGAAGTGACCCCATAATGTCTCAGCTGATTGAGGACAACCTAGACGATCAACCTCTTCCTTGGAAAACCGTGAAGAATATTAAATAGGTCTTTCCCTCCATTTCAATAGATACTCCTCATACAACCTATTTCTAGTACTCCTCAGGTGACTATCCAGAATTGCTTTGATCTCCTCCTTCCTTGAAGTAGGTACAAGAATTTTGTACTGTACTATTGTTGGCTCCTCCTTTGTGCTACCTTCATGATATTCTGTTATATCTAAAATGTTGAACATAGAGTAAATATTAATTTCTTCTAGCAACTCTACCTCATATGTGTTTCTAGATTCATGCTTCTTCAAAATTTTGCAGGGACACAACTTTTTCATCTTCAGCTTATTGTATGTCCCCACTGGAAACATTCCTTTCCTTAAATGGACCATCACCTCGTCATTTAGCTGAAACTCCTTATGGCTCCTTTTTTGATCTGCCTTAACCTTATACTGCAGATTCATTACATTGATGTGCTTCTTCACCTCTTCATGTATATTATTGGTGTGTTTTCCAAATTCTTTTGCTCTGGCACTTGTGTCCATCCCATAGTCCATCTTCCTCAATTCTAGAGCGGTCCTTGGATTGCCTCCATACAAAATTTGGAATGGTGATTTACTAGTGCTCCTATTGACAGAATGGGTGTAAGAAAATTCTTCCTGTCGTAAGATCAGATCCCATCCCTTGGGTTTGTCTCCTACCAAGAATCTTAGTAGGTTACCCAGACTCCTATTCACCACTTAAGTATACCCATCGGTTTGTAGAAGGTGTGCAAAACAAAACTTCAATTATGTCTTCAATTTTTTTCACAAGGTACTCCAAAAGTATCCAACAAATTTGGTATCACGATTTGAAACAAATACTTTTTGGTAAACCATGCAGTCTTACCGCCTCCCTAAAGAACAAATCAACAATGTGGATGACATCATGGGTCTTCCGACATGGGATGAAATGTGTCATCTTTGAAAACCTATCAACTACCACAAATATTGAATCATTCCCTCTCCGATTCCTTGGTAAACAAAGAACAAAATCCATACATATATCTTCCCATGGCCTCTTAGTTACAGGTAGTGGCTGATATAGCCCTGTATTCTGGCCTAATCCTTTTGCCCTCTGGCACACTCTACAACTATGCAAATATTTCTTCACATCCTGTAATAATTGAGGCTAATAATAATGCTCACTAATAATGGCAATTGTCTTATCCCGACCAATGTATCCTACCAGTCCTCCAATGTGCTTCTGTTTGAGAAAATTCTTCCTCATAGAGCTCCTAGGAATGAAGAACTGGCCTCCCTTGAACACCATACCATCCTGGATTATGAAATCCAACGACCTTGTCCTGTCCAGAGTAACAAGCTCCTTGCAAGATTTTCAAGCCTCTAAAAAATATGGATTCTTAGGATAGAAATGTCTTGAGTTCATTGAACCCCAACACATAAAACTATATCCTTGTCAGCAAAATATTCCTCCTACTCAATGCATTTGCAACTCTGTTAGACCTCCCACTTCTATGCTTCAAAACAAAAGTGTAACTCTACAAAAACTCCACCCATTTCAAATGTCTATGATTCAATATTCCCTGACTATTCAAGTACTGCAATGCTTGATGATTAGTATATGAAACAAATTCCTTTGGAAATAGATAGTGTCTCCATTTATTTAATGCTTAAACTATTGAATAAAATTCTTGATCATAAACATAATATTTCTTCTTTGCATCATTTAGTTTTTCTCTAAAATAAGAAATGGGCCTACCTTTCTATCTCGAAACAACTCCAATGGCATTACTGCTAGCATCATAGTCCACCTAAAACACCTTATTGAAATCTGGAAGGGATAAATCAGGTTGCTACATCAATTTCTTCTTGAACATATTAAAACTATTTGCCACCCCATACTCCACATGAATTCTTTCTTATCCCCTCTCATTGTTTTAGTCAGGGGTGCACAAATGCTACTAAAGTTTCTAATGAGCTTCCTATAAAACTAGCTGAACCATGGAAAGATCTCAACCCAGTAACAGTCCTTGGGGTAGTCAATTCCATAATAGCCTTCACCTTCTCTGGGTGCATCTTAAGACCTTCTTCCGAGACAACAAACCTCAAGTACTCTAACTCCTTCACAAAAGTACACTTCTTCAAATTAATCAGCAATTTCTCCCCTCTCAGCTTCTCAAAAACTCTATGAATATCCATCAAATTCTCCTCCAATGTCTTATTGAAAATCAAAATATCATCGAGGTACACAATAAAAAACTTACCGAAAAATTCATTCAATAACTCGTTCATGAGCTGCATGAATTTTATTAGTGCATTGGTTAGCCAAAAAGGCATGACTAACCACTTATACAAGCTTTATCTAGTTTTGAAGGCGGTCTTCCACTTGTCCCCCTCTCTAATGTTGATTTTGTGATATCCACTCTTAAGATCAATCTTTGTGAAGTACTCCGCTCCACTCAAGCAGTCCATAACGTCATCTATCCTTTTCTGAACAACTCTTGAACCTATCAGTTCAACTCTTTATTTTATGTTGGAGTCATTCTATGGGCTGCCTTACTTAGAAAACTAGCTCCAAGGATCAAGTCAATCTGATGACTGATCTTCCTCATAGGTGGTAAACTTTTAGGTACATTATCAAACATGATATCTTGAAACTCATTCAAAACACTAGAAACTTGTATAGGCACCTCTTCATTATCTTCTTTATCCACTCTCAAAATTAAAGAAAAACACACAGGTTCATGTTTCATACCTTCCAAAAATTTTCTCATAGAGAAAAAATATTTTGGCATTACTACATATCTTTTCTTCGACCTCCTTTAGAGGCTTGAGATTATGGTGAACTCCTTCCTTTGTTAGGGTATAGGTATTCAGATGACCATCATGTAAAACATGCCTATCAAACTTTCATGGCCTCCCTAACAAAATGTGTCATGCATCCATGGGTATGATGTCACTGAGTACCTCATCACAATAACTAACAATCTTGAATTTTACCAGGCAGTGCTCTGTTAGTATAAATCAGTGACTGCTGGGGGGTGTATTAGTCAAATAATTTATACACAATTCAAACATTCAAACAAACCAGTCTGCAACTATCCTTCCAAATTAACTTAAACATTGCATAAATCATGAAAGAAGATAACATAAAAGAAAATACATTTGCATGCACAAATAAGTATCACATAACACTAGCAATTATACATGGAAATCCTTGGTTAGAGGGAGAAAACTATGGTGGGGATAACCCACAATCTCTTTTACTGTAGTGAAAAAGAGTGCCCTGTTAAGAGATTACAACTAGTTCTTTCAGAGAACATCACCCTATTAGAAGTGACTGGTGTCCGGTTAAGAATACCTTAGAACCTATTAAAGGTCACCTTCCTAGATGATTTTATAACTTCATATCTGAAGTGACTCAGTTAAGAGATTTTGCATAAAGAATCGGTTAAGGTCCACCCTATTAAGGGATTTACAATACTACAATTGTTAGAAGGCAACAAAGATGATTGATCTGTCTGATGACACTACCTCTGTCTCATAGATCCACTTTGCATGCTTTGTTCTTCTGATCGGTGTTGGCTTCACTGATTCATACCTCTATCTGCTGCACTCTATTCTACTCCCCCTGTTTACATTAACACAAATCTTTTTCACATTCACAACAACAAAATCGAAATGAATGATGTGTATATATTACCATTAATTCTAGTGCCAACTTTCCCTCAAAAAATCTATTATCGTGCCTCGAATTTCTCTCCAAAAATCATTCTGGGGAAACGGTCAAGACAACTATTCATGCTAATAAGCTCGCCAGTTGAAAAGGGAAGATTATCGGTTCAACTGGATGTTATCTGGATGTTTCTATGTTTGTTAGTTGAACTCTTGTATTCCCAATTGTCGCTTATGTTCTGGTCCAGTTTTGCCTAACCGGTTACCTCCTGTATACTGGTCTACTCACTTCTTAACCGGTTACCTCCTATATACCGGTCTACTCACTACTTAGTCGATTAACCCTTGTATACCGGTCTAGTCACTACTTATCTGGTTAACCCTTGTATAGCGGTCTACTCACTGCCGATAGGAATAAGGACTCTTGTTCGTCACTAGTTACCCTTTACTCCTTTACCAATGGATTATGGAGACTTAGAAGATGATGTTGCCAACAATGACAACCATTTCGCTGGTCATACAAAATGCATCATAATGCCGAGTGAACTCACAATAATGGTTCCCACTTTTTTGCCACTTTTGACACTGAGATGTACATTTTTAAAATAATCTTTAAGTTCTGAGAACAATAACTTTTAAACTATTAAAAATTTGAAGATGATGTAAATTAGTGATTTCTAGCATTTTGTTTGTATATTCTATATACATTTTTTTCAAATTTTTTTGAAGGATTTTTTAAAAAAAATTCCATCTCCCTCGAAAAGTAGTTTTTTACAATAAACTACATTTTTAAGAGTGATGTGCCGCCCGAAACGCATAACTTTTTTTCTATGAATGATAAAAACTCAATTCCTTGAATTTTGGTTTTTAACATCAATATCCAAGCCTTGCATTTGGTTTTATAGTGATATGTTCAATATTTTTCATTTTATAAAGTTTTGAAGTCCGACTAGTCATAATTCAAACATAGGTTTACGTTTGAACACATAACTTGTTCTATATAAATCGAAATTCAATTTTATTTTTTTTGTTAGAAAGAAGAAATCAATACCAGCGGTATAGATATTTTTCAAATTTTTTTTGAATTAGTTTCTTATTTTTCCCAATGCATTGAACATAGAAGTTCATGTTCGGTGAAAACCCAATTTTCCATAAAATTAAAAAAGCAAGAACATAATAAATTCAAATTATAACAAAATTATACTTGTTGGAAAGCTTGCTTCGAGTACTACCATCTAATATTTTTGGGTTATCAAGCTTATTTGATTTGTACTTTGAACCAAAGCTCCGAAGTCATTAATTCTTCAGAACTCTAAATTTTTTTGGGAGAAACCTCTAATTTGAGGGTTCTAATGAACAGTACTTTGAGCGAATTGGGTTCGCTCAAACCTTAAGGGGTTCAAGCGAACCAACATTCACTCGAACCAATGGGCTTGATATTGGCATGCACATTTTTGTAACGGTCATGTTTGAGCGAACCCAACCATTTTTAACTATCGGGTTTCGTTCGAACTCTAGCCGATGCATTTTTTTTTTTTTGTTTTTCATTTGTGGAGTCGTATAAATGTCCATAATTTTTTTCATTTTTTATCACACAAATGATTAAAATAATTCACATTTTTGGATGAGAGAAGACATTTGAAAATTATTTTGAGGGCAATAATTTGAAGGTTTTTTGTTAAAGCATGGGGAACAAGAAGAGAAGGCAAAATAAGACTTCAAGGAATTATTCTCCCGAAATGGAAGAAAGATACGGAGAACAAAGAAGACAAAGATATCATGATGCAAGTATGTATTTTTAATTTTATTTCTATTTAATTTAATATGTATTACGTATCAATTAATTAGAACTCAATATTTTTTATCTAATATTTTTAATGAAAATTAATTTAAAAAATCTTAATTAAATTAATTGGAAATAATAGGATTAAAAATAATTTTGTTTTAATTGGAAAGCATAATTAATTTGAGATAATACATGTGTATTTGCAAATTTCAAATTCCATCAACTTGCTTGTTGTGTAATTGCATTTTTCTCCTATATAATTAAGTCCATTTATAATAGATAAGACCTATTAAGTCATAAAATTAATAAGACCTATTATGTCATAATTTCTAGGTTCTAAATTATATATATTGAATATTTAATCTACATGTACAAGTAATTTCATGTGATAGGTCCTTTAATATCACATAATATATCTGTCTTAAGGGTAGTTAAGTATATTAATTGTGAAATGTTTTTTCATACGTGGTCATATTGATTTTAATAATAAGGCCTATTAGGACTATTACATTGATTATAGGTCTTAAATGTGACAAAAATTATAACCTATTAAACATGTTGAATAATTTAGGTGAACTATTTATATTCAGCTTCACATACATGCAAAAACATTTCAAATTAGGAGGTCTATTATGCAATAATAGGTCTTAAATATACACACATGTGACAAATTATAGTCCACCTACATTATGGTCCATAACAAATTAATATGAGGTCACCTAAGTTATCATATGCATGCATCAAAATATTTGTACATTTAATTTTCAAAATTGGAATTTCTAATTTATCAAAATTTTATTTTATGTGTTAAATTAGTGCTCAAAATTAGAGATTGAACTTTACTCCTAACCTGAGAACAAATTGAACTTTAAACCTAAATAGGTAATTTAATTAGAGTTATAACAATAAGGTCCTAAAAGTAATTAAATTTAATAAACCAAATTGAATGGGCTAATTTTAACATGTAAAGCTTTAAGCCAAATTCACCCCTATTCTTAAACCTAATTGAATAATCTCTGATTAATTCAAGAACCTTACACAAACTCTTAAATTATGTGCAAAATGGGCAAACGAACCTATTGAAGAACACAATATAGTTGATGAACATAGGGAGGAGATTGTCCAAGTTGAACCAATGGAGACCTTTGAAGGAGAGGGGCTAGGCTCCTTACCTCCTACCACTAATATGGATGAGCATATTGTGGATCTAGCTAAACAGGTGAAGAGAAATGTTTCTTATAAAAATTTAGATCATTTACTTGAAATGGATGTGGATGAGTTGAAATGTCTCACTGAAGAACCTAGACATACTAAAAGGAGGTCAATGAATAAAAGTGGAAAAGAAATAATGTCTCATTTCAACAATCTTGATACTACACTAGAAAAAGCTCAATTGTTATCAATTGTACTACTCATAAAGACTTAATAGATCCAATGAAATTGTTGGGTATAGATATAACAAGTCAAAAGAGGAAATCTTCTTAGCTACAAAAATCTATTGTTGATAATGTTAAGAAAGGTTTGGTGAACATTGGTAAAAAATCTCGAAAACTAGATAAGACCATTTCAAGAAGAGTGATGTTGACATCTTTAGTAAATGAAAGATTGCCTCAGAAAAGACAAATCTCTTCATTGTCATTTGAGTTTGGTTTTAGTAGAAGTACAATATCTAAATATGTTAAAAGGAGAAAGATTTTGGATGATACTACCTCAAAAGGGAATTGGGCAATTATGTGTAGAGCTCCTCATTCTGATAGAATTGAAGATGTTGTTAGGAACTTTGTGACAAGTTTTTGGAATGATAATACTCGTCCTTCATCAAATAGTAGAGATGTTATCAAGCAAAGGATTGGTCCTGATCGTTATGATCTCCATGTAAAACATTGGATAGACACAACAAAACATGAATTGTATGTATTGTTTACTAGAACAAACCCTCATATAAAGATTGGACAAACCATGTTTGAACGGTTAAGGCCATATTATGTGAAGTTAAACAAAGTTTTTGAAACTTGTTGTTGTCGTTATCACATCAAATTTGACTTGTACTATCAGGTGTTTTGAAATATTAGAGAAGATAGTGATGGTTATGAAAATGCTCCTCCTAAACGAACAAGTCAATTCATAGCATCCATCTTATGTGATAAATCAGATGATAATGCAACCAGTCAAATAAATTGCATAAGAGGAACTTGTGGAACATGCGGGGACTTGGCTAAATTGCCTTTGAGAGATGAAGATACTGACACAAGGAAGATGATAAATTGCAAGAGTTACAAGTACAAAAAATTTGAAACAAAATTTGGAAAGGAATCTACAAGGCTAGATTATGTAGAAGAGGAAATACCTATTGGAACATTTATGGAAAATTTTCGTAAGTTGATAAAACCATACATATGCCATGGGTTTTTTGCCAAGTGGAAAGCAAAACAATTTAAAAGATTAAAAGACACTTTCCCACTTGGAACTATTCTATCTGTAGTTGACTTCGCAGAGAATTACTCTTTTGCACATCAAAAAGAGATTCAATCAGAGTATTACTTTTCAAAGCAAATCAGTATTTTCGTGCATATGTGTTATCGACATGCATAGATGAATTTGGATGGTGTTGATAGTACATTTGAAAATCATGTCATTAAGAAAGAGTACCACTTCTATATCAGTGATGATAAGGAGCATGACACACTTTTTTTACAACATTGCTTTAAGAAGTTTTTTGAATATTTGAAAGATAGAGGCATAACAATAGTTAAACATTTTGTTTGGTCTGATGGATGTGCGACACAATTCAAATCTTCAAGGCCATTTTATGCACTATGTAGATATCATCGAAATGACAAAATACCACATGTTTGGAGTTTTTTTGAGAGTGGTCGTGGAAAGGGTGAACATGATGGTGCAGGAGCTTGTATCAAACGTGCTCTAAGAAAGAATCAAATAAATTACACAGGAGAATGTATAGAAGATGCACATGATGTTGTTGAATGGTGTAAGAAACACTTTGAGCAAACTAATTATCCTGGGGAATCATCATCGAGAACATACAAGCCCATTCCATATAAAGTGTTTTGGGAGATAACCGGTATGTGTTCTCTTTTAGTATTTTATTTAATTTTTTTTAATTTAACAACTTGATCTACATGTACATTCTTAGTTCCTAGTTCAAATGTTCCTAGTTCAAATGTTTCAATTTAAAAACTTGATCTACATGTACATTCTTGTACACATGTACATTTTGTAGATGTGGATAGAAAATCAATGCATGGATGCAAGAGTGTGGAGAGGACAAGATCTTTGCATTGTGTCATGAGTATAGATAATCGCCCATGGACATTATACACTAGGGATTATTCATGCATTTTTTCTAAATGCATTTTTAAAAACTATGTTGATTGCAAGAACCAAGAGCTTGGATATGTTAGTGAATGGAAAATGGTGCCACTAGATGTTTCTGACACATACGAGGATTCAAATGAGGATGAAAACTTTGAAGACATTCCTTTGATTTCTGGTGATTACGATCATATTTCAAGATTGATTAAAAAAGGTACATACATGACATACACATGTAAATATTTCTTTAAAAATGACATATAACTTAGAATTTATTTAACTTGTGTCAAATTGTAGGAGATATTTTTGCAGTCATAGCAGAAGATGGAAATATAGAGGGTGTTAGTTATTATTTATTGCATTGCACAGAAGAGAGAAAGAAGTTATCAAAATCTAAGATGAGTGATGGAATGTCATTTCCCACAAGTTTGAGTTCTGATTTGAATATGTACATGTACAAATCGCTTGTGTGGAAATTTTTAATTTCTCACGTTTCTTATATACATGTACATGCAGGATCAGTTGTAGTGCAAGGGACATATTTCAAACAAGTTAAAATTGTTCAACATGGGATTCATTTCACTGAATACCAAATTGACAACAAGGTATATCAGTATAGTCACTTGGTCATTGTTGTTGGCCTAATTCTTCAAACAATTCCACATCGAGGGCGGTCTCAAAAGTGGAGACTGGATAGTGAAGATCATGACAAAATATTAAGTGTTACTGAAGAGCGTTGTGAACCACTTGATGTGGTATGAACTATATATATATTTAGTAATCCAAAGTACACATGTGGTTCAGCCCACATGAATTGAATTTTAATGTACTCAAGATAAATTCTAGATCTCTTAACTTGTTTTGAAACTAAAGGATAAATATTTTTTAAGTTTATTTATACATTATATCAAATTAGGATGCATTCAAAGTTAATTCAAGTACATCTACATGTTTAAATGTGCATGTTTAATTGTATGAAATTGTATTTGTATTTAATTAAAAAATGCATATTTAAATTAGAATGTAATATGTACATTTGTAAAATTGATATTTAATATGGAATTAGGACATTTGTAATTAGGACATGTACATGTTGTGAACTATTTAACTACAATATACATACCTAGAAGCTCACATGTACCATGTGAACTATTCAATACATGACCTATTAAGTTTAGTTTGTTCATTTCATACATACTCTCTTGTTTGAAAATCAAACATGTATAATTTGATCAAACACAAATTAGGTATAAAGTATAATCTAGAGTCTAAACTTCATTGTACATGCATGCAATATACAATCTAATCAAACATGTATTTAAATCTAATCTAATCAAACATGTATAAATCTAATATAATCAAACATGTATAATCTGATCAAACACAAACCAAGTATAAAGTATAATCTAGAGTCTAAACTTCATTGTACATGCATGAAATATACAATCTAATCAAACATATATTTAAATCTAATCTAATCAAACATGTATAAATCTAATATCATCAAACATGTATAAATCTAATCTAATCAAACATGTATAAATCTAATATAATCAAACATGTACAATCTGATCAAACACAAATCAGATATAAAGTAAAATCTAGAGTCTAAACTTCATTGTACATGCATGAAATATACAATATAATCAAACATGTATTTAAATCTAATCTAATCAAACATGTATAAATCTAATATAATCAAACATATATAAATCTAATCTAATCAAACATCATGTATAAATCTAATATAATCAAACATGTATAAATCTAATATAATCAAACATGTATAAAACTTATAAAGTATAATCTAGAGTCTAAACTCCATGTATAAAGTATAAAGTATAATCTAGAGTCTAAACTCCATGTACATGCATGAATATATATAATATGAAAGTATATAAAAACATAAATGTAAATGAGCTATAAAGTCTGGAGCAAATCAACAGGGATCATGTCGGCTACGAACTGAGCAACCATTTGAGGGGGAGTCCTGCAAAAGTAGAATTTATTTAAATATTAAATATAATATATCTATCTCTCTAGACGTGCATGTACATCAAATCCAAGTAGAGTTAAATAAAAATTTAAATATAAATTGTAACGTGTATGTATACATACATGTACATATATGTACCAAAAACCATAACTAACCTGTACACTAATAGCATCTAAAGAATCTCTCCTATGCACATGCTCAGAGCTCAAGGAAGGAGTGACATGAGTTAACTGTCAATTTAAGGATTAGTCCATGATCAATTTAAATGATCTACAAATTAAAACTTAGAACTCTAGATTATTTATTAAACATGATCTATATATATATATAGATTTATCCTACAAATTTGCAACATGTATACATATCTTCTAAAAATTTAAACGCACATGTACATGTACATACCTGTGTATCACCTGGAGTAGGCTGTATAGTCTGATCTTGTCCTGTGATCATATCACCAACATCACTCGTGCCTGCATATCTCTCTCTAGCTATACGTATCACTGATGAGTGCAAGGGGCTAACTAGATGAGTGGGCATCGTGGATGAAGTGTCTAACTGTAGTAGCATGTCAATAAATCTAGTATGGCTCAAATCTCTCAACTGATCCTCAAATGAGTCCAAACCCTCATCTGTGATATGGACCTGATCAGCTCGTATCTCCTCCTCAAATGAATCCAATCGGCCCTCATCTGTGATATGGACCTGATCAGCTCGTAGCTCCTCCTCTGCAACAACAGAGTGATCTGTAGGTGGGTCAGTGCCTGGAGCATGCGTAGAGTGATGAGAATGTTGTGACTACCTCGGGGTATGCATTGATGTAGCTGTAGCCTGGCCATCTCTGAGAATCTCCTCTCTAATATCACCCAATGGTATCCCAAGTCGAGATGAAATAAAACTATAAGCATGTAGTAGGTCCTCGGCTAAATACTATGACATCTGTACATGTCTACTACCTCCGACTATAGCTGCTACCTCATCTGGGGAGGGGATGCCAGCAAAAATATACCGATTATCTGAATCTGAAGCCCCCCCATGACTAGAAGATGCATGATCTATGGATGATCACGAACATGGTTGACTCATCATATATCTGCCCACCCTATCAGAAGATATGGTGGCTGCTGCTGATGCAATCTGTCCAATCCTATCAATTGCTTCTCTCTGAGAAGCAATCACAACGTGATCCGCTATGGGCACCATGGCTAGGACTACTGTAGGAAATCTCAAGCCAACAAGGTCCCTGTGTCTAGGCAGAGCTCTATCACACCTACGATATGCATCTCTATCAGCAATCCTGCCCCTCCCCTATCCATAATATTCTGGAATATCAAGGTATTTTGGTTTCATCTGACAATGAACCTCAGCAAATACCTGTTGTGCAAAGTATAATGGTATCTGGTAATTATTAGGATAATGACCATGGGCAGCTAAGAATTGTGGGTAAATCAGTGATGCAACTTGTGGGTCGATACATTTGGTAACTTGATATCTCCTCACCTTACTCTTCTCCTGATATTGTGGGAAGCATCTCTCCTTGATGTTCTCCTTCGAGACCACCCCCACCACATCAGCAAAAGAATGAGGACCCCTCACCTCACTCCTCAACTTTCTATATATATTCTCTATAACCTTAGGTGAGAATGAGGTATGAGATACTAAGCGGTCCCTCAATGTCCACAAACTGTCAAAAATGGACGTGCATGTACTCTTGTACATGCCATCAGTACGAGGGTCATCTAATATGGCCCTCAACCTATGCAACTACTGATCACTGTAATGAAAAATAGTAGCAATGTCGCGCAAGGGGGGATCTTGCTTTGGAGGATCCTGCTGTGGAGGTTCCTGCTGTGGTGGCTCCTGATGTGGAGCTTGTGCAAGTGGATCCTGATCAGGAGCCTATGGAGGTATATCCTGGGATGCCATCTATCTAGGTACATGTCATAAAGTTAAAATAAATACGTAAGTAGAGAGAGAGAGAGAGAGAGAGATCATTTTCATGAGAAAGAGAGAGAGATATTATATACATATAAATCTTCATGAGAGAGAGATCATTTTCATTTTCAAAAAATACATGTAAAAATTTCAAATATTTCAGTGAGAGAGAGAGAAAACATATATTTTAGATCTAGAGATAACATATATTTCAGAGAGATAGAGAGATCTAACATGTGTACATATTTAAATCTTTGACATACATAAAAAATTCAAGAATGGAGAGATCTAACATGTGTATATTTAAATCTTTGACATAAATATTTAAATCTTAGGACACTATATGATCGTAAGGGGAATGTCATATGTTAGGACACTATATGATCGTAAGGGGAATGTCATATGTGTAGAGTAGGATGTTATAAGGGGTCATATGTGACCTACTAAGGGGTCACGCATGTGTTAATGCATGCGTGACCCCATAGGACAACATACGACCCCTTAAGACACTATGTGATGGACTAAGGGGTATGTCGTTCACACTAGGATTTTATAAGGGGTCATATGCAGTTCTAAGTGGTCATGCATATGTTATAACACATGCATGACCCCTCAAGACCACATATGACCCCTTAGGACACTATGTGATCCT
Source organism: Cryptomeria japonica (assembly GCF_030272615.1). NCBI lineage: Eukaryota > Viridiplantae > Streptophyta > Pinopsida > Cupressales > Cupressaceae > Cryptomeria > Cryptomeria japonica. The sequence goes on from NC_081405.1 coordinate 580,935,988, forward strand.
AAGGGGAATGTCATATGTACAGTAGGATGTTATAAGGGGTCATATGTGACCTACTAAGGGGTCACGCATGTGTTAATGCATGCGTGAGCCCTTAGGACCACATATGACCCTTAGGACACATAGGAAATGTCATATGTACAGTAGGATGTTATAAAGGGTCATATGTGACCTACTAAGGGGTCACGCATGTGTTATAACACATGCGTGACCCCTCAGGACCACATATGACCCCTTAGGACACATAGGAAATGTCATATGTATAGCAGGATGTTATAAGGGGTCATATGTGACCTAATAAGGGGTCACGCATGTGTTAATGCATGTGTGACCCCTTAGGACCACATACGACCCCTTAAGACACTATGTGATGAAATAAGGGGTATGTTGCTCACACTAGGTTTTTATAAGGGGTCAATTGCGTTTCTAATGGGTCAGGACCACATATGACCCCTTAGGACAGTATATGATCCTAACGGGAATGTCATATGTACAAAAGGATGTTATAAGGGGTCATATGTGACCTACTAACGGGTCACGCATGTGTCAATGCATGCATGACCCCTTAGGACCACATACGACCCCTTAAGACACTATGTGATGAACTAAGGGGTATGTCGTTCACACTAGGATTTTATAAGGGGTCATATGTGGTTCTAACCACATATGACCCCTTAGGACACTATATGATCCTAAGGGGAATGTCATATGTATAGTAGGATGTTATAAGGGGTCATATGTGACCTACTAAGGGGTCACGCATGTGTTAATGCATGTGTGACCCCTTAGGACCACATACGACCCCTTAAGACACTATGTGATGAACTAAGGGGTATGTCGTTCACACTAGGATTTTATAAGGGGTCATATGTGGTTCTAACCACATATGACCCCTTAGGACACTATATGATCCTAAGGGGAATGTCATATGTACAGTAGGATGTTATAAGGGGTCATATGTGACCTATTAAGGGGTCACGCATGTGTTAATGCATGCATGACCCCTTAGGACCACATACGACCCCTTAAGACACTATGTGATGAACTAAGGGGTATGTCATTCACACTAGGATTTTATAAGGGGTCATATGTGGTTCTAACCACATATGACCCCTTACAACACTATATGATCCTAAGGGGAATGTCATATGTATAGTAGGATGTTATAAGGGGTCATATGTGACCTACTAAGGGGTCACGCATGTGTTAATGCATGCGTTACCCCTTAGGACCACATACGACCCCTTAAGACACTATGTGATGAACTAAGGGGTATGTCGTTCACACTAGGATTTTATAAGGGGTCATATGTGGTTTTGACCACATATGACCCCTTAGGACATTATATGATCCTAAGGGGAATGTCATATGTACAGTAGGATGTTATAAAGGGTCATATGTGACCTACTAAGGGGTCACGCATGTGTTAATGCATGTGTGACCCCTTAGGACAACATATGACCCCATAAGACATTATGTGATGGACCAAGGGGTATGTCGATCACACTAGGATTTTATAAGGGGTCATATGCAGTTCTAAGGGGTCATGCATATGTTATAACACATGCATGACCCCTCAGGACCATATATGACCCCTTAGGACACTGTGTGATCCTAAGGGGAATGTCATATGTATAGTAGGATGTTATAAGGGGTCCTATGTGACCTACTAAGGGGTCACGCATGTGTTAATGCATGTGTGACCCCTTAGGACCACATACGACCCGTTAAGACACTATGTGATGGACTAATGGGTATGTCGTTCACACTAGGATTTTATAAAGGGTCATATGGGGTTCTAATGGGTCACACATGTGTTAAGAAACTATTTGATGGACTAAGGGGTATGTCATTCACACTACAATTTTATAAGGGGTCATATGCAGTTCTAAGTGGTCATGCATGTGTTATAACACATGTGTGGCCCCTTAGGACCACGTATGACCCCTTAGGACACTAGATGTGATCCTAAAGGGAATGTCATACATGTACACTAGTATGTTATATGTGATCCTCTATGACCTCCTAAGGGAACGTATAGTGTCATCAGGGCATATGTGGTCTTAAGGGGTCATGTTGTGCGTGTAATAGGATGTGAAAATGGGTCACATTGTAGAGGAAATTTATTTTGTCTAATTTGTTTAAATTTGTTATCTAAATTTTCTAATGTTTATTTAAATTAAAATTTATTAATTTTTCTAACGTTTAATTTATTATATTTATGTTCGCAACATTTTTCTAATTTTCTTTTTTTGCTAATGTTTTTCTAAGTTCTAATTTACTACCTTAGTTTTCTATGTTTTTCATAACAATTTTTTAAAATGTTGAAAAAAATATACATCTATACAATTATGTAATTTTAAAAACAAATTGACACATTTCAGTCAAAACATTAAATTATCAAACATTTTTCTAAAATAATGAAAAATAATAAATTATCAAATATTTTTCTAAAATGTTGAAAAACAATAACTATATACAATTATTTAATTAAAATAAATTAATTAACAAACAAATTATTTACAAATTTAATAAAAAAAGACATTATTAAACCAAACAAAGGGTTATTTTGTGCACCTGATATAATAAGGGTCAAAAACTAAAATAGGAAAGATGCTAGCTGCTGCAAACAAAGCTTGGTGATGTGATGCTGACGACTGGTTCGATCCAACCCCCACCAGACAGAAAAAGACAAATTTGATAATGACCCTTTAACTGTCATTTTTTCTATTTATAATTTTTTTTAAAAACCCTAACTGAAAAATGGTTCGAGCGAATGGGGGGTTCATTGGAACCCAATAAAATACTAATATTAAGGTGGGTTCACTCAAACCCAAAAGTCACCCACGGTTCGAGTGAACCCAGGTCCGCAGTGGGGTTCGCTCGGACTCCCAGGGGTAGTCCGAGCGAACAGTGCTATTTCGCTCGAACACCGGGAAAATCGAAGTTCCCACTTTCACCATACTCCTTCGTTGGCAAAAGTGGGAACCAGCTTTGTGAATTCACCCTGCCAACAAACTCCCCCTTTGGCATTGTTGGAAAATACTACAAAGCAGTCATGTATGTGCTGGTTCTTACCCTTGTTTCATATACCTCATGTATATATATAAACTCCCCCTATTGACATCAATGACAAATAATATACAAAAGGATTCATGAAAATAAAGCAAAAATGTCTTCAAAATTTTCTTTAGTAGTTGGCAAAGACGATTTCCATGAAGGCTTCGCCCTTTTCATGGTGCTGAAGTGTCCTTGCAAAATTGTAACAAAATCCTCCATTTCATCTACAAAGTTACAGTCAGGTGCACTTATGATACTTTCTGCTTCTTTGACATTCCTTTGCATGAAATCAATCATCGGTACAAGGTAGCATTGTAGCTCTAGCACATTAAGAGCTTGTTTATCCTCTTCCTCTTTTAACATTTTGATTTCATTAGTTAACTCTTTGACCTTTCTAATAAAAGTCATTGGAGAGCTTGTAAGAGGATCAAAAGAACCTATTAGATCCTGGATTTCCCTTTGAGTGTGAGCTTGTTTATCTTCAAGATCTTTGATTAAATCAGTGAAGCTTGATGACTTGACAAATAATTGGCCAACTTCCTATAGTATAGATTTGGCCTCTTTAGGGCTAGCGGAGTGAGCAACGTTTCCAATTGATATGTGTTTCATTAATTTTTCACCTCTCTTTGTTTCATACTGTCTAACTACAACCTTCTCTAGATCGGTTTCCTCTGAGCCAAATTCTTTGACAAGAGCGCCCAGCTGATCAATGATGGGTGCATTGTCATCAACAACAATGTCAGGAATGAGATTAGATAGAGTGGTTTTTGTAGTATTAAGAATTTTGGTCTTGTTTTTCTTTTCTCTAAGTTTTGCCTTTTCAGCTTGAAGTTTCAATTTTTTAGAAAGTTTCATTAATTGTTTGGGGGTCATTTTCTTTATGTCGATTATAGAGTCTTCCTCTTCTTCCTCCTATATTTATTCTTCCTTTTCTTCAACCTTAATCTCAGAGTTGGCTGCGGTGGTAAGTTTAGCTTTCTTTTTTTCACTCTCCTTTTCTAAGTCTAACATCCTCTTTACTAGAGGAGTGTCCACCATTGTTTTCTTAGCATCTTCGGGTTGACCGGATGAAGAATCCTATTTCTTCTTGTGTTGTTACGATTCCTTGGTCTCCTCTAGTTCCTTCATCTATTCTTCCTTGTTTTCTTATTCCTTCTGTTTTTCTTCCTTCATCTTTGTTTCCTTCTTCTCTGATTCTTCAATAGGTGGTATTGATGTATTTATCACCTTTGAATTTCCTTCCTCTGCACCTTTTTATGACAAAAGGGGTTCATTGTCAGTAGGATTTATTGTTACCAAAGTTTTGTTAGGTGTATCTTCATAAGGTATATCTTCAACTATAACTTCATCTTCACCGGGATGGTTAGTTTGAGTGGTTCCCTTTACCGGTGAAACACTAATATAAATAGTTTAAATAGTTGATTTGTGTTCAACCGATTGGTCTACATCCTTTCTCAGAATGGGAATATCTAACATAACATTACCAATGATATCATCAACTGAGAAAACATCAAAACCTGCAATAGAGTCTTTGTCTTTACCTTTCCCTTTGTCCGGGGAAGTTGCACCTTGGTCCTATTTTATTCCCTTTGTTATTTCTTCTTCAACTTCCTTTTGCTGGCTCAAGATTATTTTCCATAAGGCAACACCCTCATCATGCACAGCTTGGACATCTCCTATGGCCACTCTCCCTGTCATGTTCCTTATTTTAAAGCATTGAATACATGCTTCTACCAGTATAGATTCTTGATTATAATCAATCTCGTATTTCACTTCCATGAGTTCTTTTATCCCGTGCTCTTTCTCAATAGCTAAAGTTGTTTTCCATCTCCCTTCAATTTGATTTTGCAAGTCTGATGGAACTATTCCATATAGTTCACTAGGAGTTCTACAGAACTTATGCATGTTCCACATAAGTGCGTCTTCAATTTTTCTTTTGTCCTCCTCGTTGCAAAGGGGATATTTTCTCCCAACACTAGATAGACCTCCAAACTCTTTGATCCCATCAACCAATTCATCAACAGTTGGAAGTAAATTTCTACAACTTCTTTTGACTTATTTTATTTCCACATCAAATTGGGTGTCAGTGTTAGAACCCTCCTTTTCATCCTTCTTGGGCTTCTTATTAGCCTTTGTGTTAATTGTCACTTCACGCTTTTTCTTTCTTGCATATGTTACTCCTACTGGTCTATCTTTACCTTGGGAAGATGTATGAATATCTGAATCCTTTTCTTTTGTATATGTTGTCGGCTTGCTGGATGCAGTAACCTTGGGTTTTGCCTTCAACATTTTTTTCTTTTCTCCTATTTGTTCTTTAACTTTGTTTGATTTGGCTCCTCTTTGTTCACTAGTACTGGTGGAAGTAGTGGCACAGGACGCTTTACCTCCATATTTTTTGTCTAAGGTATCAATCATTTTCCCTACTCTTCTTTGTATGATTGGCTCCTTAAGTTCTTGTTTTCTTTTGGAGCTTGCCTCCTCATAAGTTCCAAATTTCTTTGCTTTTCTGTCTACTAGTTTAGACAGTAACATGTTTGCATACACATTAGTAATATCTGCCCCAACCTCATAATCTATAGCAGGTACCCAAAATCTTCTAGGTTGAGCCACTTGAATGATGCAACAATTGGTGTCAATAAGAAAATAAATGTTTTCCATGTACTTCTAAACTATAGCAGTTGGGATTCTCTCTCTTTTGTGCATTCCCGATTTGGAATTCTTTAAAATATCCCCACATTGTTTCCCAAAACTTATCACCTAAAACCCTAATCATTTCACCTATCGGAACCATGGTAGGTTTATCCTCAAACCACATAGCATTGCACCACTAATATGACTAATATCATATGTTTCATCCTCCTTGATGATTCGATAGGCTGCACATATAGCACCACTCGACACAATGTTTATGCGGCTTGATTGATAGACCCTATAACCCAGCACTGTATAAGAAAACCTCACTTCTGCATCCTCAATATGAGCAATTGTCATTGCTCTGTTATCACATTAGGATTGAGTCAACTGGGTGACTTCAGTGGATGATATTTTTCTTAGGGTTAGTGCTTCACCGGTTGCGCTAAACCCCGTTACTCTCTTAATCACATCCTTTATGATCTTGATCGATGCTTCAGCTTCCAGCCATAGAAATTGATCATGCACTCTTCTTAATACATACCTAACCCAATCGACATGAAATTGATCAGTAAAATCAACAACATTCGAAAAATGCTTGGTCTTTAGATGCAAATATTCTTCATTCAACAGATCATGATTACAAACCCTTTTGAATTTATTTTGAATAAATTTGTCTCCAAGTTCTTGAAGATTGCAATGGATGAAGGAGCAAATATCTTCAACCAGTAACACACCAAAGGGCACAGATGATAGGGCACTCATCATGTTGATTTCTCCACCCTTCATAGGATGCAGTTTAAACTCAGGTGTAGTTCCTTAATTGCTTCAACCAACACAAGATTCAATACAGAAGCTGCCATGATGAACTTCAAAAGAATTATTGAAAACAGGGTTTGATTACCTAGAATACCTTCTCCTCTAGGGTTGCCAATCCCCACAATCATGCTGCTTGATTACTTCGCACAAATAGCACTAGAAATATTTTGATCGCCTTAGGTCACACGAGAGCTCAAGAATGATCACAAGAAAGCAAGGTGAATGAAATGTATTGACATTACTTTATTTATCCATTAAGTTTTATCAGTGCTTTAATAAAACAACTATTTTGTATAATTTTGACCATTTACAACTTAAGGTACACTGATTTACTTTTTACTAGTTTCTTGTTACCGATACCGATACACAAACAACATTTACACTAACCCTCAAAACTCTACTCAAAAAAAAACTTTAAACAAACTTGTATGCATCTAAACTATGCAAATAGACATAACCTCATACCGGTCGAGGGGATTCAATAACGATCTTACCATATGTGCTCCCCCTGAGTATCGGTATGCCTAGTTTGAGGAGGAACTGTCATCACCGATGGATGATGGCCTAGTTTCAAAATGATTCTCTCCTTCTCTGCTTTCTTCCTTCTTTATCCATGTCTTTTTCATTTCATTCCTCACCTCTTCAATTGTCTTCTTTCCTTTAAATTCATTTTGCCCTTTCTTTTTGCCAAATTGGTTCATGTCTTCAGACCGGTTATAGGATCAGTTCCTACATTCTCTGGCTAAGTGACCAATCTTATGGAAATTGAAACATGTCATACTAGTTGTTCTCCATGGTCCTTCATTATTTCTTTGACCCATTCTTATTCTACAATTTGTTCCACCATGATGAAAATTACCACAAGTGGAACATGTGGCATTGAACTGATTACTCCTTTTATTAGGTCTAACCGATTTGAATGGTGATCTTGATATAGTTGACTTGAACATGCATTCTTTAGCTTTGTGTCCATTTTTATTGCATGTAAAGCAATATCCATTAAATCTTCTTCTATTAGAGATGTTGCTAGATCGAGATCTACACTCATAAGCAGTGTGACCATACTAATGACAATTATAGCAATAACCATCAAAGGTGAAAGACTTATTTTGACTAACCGGCTGATTTCTACAGACATTAGACTTATGACCTGGTTTACCACAATGATGGCAATAAGATTTAGAAAACTTTATACCTTTCTTTCCTAAATTGTTCCTTTTATCATCCTTAATCCTTTTGGATTTAGATGATTCTCTAGTTTCCACAGGACCTATACCGGAGTAACCAAGACTGGTTGTCTCCTTTTTTCTCCTTTGAGCTTTTAATTGTTCATCTATCTTCTTAGAGCTTTAATTAAATTTCTTCAGCTTTTCATTTCTCTCATTTGCAGCTTTCAACTCATTTTTGAGTCATTCAATCTCTTTCACCATCTTCTCCTTTTCCTCTACTTTTTAATGTAGATCCTTATGTATGCATTCATTATTTTGAGTGAAAATTCGGATTTATTCATATTTTTCAATGATGATCGCATCATTTTCTCTTAGGGCTTCTTCAGCAGGCCTTTTGGCTTTTTCAGCTTTTGATAAAACTTCTTCTGCATCTCTTTTTCTTTCATTTTCTATTTTGTTGGCTTCTAGTATTTCAGTCATTCTCAAGGCCTAACTTTCATTCTCTCTTTTTAGATATGTGATTTCTTCATTCAGCTTCTTGTTCTTTTGTATGACCGGTGAAATGGTTGTCATTGTTGGAAACATCATCTTCTAAGTCTTCATAATCCATTGGTAAAGGAGTAAAGGGTAACTAGTGAAGAACAAGAGTCCTTATTCCTTTCGGCAGTGAGTAGACCGCTATACAAGGGTTAACCGACTAATTAGTGACTAGATCGGTATACAGGGGTTAACTAGCTAAGTAGTGAGTAGACTGGTATACAGGAGGTAACTGGTTAAGTAGTAAGTAGACCAGTATACAGGAGGTCACCGGTTAGGCAGAATTGGACTGGTACATAGGAAACAATTGGAAATATAGGAATCTCAACTAACTAACGTAGAAACATTCAGATAACATCCAGTTGAACAGACAATCTTCCCTTTTCAACCGGTGAGCCGATCGGCATGAATGACTATCTTGACCATTTTTCCCTTAATGATTTTTGGAGAGCAATTTGAGGTGCGATAACAAATTTTTGAATCTGATTTTTAGAGGGAAAGTTGGCACCATAATTAATGGTTAATATATACACATTATTCATTTTGATTGTGTTGCTGTCAATGTGAAAAAGATTTGTGTGAATGTAAACAGGGGGAGCAGAATAGAGTGCAGCAGATAGAGGTATGAATTGGTGAAGCCAACACTGATCAGAAGAACAAAGCATGCAAAGTGGATCTATGAGACAAAGGTAGTGTCATCAGACAGATCAATTATCTTTGTTTCCTTCTAACAATTACAATATTGTAAACCCCTTAACAGGGTGAACCTTAACCGATTCTTTATGTAAAATCTCATAATCGAGTCACTACAGATATGAAGTTATAAAATCCTCTAGCAAGGTGAACATTAACAGGTTCTAAGGTTTTCTTAACCGGATACCAGACACTTCTAACAGGGTGATGTTCTAACAAAAAACTAGTTGTAATCTCTTAACAGGGCACTCTTTTTCACTGCAGTAAATGAGATTGTGGGTTATCCCCACCGTGGTTTTCTCCCTCTAACCAAGGGTTTCCATGTATAATTGCTAGTGTTATGTGATTCTTATTTGTGCATGCAAATCTCTTTTCTTTGATGTTCTCTGCTTTCATGATTTATGCAATGTTTAAGATAATTTGGAAGGATAGTTGAAGACTGGTTAGTTTGAATGTTTGAATTGTGTATAAATTATTTTGACTAATTCACCCCCCCCTCTCAGTCACCAATTAATACTAACAGTGCAGTGCTTGGTAAAATTCAAGATTGGTAGTTATTGTGATGAGGTACTGAGTGACATCATACCCATGGATGCATGACACATGTTGTTAGAGAGGCCATGAAATTTTGATAGGCATGTTTTACATGATGCTCATCTGAATACCTATACCCTACCAAAGGAAGGTGTTCATGATAATCTGAAGCCTCTAAAGGAGGTGGAAGAAAATATATGTAGTAATGTGAGAATATGTTTTGTTGATGAGAGAATTTTTTTGGAAGGTACTATGAAACATTAACCTATGTGTTTTTCTTTAATTCGAAGAGTGAATAAAGAAGATAATGAAGAGGTTCCTATATAAGTTTCTAGTGTTTTGAATGAGTTTCAAGATATCATGTATGATAATGTACCTGAGGGTTTACCACCTATGAGGAAGATCAATCATCAGATTGACTTGATTCTTGGAGCTAGTTTTCTAAATAAGGCAGCCCATAGAATGACTCCAACATAAAATAAAGAGCTGAACTGATATTCAAGAGTTGTTAAGAAAAGGATTGATCTAAAATAACTTGATTTCATGTGCAGTACTTGCAGTACTAACAACAAAGAAAAATGGAGAATGGAGGATGTGTACTGACTCGAGGGCCATAAACATGATAAAAATCAAGTACAGATTTCCCCTGCCAAGGAAAGATGACCTTATGAACTTCTTGAGTGGAGTGGAGTAATTCACAAAGATTGATCTTGAGAGTGTATATCATAAAATCAAGATTAGAGAGGGGGATGAGTGGAAGACAGCCTTCAAAACTTAAGAAGGCTTGTATAAGTGGTTAGTCATGCCTTTTGGGCTAATCAATGCACTGAGAAAATTCATGTAGCTCATGAATGAGGTATTGAACGAATTTTTGGGTATGTTTTTTATTGTGTACCTCGATGATATTTTGATTTTCAATAAGACATTGGATATTCATAGAGTTTTTGAGAAGCTGAGAGGGGAGAAATTGATGATTAATTTGAAGAAGTGTACTTTTGTGAAGGAGTTAGAGTACTTGAGGTTTGTTGTCTTGGGAGAAGGTCTTAAGATGGACCCAGAGAAGGTGAAGGCTATTTTGGAATGGATTACCCCAAGGACTGTTACTGGGGTGAGATCTTTCCATGGTTCAGCTAGTTTTTATAGGAAGTTCATTAGAAACTTTAGCAGCATTTGTGCACCCGTGACTGAAACAATGAGAGGGGATAAGAAAGAATTCAAGTGGAGTATGGGGGTGGCAAATAGTTTTAATTTTTTAAAGAGGAAGTTGACATAGCAACCTGCTTTAGCCCTTCCATATTTCAATAAGCTATTTTAGGTGGACCGTGATGCTAGCGATAATACCATTGGAGTTGTTTTGAGATAGGAAGGTAGGCCCATTTCTTATTTTAGAGAAAAAGTAAATGATGCAAAGAAGAAATATTATGTTTATGATCAGGAAAAGAATTTTATGCAATAGTTTAAGCATTAAATAAATGGAGACACTATCTATTGCCAAAGGAATTTGTTTTGTATACTAATCATCGAGCATTGTAGTACCTGAATAGTTAGGCAAAATTGAATCATAGACATTTGAAATGGGTGGAGTTTTTATAGAGTTACACTTTTGTTTTGAAGCATAGAAGTGGGAGGTCTAACAGAGTTGCAAATGCCTTGACGAGGAGGAATATTTTGCTGACAAAGATATAGTTTGACGTGGTGGGGTTCAATGAAATCAAGACATTGTATCCTGAGGATCTAGATTTTGTAGAGGCTTGAAAATATTGCATGGAGCTTGTTACTTTGGACTGGACAAGGTCATTGGATTTCATAATCCAGGATGGTATGTTGTTCAAGGGAAGCCAATTGTGCATGCCTAGGAGCTCTATGAGGAAGAATTTGCTCAAAGAGAAGCACAGTGGAGGAATGGTAGGATACTTTGGTTAGGATAAGACCATTGCCATTATTAGTGAGCATTATTATTGGACTCAATTACCACAAGATGTGAAGAAATTTTTGCAGAGTTGTAGAGTGTGCCAAAGGGCAAAAGGAGTAAACCAAAATACAGGGCTATCTCAGCCATTACCTGTACCTGAGAGGCCATGGGAAGATATATGTATGAATTTTCTTCTTAGTTTACCAAGGACATAGAGAGGGAATGATTCAATATTTTTGGTAGTTGATAGGTTTTCAAATATGATACATTTCATCCCATGTCGGAAGACCCATGATGTTGTCCACATTGTTGATTTGTTCTTTAGGGAGGTGGTAAGACTGCATGGTTTACTAAAAATTATTTTTTTCAGATCATGATACCAAATTTGTTGGATACTTTTGGAGTACCTTGTGAAAAAAGTTGAAGACATAATTGAAATTTAGTTTTGCACACCATCTATAGACCGATGGGTATACTTAAGTGGTGAATAGTAGTCTGGGTAACCTACTGAGATTCTTGGTAGGAGACAAACTCAAGGGATGGGATTTGATCTTACGAAAAGAAGAATTTTCTTTCACCAATTCTGTCAATAGGAGCACTAGTAGATCACCATTCCAGATTTTGTATGGAGGCAATCCAAGGACTGCTCTAGAATTGAGGAAGATGGACTATGGGATGGATACAAGTGCCAAAGCCGAAGAATTTGGCAAACACACCAAACATATACATGAAGAGGTGAAGAAGCACATCAATGAGATGAATTTGCAGTATGAGGTTAAGAAAAATAAAAAAAAGAAGGCATAAGGTGTTTCAAGTATGTGACGAGGTGATGGTCTATTTGAGGAAATGAAAGTTTCCAGTGGGGACATATAATAAGCTGAAGATGAAGAAGTTTGGTCACTACAAAATTTTGAAGAAGCATGAATCTGGAAACACATATGAGGTAGAGTTGCTAGAAGAAATTAATATTTACCATATGTTCAACATTTCAGATATAACAAAATATCATGAAGGTAGCACAAAGGAGGAGCCAACAATAGTACAGTACAAAATTCTTGCACCTCCTTCAAAGAAGGAGGAGATCAAAGCAATTATGGATAGTCATGTGAGGAGGAGTACTAGAAATAGGTAGTATGAGGAGTATCTAGTGAAATGGAGGGAAAGACCTAGTGAATATTCTTCATGGTTTTCCAAGGAAGAGGTTGACTGTTTGGGTTGTCCTCAATCAGTTGAGACGTTATGGGGTCACTTCTCAATCTAACCAAGGTGTCTAATGCAAGAGTATCCAATGGTTTATGGCCAATCCTGTATCACACAAAAATGTTTCTTTTTGTTTAGTTTTCTTTTTATTTTTTTGTAGTTTTGGATACTCTCTTAAACGAATAAGAGATTCCAACTCTCAAAATTGAAAAGCTATTTTTTCTAGCCCACTGCCAAAAATAGCAAGTTTTTATTTGAAGGAAGATGGAGCCCAAAAAATGCGGGAATATTGAGGAGGAAAAAATAAGCACTTTTTGAAAGAATCAAATTAAAAACATTAATTGTTTGAAAGTTATTCAAGTTTCAGTTTCCAAAAAAATTAAAAAAAATTCTTCCAAGGGAGATTTGAGGGATTAAACGGTGTTGAACAGGAATGAAAAATGGGGGGAATTAGCAAAGAAAAATCTAAGCATACTCTCCACTCAAAGATATTTACGATGCTTCAAACAATTCGTAAATCCGATTCCCGGATCAAAAGTTATGGCTGCTAGGAGTTGGACAATTTTTCGGAAAGTTTTAAATTTTGAATCTGGTTGTATTTTCATATTTCCAATTTCATGTTTTTGCATTTTTCCACCAATTGGTAATTTATAAATTTTCATTTCAGCTCCAAAATGGTAGAAGGCTATTTAGGACTCATTTGAGGAAACTTGTAATAGGTTTTGGAGTTGAATTTTTGGGAGTTAGTTTCTTGGTTGGAAATTGTTTTATAAGGGTTTTCAGAAAACTTTGTAAGTTGTGTGTTGCAGTGATTGAGGATTTATTCCTCTAGATTCTAATTGGATGTATTTTAAATAGTTTGATTTCAGATATAATACATAATCTTCTATGTTTTACTGCAATTTGCTATGTTTTTTTGTTTCTCGAGTTCTGCCTTCATCATGTATTATTGGGAATATTTATTCTGTATATTATATTTTTAAATTTATGTATTCCCTTCCTTGTATTCTTGTTGGGATTTAATATTCTTTTTTATTTTTGTTTTATCTCCCATTATGATATACTGCATCTCCATGAGTTTCTATGTAAACTTGGTGTCTTTCTGTGCAAGTCTGTGTAAAGGAGGTGTAGGGATTTGATGTTTAAATCCATTTGTATGACTTGTGAATATAAGTTTTATGTTTTCAAGGTATTATTTTATCCTCCCACACCTCCTGGGAGAGTCATTTGTTCATTTAGCAAGCCTGTGGGCAATCTGGGCAAGTTTCATTACATTAAATGTATGTTTTCATTTGTTTTTGCTCTTTGAACCCACAACGCTATCGTTTGGCACCAAAAAACAAAAGTATGGCTCCAAAATGCCAAAATATGTCACGGGAGAGATAAATTATCTCCCAGATGTGCCATTTTAGGTTTTGGATGTGCTGAACTACTCTGGGGTGCAAGTTTTATCAGTTTTGGTCATTGTGATTGATTTGTTTGATTTTGGGAATTTACAACAAGCATTTTGTGATTACATTCATTTCCTCAGAGGTTTTTATGATTTCATCATGATAATTACATGTTGTTTTTTGTGCTCCAGTAAGAGGATTTTTGCCTTCTTATTGAGGATATTGTTGATGTTGAGTTGCTCCAAGAGGAAGAATGCTTAGATATTGAGGAATGGTTATGAGAGCTCTAGTGGGATTTTATTGCCTCATTTTTTAGTATTGGAATTTGTTTTGGATTATACTTTGAACTCATGTTTATGCCTTCACTCATTGTTGTATTATTTTGGTGAAGGCTCTTGCTTGTAATTGGGTATATAAATCTTGATATGCATCAGTTTGCTTCCATGATGTTGTGATTGTGTTTATGTCTTCATAATGTTATTGTGATGTTATTTTAATGCATATTTCAACCTAAGGTATTGGTTCATTCTTAGGTGGAGTGGGTTCTTGCATGTGTAGGAACGGGGTCATGAGCAATAGGCTCTAAGAAGTTCCTAGAGATGATGCTTAGGGTCTAGAACTGTCATGGGACCACATGAAAAGTTTATGTTTAATTGCAAGTGATAGTTCACTAATAATTTGATTATTGGGTTTGGGTAAATAAGAATTTACTTAAACAAGATAATGATTTTTTTTTTGGTTCCCCACCTCATAGCCCTTGACTGTTGACTTGGAATGAGTTTTCTCTAGGGTATTTTTGCGGGTATTATAGACATTGGCCAATTTCTTGAAAATTGTGCACTATATTGATGTGAAATTTATTTGATTTGTTTATTATTATTTTATGAACTTTCTTTACAAAAATCGCAAGAACCTAGTTCTCGAATCTCAAGACATGATGAAATCTTCTTTGGTACTTTTAAAAACATGTTGGACTCATCTATGGTAGTCTAAGGCTAGTTGCCAATCAAATTTAAACAAATAGAATTGCAAGTGTATGCTCTAATAGTTGACATCATGATACTTCTATTAATGGATTTGTCTGGGTATATGAACACTAATTTAGTATGATTGTCTCACAATGTTATCAACCCTGTTCTCTAGACTTAATGTCACTCCAAACCAATACATAGTTGAAAGCACACAATGGCTCAACAATTAACCATGTAACAAAAACACTTGCCTGACATATTTAAAATGCCCTCTAATGATTGAATTTCTAAGTATGGTGGCAAACATAAAATGTACATGCAAAAAGTACTATTGTTCAAATCTGCCCAACCCATTTACCATATCTACCTCCACATTGATGCTAAAATGTTTCCAAATGCTAGTATTGAAATGGCTCTAAATGTACTACCTCAAAATGATAGTATGGAAATATGCTCTCATGCACTCCTTGAAAGATAAAAAGGAGAGTTTTTGAATCTTTCTTCCTATTATCTTTAAATAAATCTTTCTCTAGTTGAGTTAGGGGATTTTGTTTTGTTGCATCAACTTATCTAGGTATCCATTTCTTACAAACTTTCATAAATCTTGTGAACAAAACAATGTCTTCATTGTGATTACCCAATAGTTATAATTTTTTCTATTAAAATGAAGAAATTGTGGGTTTCTCAGCCTTGTGCTTCGAGCTGTTATTATTGACTGTAGATAACCCTTCTAACTCCTTTAAAAACTTTATCAAAGACTCCATTCAATAACCTTCATCTTTAATACCACATGATGTAAGAGAAAGTGGATAAAAGAGTTTAAGAACAGAGCAAGAAAATGGAGAGACAAAACACATAAAATAAATTGGAAATTAATTAATTAAATATTTACATATTTAAGATGCATACATAACACTCACATGGCTGGTACCTTTTCTTTGTGCCCAAAGATTCTGCAAATAGAGTTTCTCTATTCCACACTTCATCTACTATTTCTAGAGTTTACTCCAATTTTCTTCATTCATTAATTCTAAAACTACCTACTATAAGCTTAGTGTCTATGGTTTAAGCCATTCCCTATTGTTACAGTAAAAAGTGTAAATTTTCCTTTTTTCTTATTCCGTACATTTCATTCAAAACTCCTCTCCTTACAATTGATATGTTAGGCTAAGGACAACGGGAAAATCAAAAGAACATTCAATGATATGTATAAGAAATCTACATACAAGATTATGAAATAAGTTTTTCATTTCAAAACTGCAAGTTTTTAAAATAATATTTGATATCAATTCAAAATTTAATTATTTACTTGAATTTTAAAATTTTATTTATTAATTTCAATATACATATTTTCAGTCATTAATATATTAATCATAAGCACTTTCAATAATACAAAGTACTACATATACATTGAACACTTCATCTACAATATTTCTATGAGGAGTACCCGCTGCATGAGAACATGCAGCATGTTCAGTTTGGGGGAGAAGCTGATGTGCACTCTTTAGCATGTTCAGTTTGGGGGAGAAGCTGATGTGCACTATATGAAAAGAAACAAAGACACAAAGATATAGGCAATTCTAGTTCATGATTTCCTAGAAAATGACCACTGTCACCTAAAGCCATTTTCCTTTTATCTAGAAATACATGTATAAAAAAGCTCTAACTTTTGGCATAGAAATGCAATGGGATAGTTGAAACCTGCCTGCAAAATTTTAGAAAACCCAGTTTCACTTTGTGAGAAAATGGTTAAGAAAAACATTACTGCAATTTGTGATGCAATTCCACTAGAATCGTTTGCAGTCAGTTTGAAAGTGCTTCTCAGCAAGAATTTTTGTATTCTATCATCATCATCAGTTGGGTTATCATAAAAGTGCTAACAAGTGATTTTAGTTAATATGCACTGAAAAATGGAAGCAACATTCAATTTGGGTTGGTGAATTCATAATAGTGGGTTACACTTTCAGCGATGAAAAAAAGGTTGTCATTTGACAAAAATAAAATTTTACATCCTTTCAAATGAATGGGATCTTTCGAGCGAAGAGATATTTGTGTTCGCTCAAAAGAAGTATTTCGAAATGAATGGCCCTATTTTGGTGGGTTCATTCGAAGGTCTCGTTGGGCTATTTTTTTATTAATAAAAAATGGGTTTGAGTGAATAGCCCCTTCAAATGAACTCTTTGATATAGGGTCCTTTATTAAAAAAAAGGTATAATTGTTAAAAATGACAGTTACATTGCCGTTTTTGATATCAATGAAGAGGAGCAAAACCAACCTACAAACATTGAACCAAAAATAGCTTTATCAACTACAAATTCATCTCATTCACATCTACACTAGGTTGGTGATCCAAGCTTCTTTGTTCCATCCAATTTCATTCATTTAGCTCATTCTCATTCAGCTCTTGCTTTGAATGATTTCAATTTCATCTAATTTTCTATGTGTATCTTTCATTGTCTATTCATGAATGTTCTCTTTGTATCTTTTATCATATATTCATGTGTGTTCTTTATGTGATCTTTTTGTTGAACTGTGAGAGGTAATAGAGATAAAAGATAAAAGATAAAAATTGTCATAAAAACTCTTGATAATGTTGCTCCTATAAAAACTAATATTTTCAACCCAACTTGTTACCTGTTGGCGAATACAAATTTAACCCTAGGAGAACTAAACATTTATCAAGAGTATAGTGAAATGGTGGATGTGCGATTTAGCACCAACACTAACATGTATTAAAAATGTTTGTAAAGTGATTTCCTCACAAGAATTATGTTCCAACTGAGTCATTAAGTTAGTAAGACTGATTTTATTCAAACCTTTGCTAAACTAACATATTCACAAGCATTGTACCCCAATGGAGCCTATAGTGTAATAGGATTCAATATCATATTTTTAAGAGACATGACTGTACAAATGTGGTCCCAATAGTTCAACAATATAGTAAGAATTTCAATGAAAAATACTTTAAACTAAAATTCCTCAAATAGGCATTAAAATGAAGTAATAAGCATTAGTTCATGGTTATGGGTGAACAAGAAGTAATTATAAGTAGATAAAATATTGTGTAAGAAGATGACATTTCAACAACGCAACAATTTCATTGTAGTCTACCCTAGGCAATTGTCAATATCGTTTGGCTACAATCCTTGCCTTATGTTTTTGCACATCACGATTTACATGCAATTTTATTTTGTAAAATCATTTAACTATCATCACATATTTTTTCATATGGAATACTCCCTAACTCTCATGTTTGATTATTTCAATAGCATCTATTTTCTCATTCATTGCATTTAGTAGAATTTATTCTTTCATTGCTTCTTCAAAATTAATTGGATCATCTACATGTGAATATAAGAAAAAAAAAAAAGATGTCATACTTGCATTATTTTCATCTTCATTTTTCTCATTAATCTCTCTTAAACATATTATTTTGGTCTTCATAAGCTTTCTAATGTGTGTTTTGACCTGTCACTTGAACTTGTGGAATGTGAACTTTATGGTCCAACACCAAGAGTCCCAATTGAAGATGGTATTTGTTGAACATTGATGGAGCATTTTATTTAGTGCATAGGGCTACCCTTATGCTTGATGATAGTATCTCTTGACCAGTTTGTTAACCTTGAATGGGTGTAGTAGGAGTCACATTTACAGTAGTACATATTGGTATAAAATCTTTGTTTTCTTCTCATGGTAAGTTGGTTGCAATATTGATTGTTTTATCCAAACTTACATCCCATGCTTCATCTTCTATAGATTGCACACCTCTAGTGATTATGACTCTCTTGATTATTCGATTATATATCTTTTTTTCCTTTGATTCATCACTATAACCTATAAATATGTATTTTTCTCCTTTGCTATCTAGTTTTCTTCTTTATTCATCTAGGACTTATACATATGCCACACATATATATACTCTCATATGAGAAATATTATGTTTTCTTCCACTTCATGTTTCTTCCAAAATTTATATTGGTGATGCTTTTGATGAAACATCTACCTTCTTCTTTAGCTATGGGTGGATCTATTTCAGGAGATTACAAGAGCTTCTTATGAAATATCAAAACACAAAATTGAAACACAAATAAGTTGCCTTAATGATTATAAGAGCTTCTTGATCAAATAATTTAACATAGATAAACTGCCCTATTGATTCAAGAGATTATAACAGCTGCTTGATCACAATAAATTATAAAAGCATAAATAAATTGCCCTATAAGTTTTTACTGCTACCTTCTTCTCTAGCTATTGCTAGATATAATGATTTATTCAAAATCTTCTTGATCACCATCAAATATGAAAACATAGATAAATTGTCCTTATCACTTTTTATTGATACCTTATTCAACTGTGACTGGATCTAATGATTCCTTCTTCTTCAGCTATGGCTGGATCTAATGATTTCTTCATAGAAAATTAAAACATAGATATATTACCCTATATTGCTACCTTCTTTTTCAGCTATGGATGGATCAGGAGACTACATGAGCTTCTTATGAAATATCAAAACACAAAATCAAAACACAAAATTAAAACACAATGAAATTGTCCTATTGATTCAAGAGATTACAAGAGTTTAATATGAAACACAAATAAATTGCCCTCTTGATTTAAGAAATTAGAAGAGTTGCTTGATCAAATAACAAAATGCAACTAAATTGCCCTACTATTGAAAAGATCACAATAGCTTCTTGATCAAATAGAAAAACTCAAATAAATTGCCCTATTAACTCAAGCTTCTGGATCACCATCAAATGTCAAAACACAAAATATAGATCAATTATCAAATTACAAGCCCTATTGTTCTATTGATTCAACATATTACAATAGCTTCTTGAAGCATTTTCAAAGATTAGACTAATTCATAATGAAAAAATTGGGATTGCCTCATTATATAGACTTCAAAACAATATCTTGAAAATAAAGAAAAAAATTCAAACAGATTCTTCTTGATCAAATATCAAAGATCGGACCAATTGTCTGCCTCATTATTTAGACGTCTTCCAAAAACTTAGAAACTTGTTTTAAAAACTTAAAGATAAAAAGGAAACAACTAAAACAGATAATGGAGATTACAAGAGCTTATTATGAAATGTCAAAACACAAAATTAAAACACAAATAAAATTCCCTATTGATTACAAGAGCTTCTTGATCAAATAGTTTAACACAAATAAATTGCCCCATTGATTCAAGAGATTACAATAGCTTCTTGATCACCATCAAATATGGAAACATAGATAAATTACCCTATCACTTTTATTGCTACCTTCTTCTTTAGCTATGGGTGGATCTAATGATTTCTTCAAATACAAAACATAGATAAATTTCCCTACTACTTTTTATTGCTACCTTCTTCAACTATGGCTAGATCTAATGATTTCTTCTTCTTCATCTATGGCTGGGTCTAATAATTCTTTCTTCAACTATGGTTGGATCTAATGATTTCTTCAGTGTTTTTTCACATGAAAATAAAACACAAATAAGTTATTCTATATTTCTACCTTCTTCTTTAGCTATGGGTGGATCTATTTCAGGAGATTACAAGAGCTTCTTATGAAATATCAAAACACAAAATTGAAACACAAATAAGTTGCCTTATTGATTATAAGAGATTCTTGATCAAATAATTTAACATAGATAAACTGCCCTATTGATTGAAGTTATTATAACAACTGCTTGATCACCATAAATTATAAAAGCATAAATAAATTGCCCTACAAGTTTTTACTGCTACCTTCTTCTCTAGCTATTGCTAGATATAATGATTTATTCAAAATCTTCTTGATCACCATCAAATATCAAAACACAGATAAATTTTCCTTATTACTTTTTATTGATACCTTATTCAACTATGACTGGATCTAATGATTCCTTCTTCTTCAGCTATGGCTGGATCTAATGATTCCTTCTTCTTCAGCTATGGCTGGATCTAATGATTTCTTCATAGAAAATTAAAACACAGATATATTGCCCTATATTGCTACCATCTTCTTAAGCTATGGATGGATCAGGAGACTACATGAGCTTCTTATGAAATATCAAAACACAAAATCAAAACACAAAATTAAAACACAAATAAATTGTTCTATTGATTCAAGAGATTACAAGAGTTTAATATGAAACACAAATAAATTGCCCTCTTCATTTAAGAAATTAGAAGAGTTGCTTGATCAAATAGCAAAACTCAAATAAATTGCCCTATTAACTCAAGCTTTTAGATCACCATCAAATGTCAAAACACAAAATATAGATCAATTATCCTATTTATTCAAAATATTACAAGCCCTATTGTTCTATTGATTCAACATATTACAATAGCTCCTTGAAGCATTTTCAAATATTAGACTAACTCATAATGAAAAAATTAGGATTGCCTCATTATATAGACTTCAAAAAAATATCCTAAAAACTAAAACAGATTCTTCTTGATCAGACCAATTGTCTGCCTCATTATCTAGACGTCTTCCAAAAACTTAGAAACTTGTTTTAAAATCTTAAAGATAAAAAAGAAAAAACTAAAATAGATTTTAGAAAAAACTAAAACAGATTTTAGAAACTTGTTTTAAGAACTTAAAGATAAAAAAGAAAAAACTAAAACAGATTTTACTCCCTAGTCATGCTAAATAAAACTAAGTGAAATGACTTGGCGACAAATATCTTTTGAGCTTCATTGTAATTCTAAATGTCGACACTATCTTTGCTTTGTTTGGGAAATTCTGTTCTGCAGACAGGACAAGTATTCTGCCGCTCCAACCATTGGCGAATGCATTTAGTATGGAATATATGATTCTCATTACAAGGCATCTCGCATGCTTGTTCCTCCACCAGAAAATTATCAAGGCAAATTGCACATATGGAGCCTTCACTAATATGCTTGTATGAGATTTCTTTCATAGTCTCCTTTCTTGCAGGTACATATCCGACTTCATCAAACACTTCATTGACTGCACTACGGAGTCTTTCAAGGAATGCATCCATGGTATTAGGATCACTCAGATGATTTGCAAATGACCCATATGCGCCATCCTCTTCTCCTATCTGCCGAACAAAAGCTTCGACATCCATATTTCTTCTATTCGTTACTATTATTATACGGATGATTGGGCTTAAAAAGTTTTGGTGTATGAACATAACATCTCCTCCCTCTATATATAGTAAGCTTCCATACACCCTAAAGCTCATATATTAACTCTACCAAATTTTTCATCAATTTCAATGTCACAAATTTTTAAAAGAAGAATGAAATCGTTAATGTTGAATATTAAATATTTCTTTAAAATATTAAAAAAAAATATTTAGAAGTTTATTACAAAAAATTTAGTACCTTTGTTTTAATATATTTGAACTCTTATATTTATTTAGATTAATAACTATAAACTAAATAGGGTTTGAAATATTAAAATGGCCCCTAAATGAAAATTAATTTTTTGTAAAATATCACAAAGTCTATAGTAGTAATCAAATTAAGTAATTTTAAATAACATAAAATATAAATTAAATTAAAAAATTAAATATTATAATAATAATAAACTGTTTGATTTTCTATTCCAAATATGAGTTACTAGTTTATGTGGAGTATTGATGAAGTCAAGTATTGTCAATTTTGGAATATGACTTAAGAGGGTGATTTTGAGGCTATAGAGTATTATTTTTATTATTATTTATGTAAATTTGAACTATCATAGTAATTACCTATGAGTGGGGCTTATAAATTAATGTTTAAAAAGTGTTTTAGAAACACCTAGAAGCTTGAGAAGTGTCATTGAAGATTAGTGATGAGTTTAATTAGAGAGAAATCTAACTTTGGAAGGGAGCCTTTCAAGTAAGAAAAGGGGTGTCACATAATAAATTTTCTCAAAAAAGTAAGGATCTTTTAGAAGCCTTATTTGTTTTGATGAGATACTATCCTATTTTACTTCATTTATTCTTTTAGTCTTAAGAATCTTTTGGACATCTTAATTGTTTAAATAAAATTTTATATCATGTGTTGTCTCATGATTTAAAATTGAGACATTTGTCGCAATCTTGTCTAATCCAATACGTTATCTTACCCTATATGGTAAATAGACACCTTATGACAAAGAAAATAATATGGAATACATGTTGCATCTCTCTCTCTAGATTAGTTGGAGTTGTAGATTAGTGTGTGAAATATTAAAGTGACCCCTAAATGAAAATTACATATGTTTCCTATACTCTAATATATATAGTAGTAATCAAATTAAACTAAATTAAGAAAATAAAATATTAAAATAATAAATAATTTTTTTTAATGCAAAATTTAAGTTACTAGTTTATGTGGAGTATTAATGAAGGCTATAAAATTTCAAATTTCTATTATAACATTTAAAGAAGAATGCAATTGCTAATGTTAGATATTCAATATTTATTTAAAACATTAAAATTAAATTATATTTAAAAGTTTATTAAAAGAATCTTACAACTTTATTTTCTTAATATATTTCAACTTTTATATTTAGTTAGATTAATAACTATAAGTTAAATAGGGTGTAAAATATTAAAGTGACCTCTAAGTGAAAATTAAATCGGTTTCCTATATCACAAAGTATATAGTGGGAATCAAATTAAATAATTATAAATAAAATAAAAGATAAACTAAATTAATAAAATAAAACATGAAAATAATATTTTTTTGATTTTCTATGGAAAATTTGAGTTATTGGCTTATGTGGAGTATTGATAAAGTCAAGTAATATCAATTTTCAAATTTGAGTTTAAGAGGCTGATTTTGAGGCTATAAAGTATTGTTTTTATTGATATTTATGTAAAATTGAACTCCTATTGTAATAACCTATGAGCGGAGCTCCTATTTTATTGTGTAGAAAGTCTTCTACAAGTATCTAGATGCCTAAAAAGTGTCTTAGAAGATTAGCGACAAGTTTCTATTGCGGCCTCTCTAACCCATTATCGTTTATCATTAGAGCAAGAACAATTATACTAGATCCAGTTGCCCCCCCTAAAATTCCAAGAGGTCTATTTTCCACTTGTTGCTGACCGGATGAATGACCCACACCTCAAGAATTAATCTATAGTGATAGCCCCCTAACTGGGGATCCCACTATGGACAATTTCTTGGGGTGGGGGGATGATCCCGATCTAGAGGGAAGGTTATGCTAGGTAACCTAAACATATGGTAAACCCTTTAATAGGGGGGCCCATTGGTAGATATGGGTCCCATTTCATACCATATCAAGTTATCTCCCCCGCCAAAATTAGTGGTTAGAGTAGAGTAGGGTTGACTCCCTGCCCTATAGATAGTAGGGAAGTTGTAGAGTGCAAAGGTTTAAGAGACATAACTTTGAAAGCAACCTTTCCAATAAGAAAAAGGAGTGTCATATAATAAATTTACTAAAAATAGTAAGAATCTTTTAAAAGTCTTAGTTGTTTTTATGATATAATATCCTATCTTATCTTATTTATTTATTTAGTCCTAAGAATCTTATAGAAATCTTAGTTGTCTAAAAATATATTTATCTCATATGTTATCTCATAATTTAAAATTCAAACATTTGTCACAATGGTTTTGAATCCAATGCATTATGTTACCCTATATGGTAAATATACCCTTATGAGAAAGGGCATCATACGGAATACATGTTGCATCCCCCTCTCTCTCTCATGGGTATGGAGATTAGTTGGAGTTGTATATTGGTGTGTAAAATATGAAAGTGGCTCCTAAATAAAAATTTAATTTTAATATGTTTCCTATATCCTAGAGTATATAGTAGTAATCAAATTCAATAATTTTGAATAAAATAAAAATTAAACTACATTTATAAATTTAAATATTAAAATAATAAATTATCTTATTTTTTATATAAAATTTGAATTTCTAGTTTATGTGGAGTATTGATGAAGTCTTGTAATGTCAATTTCTGAGTTTGAGGTTAAGAGGGTGATTTTGAGGTTATACAGTATTATTTTTATTACTATTTATGTGAAAATTAATAACTAGAGTAATAACCTTTGAGTGGACATCATATTTTAATGTATAAAAGTTGTTTTAAAAACATCTTGAGGTTTGCAAAGTGCCTTAGAATATTAGTGACAACTTAGCTTAGAGAGAAATCTAAATTTGGAATGAAACCTTTCAAATAAGAAAAGGGGTGTCACATAATAAATTTACTCAAAATAGTAAGGATCTTCTAGAATTCCTTAAATAGAACACATAATACAACTATCTCTTCATTGATAGAAAGAGCAAAAATATAAGGACGACTTGACACATAATGCAACATTCAAATATTCATCTGACATGAATCTCTTAAGGCTAAACAAGAGTACATATTTCTTCACTAATTTCAAATATCACTCATTAATATTCCAGTTTCACTACAATAGCATAGAGTAATTTGAAATCATAATAATATAGGCTAATGAAAGAGAGTAACAACAAATGAGTCAATACCCATATCTCAGAAATGAAATTACAAGAGCTAAAATCATGGATAGTGTAAAATACTCTCTTGCATATAGAATTTCAACATTCACTTCAAATATTCAAAACAAATGAAATATGCAATTTAGGCACAGTCTAATATGTCTTCCTCTTTCATTGCATCCATTGAAATTAAGTCGAAGAAATATAAAAAATTCCATTAAAACATTAAATTCACATAGCCAACTACTTATCCTTCATAATCTGAATCCCCTTTTACCAAAACATGAAAATACTTATAGAATCCAAAATCACAAATCCTAAAGCTTCCTAAAAACATAACCATTCTCACACCTTAATTTTTGGAAAGATCCCCCTAATTGCTTCTGCACTCCCCTTCATTAATGGTCTCAGCCTCATCATTTTGAGGTAGTACATTTAGAGCCATTTAAATACTAGCATTTGGAAACATTTTAGCATCAATGTCAAGGTAGATATGGTAAATGGGTTGGGCAGATTTGAACATATTTAAACTATAGTACTCTTTGCATGTACATTTTATGTTTGCCACCATACTTAGAAATTCAATCATTAGAGTGCATTTTAAATATGTTTGGCAAGTGTTTTGGTTACATGGTTAATTGTTGAGCCATTGTGTGGTTTCAACTATGTATTGGTTTGGAGTGACATTAAGATTAGAGAACGAACAATACAGTTCATAGTGATTGAATCAGGGTTGATAACATTGTGAGACAATCATCCTAAATTAGTGTTCATATACCCAAACAAATCTATTAGCAGAAGTATCATGATGTCAACTGTTTGAGCATATAGTTGCAATTGTATTTGTTTAAATTTTATTGGTGACTAGCCTTAGACTACCATAGATAAGTCCAACATGTTTTTTAAAAGTACTGAAGAATATTTCATCATGTCTTGAGCTTCGAGAACTAGGTTCTTGCAATTTTTGTATAGAAAATTCATAGACTAATAATAAACAAATTTTCAAGAAATTGGCCAATGTCTGTAATACTTGCCAAAATACCTTAGAGAAATCTACTAATCTAACTAACAAATACAGATAACTTTTTTAAAAAACATCAACTAATGCAACATAAATAACTACCATCAGTCAAGGTCATATATTAACAACTACATGAACAAATACAACATTATGACCATAAGAAAATCCATAGCATTATAAATGCAAGCAAAAATAACATCATAACCATTATCATCTCAAAACATACATATATCCATTCATTCTCTCCCCCAAGGCATCTTAATGCCACTAATTGCTAACATCATAACCTAACACATCCATACCATGAAATCATTAACATCCATTTTATTTAAGTTCTACTCAAGTACTTTCTTCCTATCTTTAGATTATGAGCTATCAAATGCATTTATTCATAACCCTATTAACTTTCTAGGTTCATTTTAAAGAACTACATCAAATGTTCCTATCTCCTATCTTTATCCATTATTCACCTATTACACCATGAATCTATATACATATACCCTGTCATACATATGGAACTAGATTATTTCCTTAAGAAATATTGTTGCACATCTCATCAAGATTACTATCCTTACACATATGCAAGATTATAACAGCAAGCACTTATCTACTTCCAAATAGGATTCCAAGCTACTAAACAAATTCAAGAATCATATGATACTACAAGAATAAACATAATATAATTATTCAATCTCCTAATTCAACATAGGATCTCATTCCTAACATTATGAACATTTCTACAATATGAACCATATAATAATACATCATCTTAATCCATTACAAGTCATAGTCTCTACATCATAAAGTCCTATTACATAAGAGTGCATGGTACAAGTACATAGTCGCTTCTGTTACATCATATCCTAATGCATAATAATACAAGTTTCATAGGTACATATCCTTCTTTCACATTTACAAGTCATCATGATACAATGTTATCTCCAAACATAGAAATAAAATCAACATAGTGAATAATCAATGTCCATATAAATCTAGAACTATTCATTAATTTCTATATTCCAATGATAACTAACAATAAGGATTAACATATTTCAAGACAAGGCATACATGATTGTAAACATATTCACTGCCACACACAAGATATACACAAGACAATCCAATCATATCACTCAATCATTTAATTCCCCTCTAATCTAAAATCACATACACAATTGAATATCCATTTACATAACATTCTGGAATCAACCTACTACAAGTCCTAATACATATGTTCACGAGAAACTGATTACATAGTCTACTTTACTATTACATCTTTCTTGAGTTACAAACCACATGATATCTATTCCCAACTGCATAGATTATGCTTCAAGATCCATCTACATGATGAGTTAATATAAATCCATGTCCACGCATGCAATCATCCAATGAATAACATCCCAATGGAAGAAGGCATCAAACCACCCGACCATGTGGAACCATCCCCTGTGCGAGGAGATGCCATGGGTTTCCAACTAACACTTAAGACCTAGGCTGACACCTAAGAACCAAGGGACTAAACATGACAACCACAAAATAACAACCAAGAACAATGAATCAAATTACCTCACAAGGCTAATAAAAAATCAATAAATCCCAAAGGCATAATCAACAACAAAGGCTTAATGATAACATACACACTTAGGGAAGAGTGTCATCACATTCTATCCTCACAAAGAAGGGGCTACACCACACCCTGATAGACATGTGGAACCATCTCCACCTTGGAGACAATCAAGGGAGATCGATTTACCACTCCAACAGTCTTTGCAAGCTCATCCCAAGTCAACAGTCAAGGGCTATGAGGTGGGGAACCAAAAAACAAATTTATTATCTTGTTTAAGTAAATTCTTATTTACCCAAACCCAATAATCAAATTATTAGTGAACTATCACTTGCAATTAAACATAAACTTTTCATGTGGTCCCATGACAGTTCTAGACCCTAAGCATCATCTCTAGGAACCTCTTCCAGCCTATTGCTCATGACCCCGGTCCTACACTTGCAAGAACCCCCTCACTCTAATCATGGACCAATACCTTAGGTTGAAATATCTATTAAAATAACATCACAACAACATCATGAAGACATAAGCATAGTCACAACATCATATCAAGATTTATATACCCAATTACAAGAAAAAGCCTTCACCAAAATAATACAACAATGAACCAAGTCATAAACATGAGTTCAGAGGGTAATCCAAAACAAATTCCAATACTCAACAATGCGGCAATAACATCCCACTAGAGCTCTCATAAACATTCCTCAATATCAAGGCATTCTTCCTCTCAATGGAGCAACTCAACATGAACAATATCATCAATGGTAAGGCACAAATCCTCTTACCGGAGCACAAAAAACAACATGTAATTATCATGATGACATCATAAAAACCTGTGAGGAAATCAATGCAATCACAAATTCCCAAAATCAAACAAATCAATCACAATGACCAAAACTGATTAAACATGCACCCTGAAGCAGTTCAGCACATCCAAAACCTAAAATGGCACATTTGGGAGATAAATTAGCTCTCTCATGACATATTTTGGCATTTTGGAGCAATACTTTGTGTTTTGGTGCCAAACAATAGCGTTTTGGGTTCAAAGAGCAAAAACCAATGAAAACATACATTTTATGTAATGAAACTTGCCCAGATTGCACATAGGCTTGGTAAATCAAAAAAATGACTCTCCCAAGAGGTGTGGGAGGATAAAATAATACCTTGAAAACATAAAAGTTTATTCACAAGTCATACAAATGGATTTTAACATCAAATCCCCACACCCACTTTACACAGACTTGCATAGAAAGACACCAGGTTTACATAGAAACTCATGGACATGCAGTATATCATAATGGGAGATAAAATAAAAATAAAAAATAATATTAAATCCCAAGAAGAATACAAGGAAGGGAATACATAAATTTGAAAATATAATATACAAAATAAACATCCCCAATAATAGATGATGAAGGCAGATCCCGAGAAACAAAAAAACATAGCAAATTGTAGTAAAACACAAAAATATTATGTTATTATATCTGTCAATCAAACTATTTTAAATACATCCAATTTTAATCTAGAGGAATAAATCCTCACTTGCCACATCACACAACTTATAGAGTTTTCTGAAAACCCTTACGAAACAATTTCCAACCTAGAAACTAATTGCCAAAAACTCAACTCCAAAAGCTATTACAAGTTTCCTCAAATGAGTCCTAAATAGCCTTCCACCAATTTGGAGCTGAAATTAAAATTTATAAATTACCAATTGGTGGACAAAGGCAAAACCATGAAATTGGAAATATGAAAATAAAACCAGATTCAAAAATTAAAACTTTTGAAAAATTGTCCAACTCCTGGCAGCGATAACTTTTCATCCGGGAATCGGATTTATGAATTGTTTGAAGCATCAGAAATATCTTTGTGTGTAGAGTATGCTTAGAGTTTTCTCCACTGATTCCCACCATTTTTCGTGCTTGTTCAACATAGTTTAATGACTCAAATTTGACTTGGAAGAATTTTTTTCAATTTTTTAGGAAACTGAAACTTGAATAACTTTCACACAGTTAATGATTTTAATTTGATTCTTTTGCAAAGTGCTTATTTTTTCCTCCTTAAGATTCTTGCAAATTTTGGGCTCCATCCACCTTCAAATAAAAACTTGCTATTTTTGGCAATTGGCTAGAAAAAGCAGCTTGTCAATTTTGAGAGTTGAAATCTCTTATTCGTCTAAGAGGGTATCCAGAAATACAAAAAAATTAAAACAAAACTAAAAGAAAAGAAATATTTTTGTGTGATATAGGATTGGCCATACACCATTGGATGCTCCTACATCAGAAACCTTGGGTAGATTGAGAAGTGACCCCATAATGTCTCAGCTGATTGAGGAGAACCCAGACAATCAACCTCTTCCTTGGAAAACCATGAAGAATATTCAATAGGTCTTTCCCTCCATTTCAATAGATACTCCTCATACTACCTATTTCTAGTACTCCTCCTCACACGACTATCTATAATTGCTTTGATCTCCTCCTTCTCTGAAGTAGGTGCAAGAATTTTGTATTATACTATTGTTGGCTCCTCCTTTGTTCTACCTTCATGATATTCTGTTATATCTGAAATGTTGAACATAGAGTAAATATTAATTTCTTCTAGCAACTCTACCTCATATGTGTTTCCAAATTCATGCTTCTTCAAAATTTTATAGGGACCAAACTTCTTCATCTTCGGCTTATTCTATGTCCCCACTGGAAACCTTCCTTTCCTCAAATGGACCATCACCTCGTCATATAGCTGAAACTCTTCATGCCTCCTTTTTTGATCTGCCTTAACCTTATACTGCAGATTCATCACATTGATGTGCTTCTTCACCTCTTCATGTATATTATTGTTGTGTTTTGCAAATTCTTCGGCTCCGGCACTTGTATCCATCCCATAGTCCATCTTCCTCAATTCTAGAGCAGTCCTTGGATTGCCTCCATACAAAATTTGGAATGGTGATCTACTAGTACTCCTATTGACAAAATGGGTGTAAGAAAATTCTTCCTGTCGTAAGATCAGATCCCATCCCTTGGGTTTGTCTCCTACCAAGAATCTCAATAGGTTACCCAGACTCCTATTCACCACTTAAGTATACCCATTGGTTTGTAGAAGGTGTGCAAAACTAAACTTCAATTATGTCTTCAATTTTTTTCACAAGGTACTCCAAAAGTATCCAACAAATTTGGTATTAGGATTTGAAACAAATACTTTTTGGTAAACCATGCAGTCTTACCACCTCCTTAAAGAACAAATCAACAATGTGGACAACATCATGGGTCTTCCGACATGGGATGAAATGTGTCATCTTTGAAAACCTATCAACTACCACAAATATTGAATCATTCCCTCTCTAAGTCCTTGGTAAAGGAAGAACAAAATCCATACATATATCTTCCCATCGCCTCTTAGTTATATGTAATGGCTGATATAGCCCTGTATTCTGGCTTAATCCTTTTGCCATCTTGCACACTCTACAACTATGTAAAAATTTCTTCACATCCTGTGATAATTGAGGCTAATAATAATGCTCAATAATAATGGCAATGGTCTTATCTTGACCAATATATCCTACCATTCCTCCACTGTGCTTCTGTTTGAGAAAATTCTTCCTCATAGAGCTCCTAGGAATGCACAACTGGCCTCCCTTGAACACCATACCATCCTGGATTATGAAATCCAACGACCTTGTCCTGTCCAAAGTAACAAGTTCCTTGCAAGATTTTCAAGCCTCTACAAAATATGGATTCTTGGGATAGAAATGTCTCGAGTTAATTGAACCCCACCACGTAAAACTATAACTTTGTCAGCAAAATATTCCTCCTACTCAATGCATTTGCAACTTTTTTAGACCTCCCACTTTTGTGCTTCAAAACAAAAGTGTAACTCTACAAAAACTCCACCCATTACAAATGTCTATGATTCAATATTCCATGACTATTCAAGTACTACAATGCTTGATGATTAGTATACAAAAGAAATTCCTTTGGCAATAGATAGTGTCTCCATTTATTTAATTCTTAAACTATTGCATAAAATTCTTGATCATAAACATAATATTACCGCTATCTCAAAACAACTCCAATGGCATTACCGCTAGCATCACAGTCCACCTGAAACACCTTATTGAAATCTGGAAGGGATAAAAGAGGTCGCTATGTCAACTTCTTCTTCAACATATTAAAACTATTTGCCACCCCATACTCCACATGAATTTTTTCTTATCCCCTCTCATTGTTTTAGTTAGGGGTGCACAAATGCTACTAAAGTTTCTAATGAGCTTCCTGTAAAACCTAGCTGAACCATGGAAAGATCTCAACCTAGTAACATTCCTTGGGGTAGTCAATTCCATAATAGCCTTCACCTTCTCTGGGTGCATCTTAAGACCTTCTCCCGAGACAAAAAACCTCAAGTACTCTAACTCCTTCACAAAAGTACACTTCTTCAAATTAATCAGCAATTTCTCCCCTCTCAGCTTCTCAAAAACTCTATGAATATCCATCAAATTCTCCTCCAATGTCTTACTAAAAATCAAAATATCATCGAGGTACACAATATAAAACTTACTAAAAAATTCCTTCAATACCTCATTCATGAGTTGCATGAATTTTCTCAGTGCATTGGTTAGCCCAAAAGGCATTACTAACTACTTATACAAGCTTTATTTAGTTTTGAAGGTGGTCTTCCACTCGTCCCCCTCTCTAATGTTGATTTGTGATATCCACTCTTAAGATAAATCTTTGTGAAGTACTCCGCTCCACTCAAGCAGTCCATAACATCATCTGTCCTTGGCAGGGGAAATCTGTACTTGATTGTTATCTTGTTTATGGCCCTGGAGTCTGTACACATCCTCCATTCTCCATTTTTGTTTGTTGTGCAGGTACTACACATGGACTCAAGCTATTTTAGATAAATCCTTTTCTTAACAACTCTTGAACCTATGATATCTTGAAACTCATTAAAAACACTAGAAACTCGTATAGGCACCTCTTCATTATCTTCTTTATCCACTCTCGAAATTAAAGAAAAACACACAGGTTCATGTTTCATACCTTCCAAAAGTTTTCTCATCAAGAAAACATATTTTGGCATTACTACATATCTTTTCTTCCACCTCCTTTAGAGGCTTGAGATTATGGTGAACTGTTTCCTTTGTTAGGGTATAGGTATTCATACGACCATCATGTAAAACATGCCTATCAAACTTTCATGGCCTCCCTAACAACATATGTCATGCATCCATGGGTGCTGTGTTAGTATAAATCGGTGACTGAGAGGGGGGTGTATCAGTCAAAACAATTTATACACAATTCAAACATTCAAACAAACCAGTCTGCAACTATCCTTCCAAATTAACTTAAACATTGCATAAATCATGAAAGAAGATAACATAAAAGAAAAGAGATTTTCATGCACAAATAAGTATCACATAACACTAGCAATTATATGTGGAAATCCTCGGTTAGAGGAAGAAAACCACGATGGGGATAGCCCACAACCTCTTTTACTGTAGTGAAAAAGAGTGCCTTGTTAAGAGATTACAACCAGTTCTTTCAGAGAACATCACCAGGTGTTAGAAGTGATTGGTGTCCAGTTAAGAATACCTTAGAACCTGTTAAATGTCACCTTCCTAGAGGATTTTATAACTTCATATTTGAAGTGACTCGGTTAAGCGATTTTACATAAAGATTCAGTTAAGGCTCATCCTATTAAGGGATTTACAATACTAAAATTGTTAGAAGGCAACAAAGATGATTGATCTGTCTGATGACACTACCTATGTCTCATAGATCCACTTTGCATGCTTTGTTCTTCTGAGCGGTGTCGGCTTCACCGATTCATACCTCTATCTGCTTCACTCTATTCTGCTCCCCCTGTTTACATTAACACAAATCTTTTTCACATTCACAACAATAAAATCAAAATGAATGATGCATATATATTACCATTGATTCTAGCGCCAACTTTCCCTCCAAAAATCTGTTATCACGCCTCGAATTTCTCTCCAAAAATCATTATGGGAAAATGGTCAAGACAACCATTCATGCTGATAAGCTTGCCAGTTGAAAAGGAAAGATTATTGGTTCAACTGGATGTTATCTAGATGTTTCTACATTTGTTATTTGAACTCTTGTATTCCCAATTGTCGCTTATGTACCAGTCCAGTTCTGCCTAACTGGTTACCTCCTATATATTGGTCTACTCACCTCTTCACCGGTTACCTCCTATATACTGGTCTACTCACTACTTAGTTGATTAACCCTTGTATATTGGTCTAGTCACTACTTATCTGGTTAACCCCTGTATAGAGGTCTACTCATTGCCGATAGGAATAAGGACTCTTGATCTTCACCAGTTACCCTTTACTCCTTTACCGATGGATTATGGAGACTTAGAAGATGATTTTGCCAACAATGACAACCATTTCACCGGTCATACAAAATGCATCATAATGCCAACAAACTCCCCCTTTGGCATTGTTGGAAAATACTACAAAGTAGTCATGTATGTGTCGGTCCTTACCCTTGTTTCATATACCTCATGTATATATATAAACTCCCCCTATTGACATCAATGACAAATAATATACAAAAGGATTCATGAAAGTAAAGCAAAAATGTCTTCAAAATTTTCTTTAGCAGTTGGCAAAGAGGATTTCCATGAAGGCTTCGCCCTTTTCATGGTGTTGAAGTGTTCATGCAAAATTGTAACAAAATCCTCCATTTCATCTACAAAGTTACAGTCAGGTGCACTTATGAGACTTTTTGCTTCTTTGACATTCCTTTGCATGAAATCAATCATCGGTGCAAGGTAGCATTGTAGCTCTAGCAGATTAAGAGCTTGTTTATCCTCTTCCTCTTTTAACTTTTTGATTTCATTAGTTAACTCTTTGAACTTTCTACTAAAAGTCATTGGAGAGCTTGTAAGAGGATCAAAAGAACCTATTAGATCTTGGATTTCCCTTTGAGTGTGAGCTTGTTAATCTTCAAGATCTTTGATTAAATCAGTGAAGCTTGATGACTTGACAAATAATTGGCCAAATTCCTGTAGTAGTATAGATTTGGCCTCTTTAGTGCTAGCAGAGTGAGCAACTTTTCCAATTGATATGTGTTTCATTAATTTTTCACCTCTCTTTGTTTCATACTGTCTAACTACGACCTTCTCTAGATCAGTTTCCTCTGAACCGAATGCTTTGACAAGAGTGCCCAACTGATCAATGATGAATTCATTGTCATCAATAGGAATGTCAGGAATGAGATTAGATAGAATGGTTTTTGCAGTATTAAGAATTTTGGTCTTGTTTTTCTTTTCTCTAAGTTTTGCCCTTTCAGCTTGATGTTTCAATTTTTTAGAAAGTTTCATTAATTTTTTGGGGGTCATCTTCTTTATGTCGATTACAGAGTCTTCCTCTTCTTCCTCCTATATTTACTCTTCCTTTTCTTCAACCTTAACCTCAGAGTTGGTTGCGGTGGTAAGTTTAGCTTTCTTCTTTTCACTCTCCTTTTCTAAGTCTAACATCCTCTTTACCAGAGGAGTGTCCACCACTATTTTCTTACCATCTTCAGGTTGACCGGATGAAGAATCCTCTTTCTTCTTGTATTGTTCTGATTCCTTGGTCTCCTCTAGTTCCTTCATCTATTCTTCCTTGTTTTCTTATTCCTTCTGTTTTTCTTCCTTCTCCTTGGTTTCCTTCTAAGTCTCTGATTCTTCAATAGGTGGTATTGATGTATTTATCACCTTTGGATTTCCTTCCTCTGCACCTTTTTCTAACAAAAGGGGTTCATTGTAAGTAGGATTTATTGTTACCAAAGTTCTGTTAGGTGTATCTTCATAAGTTATATCTTCAACTATAACTTCATCTTCACCAGGATGGTTAGTTTGAGTGGTTCCCTGTACCGGTGAAACACTAATATAAATAGTTTAAACAGTTGATTTGTGTTCAACCGGTTGGTCTACATCCTTTGTCAGAATGGGAATATCTAACATAACATTACCGATGATATCATCAACTAAGAAAACATCAAAACCTTCAATAGAGTCTTTGTCTTTACCTTTCCCTTTGTCTAGGGAAGTTGCACCTTGGTCCTATTTTATTCCCTTTGTTATTTCTTCTTCAACTTCCTTTTGCTTGCTCAAGATTGTTTATCCTGTGCTCTTTCTCAATAGCTAAAGTTGTTTTCCATCTCCCTTCAATTTGATTTTGCAAGTCTAATGGAACTATTCCATATAGCTCACTGGGAGTTCTACAAAACTTATGCATGTTCCACATAAGTGTGTCTTCAATTTTTCTTTTGTCCTCCTCGTTGCAAAGGGGATATTTTCTCCCAACACCAGATAGACCTCCAAACTCTTTGATCCCATCAACCAATTCATCAACAGTTGGAAGTAAATTTATACCACTTCTTCTGACTTCTTTTATTTCGACATAAAATTGGGTGTCAGTGTTACAACCCTCCTTTTCATCCTTCTTGGGCTTCTTATTAGCCTTTGTGTCAATTGTCACTTAACGCTTTTTCTTTCTTGCATATGTTACTCCTACCATTCTATCTTTACCTTGGGAAGATGTATGAGTATTTGAATCCTTTTCTTTTGTGTATATTGTCAGCTTGCTAGATGCAGTACCCTTGGGTTTTGCCTTTGACATTTTTTTTTCTTTTCTCCTATTTGTTCTTTAACTTTGTTTGATTTGGCCAATATTTGTTCACTAGTACTGGTGGAAGTAGTGGCATAGGATGATTCAAATCCATATTTTTGGTCTAGGGTATCAATCATTTTCCTTACTCTTCTTTGTATGATTGGCTCCTTAAGTTCCTATTTTATTTTGGAGCTTGCCCCCTCATAAGTTCCAAATTTCTTTGCTTTTCTATCTACTAGTTTAGACAGTAACATGTTTGCATACACTTTAGTAATATTTTCCCCAACCTCATAACCCATAGCAGGTACCCAAAAGCTTCTAGGTTGAGCCACTTGAATGATGCAACAATCGGTGTCAATAAGAAAATAAATGTTTTCCGTGTACTTCTGAACTATAGCGGTTGGGATTCTCTCTCTTTTGTGCATTCTGATTAGGAATTCTTTAAAATATTCCCACATTGTTTCCCCAAACTTATCACCTAAAACCCTAATTATTTCACCTATCTGAACCATGATAGGTTTATCCTCAAACCACACAACATTGCCCTTACTGGGAAAGAAATTTTGCACATAGAAGAATATACATACCAGTAATGAGCCATACTTGAATGACTGTTTCTTGTCCTTAATTTGCTCCATGTTTACCAGAAATTGACTTCTGATCATCTCACTAATATCATATGTTGCATCCTCCTTGATGATTCGATAGGCTGCACATATAGCACCACTCGGGACAATGTTTATGCGGCTTGATTGATAGACCCTATAACCTAGCACTATTTAAGAAAACCTCACTTCTGCATCCTCAATATGAGTGATTGTCATTTCTCTCTTGTCACATCGGGATTGAGTCAACCGGGTGACTTCAGTGGAAGATATTTTTCTTAGACTTAGTGCTTCACTGGTTGTGCTAAACCTTGTTACTCTTTTAATCACATCCTTTATGATCTTGATCGATGGTTCAACTTCCAGCCATAGAAATTGATCATGCACTCTTCTTAATACATACCTAACCCAATCGACATGAAATTGATCAGTAAAATCAACAACATTCAACAAATGCTTGGTCTTTAGATGCAAATATTCTTCATTCAACAGATCATGATTACAAAACCTTTTGAATTTATTTCGAATAAATTTGTCTCCAAGTTCTTCAAGCTTGCAATGGATGAAAGAGAAAATATCTTAAACTAGTAACACACCAGAGGGCATAGATGATAGGGCACTGATCATGTCGATCTCTCCAGCCTTCATAGGATGCAGTTTAAACTCATTTTGTAGTTCCTTAATTGCTTCAACCAACACAAGATTCGATACATAAGTTGTCATGATGAACTTCAAAAAAATTATTGAAAATAGGGTTTGATTACCTAGAATACCTTCTCCTCTAGGGTTGTCAATCCCCACTATCATGTTGCTTGATTACTTCTCACAAATAGCACTAGAAAGATTTTGACTGCCTTAGGTCGCACGAGAGCTCAAGAATATTCACAAGAAAGCAAGGTGAATGAAATGTATTGACATTTATTTATTTATCCATTAAGTTTTATCGGTGCTTCAATAAAACAACTAGTTTGTATAATTTTGACCATTTACAACTTAAGGTACACCGATTTACTTTTTACTAGTTGCTTGTTACCGATACCGATACACAAACAACATTGACACTAACCCTCAAAACTTTACCCAAAAAAAAAACGTTAAACAAACTTGTATGCATCTAAACTATGTAGATAGACATAACCTCATATCGGTCGAGGGGATTCAATAACGATCTTACCATATGTGCTCCCCCTGAGTATTGATATGCCTAGTTTGAAGATGAACTGTCATCACCGATGGATCATGACTTGTTTTCAAAATGATTCTCTCCTTCTTTTCTTTCTTCCTTCTTAATCCATGTCTTTTTCATTTCTTTCCTCACCTCTTCAATTGTCTTCTTTCCTTTAAAGTCATTTTGCCCTTTCTTTTTGCCAAATTGGTTCATGTCTTCAGACCGGTTATAGGATCGGTTCCTACATTCTCTGGCTAAGTGACCCATCTTATGGAAATTGAAACATGCCATACTAGTTATTCTCCATGGTCCTTCATTATTTCTTTGACCCATTCTTATTCTACAATTTGTTCCACCATGAAGAAAATTACCACAAGTGGAACATGTGGCATTGAACTGATTACTCCTTTTATTAGGGCTAAATGATTTGAATGGTGATCTTGATACAGTTGACTTGAACATGCATTCTTTAGCTTTGTGTCCATATTTATTGCATGTAAAACAATATTCATTAAAGCTTCTTCTATTAGACATGTTGCTAGATTGAGATCTACACTCATAAGCAGTGTGACCATACTTGTGACAATTATAGCAATAACCATCAAAGGTGAAAGACTTATTTTGACTAACCGGTTGATTTCTATAGATATCATACTTATGACCCAGTTTACCACAATCATTGCAATAAGATTTAGAAAACTTTATACGTTTCTTTCATGAATTGTTCCTTTTATCATCCTTAATCCTTTTGGATTTAGATGATTCTCCAGTTTCCATAGGACCTGTACCAGAGTAACCAAGACCAGTTGTCTCCTTTTTTCTCATTTGAGCTTTTAATTGTTCATCTATTTTCTCAGAGCTTTCATTAAATTTCCTCAGCTTTTGATTTCTCTCATTTGCAGCTTTCAACTCATTTTTGAGTTGTTCAATCTCTTTCACCATCTTCTCCTTTTCCTCTACTTTTTAATGTAGATCCTTATGTATATATTCATTCTCTTGAGTGAAAATTCGGATTTCTTCATATTTTTCAATGATGATTGCATCATTTTCTCTTAGGGCTTCTTCAACGGGCCTTTTGGCTTTTTCAGCTTTTGATAAAACTTCTTTTGCATCTCTTTTTCTT
This sequence comes from Cryptomeria japonica, assembly GCF_030272615.1. Classification (NCBI taxonomy): domain Eukaryota; kingdom Viridiplantae; phylum Streptophyta; class Pinopsida; order Cupressales; family Cupressaceae; genus Cryptomeria; species Cryptomeria japonica. Next base: position 580,975,406 of record NC_081405.1, read on the forward strand.
TCATTTGCTATTCTGCTGGCTTCTAGTATTTTAGTCATTCTCAAAGCCTATCTTTCATTCTCTCTTTTTAGATATGTGATTTCTTCATTCAGCTTCTTGTTCTTTTCCATGAGTTCTGAGACTACTCGTTCTGCTTCTTTAGATCCACTCTATTCAAAGAGTTGATGTATGATATCTTAACTCTCATTTAATTGTAGAGCTAGTTCCTTTGATTTAGCAAGTGATTTTTGTAGTCTCTTTCAACTGAGCAATAATTCCATTAGCTTCATCAATTTGCATCTGATACCGGTATTCCTCCATGATCTTTTTCCTCAAGTTGTCAAGCTTTTCTTCATAGGACCTAGGCTCTAATACCAATTGTTAATATTAACTGGTGATTGAGAGGGGGGTGTTGAATTAGTCAAAATAATTTATACACAATTCAAACATTCAAACTAACTAGTATTAAACTATCCTTCCAAATTATCTTAAACATTGCATAAATCATGAAAGAAGAGAACATCAAAGAAAAGAGATTTGCATGCACAAATAAGAATCACATAACACTATCAATTATATGTGGAAACCCTTGGGTAGAGGGAGAAAAACACGGTGGGGAGAACCCACAATCTCTTTTATTCTAGTGAAAAAGAGTGCCCTGTCAAGAGCTTACAACCAATTCTTTCTAAGAACATCACCCTGTTAGAAGTGACTGGTATCCGGTTAAGAATACGTTAGAACCTATTAAGGTTCACCTTGCTAGAGGATTTTACAACTTCATATCTGAAGTGACTTGGTTAAGAGATTTTACATAAAGAATCAGTTAAGGTTCACCCTGTTAAGGGATTTACAATGTTGCAATTGTTAGAAGGCAACAAAGATGATTGATCTGTCTGATGACACTATCTCTGTCTCGTAGATCCACTTTGCATGCTTTGTTCTTTTGATTGGTGTCGGCTTCACCAATTCATACCTCTATTTGTTGCACTCTATTCTACTCCCCCTATTTACATTCACATAGATCTTTTTCACATTCAGAACAATACAATCAAAAGAAATGATGTGTATAAATTAACCTTTAATTTTTGCACCAACTTTCCCTCGAAAATTTAAATTAAAAAATCTGTTATCGCGCCTCAAATTTCTTTCCAAAAATCATTCTGAGAATAACGGTAAAGATTGTTGTTCATCCCGATAAGCTCACCGGTTGAAAAGGTAAGACTACCAGTTCAACTGGATGTTATCTAGATGTTTCTAAGTCTATCGGTTGAGACTCCTATATTGTCGATTGTCGCCTATGTACTGATCCAATTCTACCTAGCTAATTACCTCCTGTATATTGGTCTACTCACTGCTTAGACAGTTACCTCATGTATACAGGTCTACTCACTGCCTAGCCAGTTAACCCTTGTATACTGGTCTAGTCATTACTTAGCCAGTTAACCCCTATATACCAGTCTACTTAGTGCCGATAGGAATAAGGACTCTTGTTCTTCACCGATTACCTTTTACTCCTTTACCGATGGATTGTAGACACTTAGAAGATGATGTTGCCAATAATGACAACCATTTCACCGGTCCTACACAATGCATCATAATGCCAACATGGTCATTGACCAAGAGCTTGTGGTCATTCTGCAAACACGCTATCCGATACAGCTATGGATGTCTTTCCCTCTTTAGCTTCAACTTTGTAGCCATTTCTCTAGATACTAGATTATCATTTCTCCCACTGTCAATAATCACATCACAACACTTATTTTTACATTTGCATCTAGTGCAGAATAAACTATTACTCTAATTTGGTTATTTCACCTCATTCATCAGGGTTCTCTTGATAACTAGGGTTTCTCCCCATTCAATATCATAAAAATATTAAGAATGAGCTTCTTGGTACACATGCACAACTTGTGCATGACCATCATTTCTTATATTTGTCATCCCTTGGTGTTGTGGACATTCAAACGCTTTATGCTCTTCTTCTCCACATTAGAAACAAGTTCCTCTAAAACCTCCTCTCCTAGACCCTTGTCCAAGCCTTCCTCTTCCTCTTCCTCATTGTTCAACATTATTCTGATCACGTGGGTGATAGAAATTGTCACCCTTTCTATTTGGCCTGGTACCTAATTTATCATTTTTCTTCTGATCTTCATTTTGGCTTTCGACAGATTTTCCACCACCTCTGTTGCCTTAGGCTTTCCCTTTTTCCTTACCTTCAAATATTTTATTCATCTTCTCTTCAACCTTCAAAGAAAATTGATATGCTTGTTCAATATTGGCCATTTTGACTAGACTCAACTCCTCTTGAATACTCGGCCTTAACCCATTCAGATAATGGGTGACCTTTCCCTTGTGGGCCTCAACATGGCCTATTCTATGATTATTTTGTAGAAAATTGTTGTATACTCCTTCATAGATTTTCTTCCTTGCTTCAGCCCTTGCAATTTATTTAGCAGATCCAACTCATAGTCCATAGGAATCAACTGTTTCTTTAATTTATCAACCATGCAATCCCATTTCATGATCTTTCCCTTTCCTCTCTGATTTTTGTCTAGTTGGACCTCTTTCCACCAGATATTTGCATGACCTTTCAGCTTCATTTTTGCAAACTTGACCGAATATAGGTCTTATATCTCCTCATATTCAAAATATTCTTCCGGAGTTCATTGATCCAATCAATCAACTCTTCTGGGCTCACATTTCTAGAATAGTTAGAGACTTCAATTTTGGGTCTCTTCTCAATAAATGAAATGGCCCTCAATAATCAAGCCTAATCTTGATATATTACTTCTTCTTATTCACTTGAGGATGAATCTTCAACCTTTCCTTCATCATCACTTTCTCCTCTCCTCGGATTAAACCCTCTTCTCAACTCTTTTTGCAATGCATTAGTTTGTCTCTAGAGGGCTCTCAAACCCTCATTTGCCAAAGCATTTCTACCACCAACATTTATGTCACCATACATCACTATTGGAAGCATCTTTAACATGAGCCCACAATCACAAGTCCTGGTGTGAACTGCCTCACATTTGGTGATTTTTCCACACTCATGAATAACCCACTCTGATACCACATAATAAAGGCAAAACCCAAGAAATAGAAAAAAAACAACAAATTGTAATTAAACAAATAATATAATGTTATTATAATTGAAAATGAAACTATCTGCAATATATGCAATTACAATCTAGAGGAATAAAACCTTACTGGTTGCAACACATAGCTTACAAAGTTTTTTGAAAACCCTTACAAAATAATTTCCAACCCAAAAACTAACTCCCAAAAACTCAACTCCAAAAACTATTACAAGTTTCTTGAAATGAGTCCTAAATATCCTTGCAACATTTTTGGAGCTATAATTGCAATTTAGAAATTACCATTTGGCAAACAAATGTCAAAACATGATTCTCAAAAATATGAAAATATAGCCAAATTTGAAAATTGAAACTTTCTGAAAAATCGTCCAACTTTCGACAATCATATTTTTTGATCCAAGAACAAGATTTATGAACCGTTTGAAGCGTCATAAAGCTCTCAGAGTGTAGAGTATGCTAGGAATCCACTTTTCTAATTCTCATTATTTTTAGGCAGGTTCGACACCATTTAATGCCTCAAATCTAACTTGGAAGATTTTTTTTTGGTTTTTCAAAAAATTGAAACTTGAAGGAGAATAAGGAACAAAAATTATGGCTGTCGAAAGTTGGATTTATAGCATATTATGCACTTTGAGAAATTTCAAAAATTATGATGCATTTTGTATGACTAGTGAAATGGTTTTCATTGTTGCCAACATTGTCTTCTAAGTCTCCATTATCCATCGGTAAAGGAGTAAAGGGTAACTAGTGAAGAACAAGAGTCCTTATTCCTATCGGCAGTGAGGAGACCATTATACAAGGGTTAACCGGCTAATTAGTAACTAGACTGGTATACAGGGGTTAACTGGCTTAGTAGTGAGTAGACCGGTATACAGGAGGTAACTGGTTAAGTGGTAAGTAGACCAGTATATAGGAGGTAACCGGTTAGGCAGAATTGGACTGGTACATAGGCAACAATTGGAAATATAGGAATCTCAACTAATAAACGTAGAAACATCCAGATAACATCCAGTTGAATAGACAGTCTTCCCTTTTCAACCAGCGAGCCAATCGGCATGAACGACTGTCCTGACCATTTTTCCCGCTATGATTTTTGGAGACCAATTTGAGGCGTGATAATAGATTTTTGAATCTGATTTTTAGAGGGAAAGTTGGTGCCATAATTAATGGTTAATATATACACATTATTCATATTGATTGTGTTGTCATTGATGTGAAAAATATTTGTGCAAATGTAAACATGGGGAGCAGAATATAGTGCAGTAGATAGAGGTATGAATCGGTGAAGCCGACACCGATCAGAAGAACAAAACATGCAAAGTGGATCTATGACACAAAGGTAGTGTCATCAGACATATCAATCATCTTTGTTGCCTTCTAACAATTACACTATTGTAAATCCCTTAATAGGGTGAACCTTAACCGGTTCTTTATGTAAAATCTTGTAATCGAGTTACTTTAGATATGACATTATAAAATCCTCTAGCAAGGTGAACTTTAACAGGTTCTAAGGTTTTCTTAACTAGAGACCAGACACTTCTAATAGGGTGATGTTCTCAGAAAGAACTGGTTGTAATCTCTTAATAGGGCACTCTTTTTCACTGTAGTAAATGAGATTGTGGGTTATCCCCACCGTGGTTTTCTCCCTCTAACCGAGGGTTTCCACATATAATTTCTAGTGTTATGTGATGCTTATTTGTGCATGAAAATCTCTTTTCTTTGATGTTCTCTACTTTCATGATTTATGCAATGTTTAAGATAATTTCAAAGGATAGTTGAAGACTGGTCAGTTTGAATGTTTCAACTGTGTATAAATTATTTTGACTGATTAACCCCCCCCTCTCAGTCACCAGTTAATACTAACAGAGCAGTGCCGGGTAAAATTCAAGATTGGTAGTTATTGTTATGAGGTGCTCAGTGACATCATACCCATGGATGCATGACACATGTTGCTAGGGAGGTCATGAAAGTTTGATAGGAATGTTTTACATGATGGTCATTTAAATACCTATACCCTACCAAAGGAAGGTGTTTGCGATAATCCGAAGCCTCTAAATGAGGTGGAATAAAAGATATGTAGTAATGCGAGAATATGTTTTGTTGATGAGAGAATTTTTTTAGAAGGTATGAAACATGAACCTGTGTGTTTTTCTTTAATTCCGAGAGTGGATAAAGAAGATAATGAAGAGGTTCCTATATATGTTTCTAGTGTTTTGAATGAGTTTCAAGATATCATGTTTGATAATGTACCTGAAGGTTTACCACCTATGGGGAAGATCAATCATCAAATTGACTTGGTCCTTGGAGCTAGTTTTCTAAATAAGGCAGCCCATAGAATGACTCCAACATAAAATAAAGAGTTGAACTGATAGGTTCAAGGTTGTTAAGCAAAAGGATTGATCTAAAATAACTTGATTCCATGTGCAGTACCTGCAGTACTAACAACAAAGAAAAATGGAGAATGGAGGATGTGTACAGACTCCAGGGCCATGAACAAGATAACAGTCAAGTACAAATTTCCCCTGCCAAGGAAAGATGACCTTATGGACTGCTTGAGTGGAGTGGAGTAATTCACAAAGATTGATCTTAAGAGTGGATATCACAAAATCAAGATTAGAAAGGGGGACGAGTGGAAGACCACCTTCAAAACTAAAGAAGGCTTCTATAAGTGGTTAGTCATGCCTTTTGGGCTAATCAATGCACTGATTTCCCCTGCCACGGAAAGATGACCTTATGGACTGCTTGAGTGGAGTGGAGTAATTCACAAAAATTGATCTTAAGAGTGGATATCACAAAATAAAGATTAGAAAGGGGGACGAGTGGAAGACCACATTCAAAACTAAAGAAGGCTTGTATAAGTGGTTAGTCATGCCTTTTGGGCTAATCAATGCACTGATTTCCCTTGCCAAGGAAAGATGACCTTATGGACTGCTTGAGTGGAGTGGAGTAATTCACAAAGATTGATCTTAAGAGTGGATATCACCAAATCAAGATTAGAAAGGGGGACGAGTGGAAGACCACCTTCAAAACTAAAGAAGGCTTGTATAAGTGGTTAGTCATGCCTTTTGGGCTAATCAGTAAGACATTGGAGGATCATTTGATGGATATTCATAGAGTTTTTGAGAAGCTCAGAGGGGAGAAATTGCTGATTAATTTGAAGAAGTGTACTTTTGTGAAGGAGTTAGAGTACTTGAGTTAGAGGAGTTAGAGTACTTGAGGTTTGTTTGTTGTTTGGCTAGTTTTTACAGGAAGTTCACTAGAAACTTCAGTAGCATTTGTGCACCCCTGACTGAAACAATGAGAGGGGATAAGAAAGAATTGAGGTGGAGTATGGGGGTGGCAAATAGTTTTAATTTTTTAAAGAGGAAGTTGACATAGCAACCTGTTTTAGCCCTTCCATATTTCAATAAGGTGTTTTAGGTGGACTGTGATGCTAGTGATAATACCATTGGAGTTGTTTTGAGATACAAAGGTAGGCCCATTTCTTATTTTAGAGAAAAAGTAAATGATGCAAAGAAGAAATATTATGTTTATGATCAAGAATTTATGCAATAGTTTAAGCATTAAATAAATGGAGACACTATCTATTGCCGAAGGAATTTGTTTTGTATACTAATCATCAAGCATTGCAGTACCTGAATAGTTAGGGAAAATTGAATCATAGACATTTGAAATGGGTGGAGTTTTTATAGAGTTACACTTTTGTTTTGATGTATAGAAGTGGGAGGTCTAACAGAGTTGCAAATGCCTTGACGAGGAGGAATATTTTGCTGACAAAGATATAGTTTGACGTGGTGGGGTTCAATGAACTCAAGACATTATATTCTAAGGATCTAGATTTTGTAGAGGCTTGAAAATCTTGCATGGATCTTGTTACTTTGGACTGGACAAGGTCATTGGATTTCATAATCTAGGATGGTATGTTGTTCAAGGAAAGCCAGTTGTGCGTGCCTAGGAGCTCTATGAGGAAGAATTTGTTCAAAGAGAAGCACAGTGGAGGAATGGTAGGATCCTTTGGTCAAGATAAGACCATTGCCATTATTAGTGAGCATTATTATTGGACTATCTCAGCCATTACCTGTACCAGAGGGCAAAAGGAGTAAACCAAAATACAGGGCTATCTCAGCCATTACCTGTACCTGAGAGGCCATGGGAAGATATATGTATGAATTTTGTTCTTTGTTTACCAAGGACATAGAGAGGGAATGATTCAATATTTTTGGTAGTTGATAGGTTTTCAAAGATGACACATTTCATCCCATGTCGGAAGACCCATGATATTGTCCACATTGTTGATTTGTTCTTTAGGGAGGTGGTAAAACTGCATGGTTTACTAAAAAGTATTTGTTTCAGATCGTGATACCAAATTTGTTGGATACTTTTGGAGTACCTTGTGAAAAAAGTTGAAGACATAATTGAAATTTAGTTTCGCACACCATCTATAGACCGATGGGTATACTTAAGTGGTGAATAGGAGTCTGGGTAACCTACCGAGATTCTTGGTAGGAGACAAACCCAAGGGATGGGATTTGATCTAGTAGATCACCATTCCAGATTTTGTATGGAGGCAATCCAAGGACTGCTCTAGAATTGAGGAAGATGGACTATGGAATGGATACAAGTGTCGAAGCTGAAGAATTTGGCAAACACATCAAACATATACATGAAGAGGTGAAGAAGCATATCCATGAGATGAACCTGTAGTATAAGGTTAATATAGATAAAAAAAGAAGGCATAAGGAGTTTCAGGTATGTGACAAGGTGATGGTCTATTTGAGGAAATGAAAGTTTCCAGTGGGGACATATAATAAGCTGAAGATGAAGAAGTTTGGTCACTACAAAATTTTGAAGAAGCATGAATCTGGAAACACATATGAGGTAGAGTTGCTAGAAGAAATTAATATTTACCATATGTTCAACATTTCAGATATAATAGAATATCATGAAGTTAGCACAAAGGAGGAGCCAACAATAGTACAGTACAAAATTCTTGCACCTCCTTCAGAGAAGGAGGAGATCAAAGCAATTCTGGATAGTCGTGTGAGGAGGAGTAGTAGAAAAAGGTAGTATGAGGAGTATCTAGTGAAATGGAGGGAAAGACCTAGTGAATAGTCTTCATGGTTTTCCAAGGAAGAGGTTGACCGTTTGGGTTGTCCTCAATCAGTTGAGACGTTACGAGGTCACTTCTCAATCTAACCAAGGTTTCTAATGCAGGAGTATCCAATGGTGTATGGCCAATCCTGTATCACACAAAATTTTTCTTTTTGTTTAGTTTTATTTTACTTTTTTTGTAGTTTTGGATACCCTCTTAAACAAATAAGAGATTCCAACTCTCAAAATTGACAAGCTGGTTTTTCTAGCCGACTGCCAAAAAATACCAAGTTTTTATTTGAAGGCAGATGGAGCCCAAAATTTGTGGGAATATTGAGGAGGAAAAAATAAGCACTTTGTGAAAGAATCAAATTAAAAGCATTAATTGTTTGAAAGTTATTCAAGTTTCAGTTTCCTAAAAAATTGAAAAAAATTATTCCAAGCCAAATTTGAGGCATTAAATGGTGTTGAATGGGAATGAAAAATGGTGGGAATTAATAGAGAAAAATCTAACCATACTCTACACTCAGAGATATTTGCGATGCTTCAAACAGTTTGTAAATCCGATTCCCGGATCAAAAGTTATGGCTGCCAGGAGTTGGACAATTTTTCGGAAAGTTTTAATTTTTGAATGTGGTTGTATTTTCATATTTCCAATTTCATGTTTTTGCATTTGTCCACTAATTGGTAATTTATAAATTTTAATTTCAGCTCCAAAATGGTGGAAGGATATTTAGGACTCATTTGAGGAAACTTGTAATAGCTTTTGGAGTTGAGTTTTTGGGAGTTAGTTTCTAGGTTGGAAATTGTTTTATAAGGGTTTTCAGAAAAATTTGTAAGTTATGTGTTGCAGTGATTGAGGATTTATTCCTCTAGATTATAATTGGATGTATTTTAAATAGTTTGATTTCAGATATAATACATAATCTTCTATGTTTTACAGCAATTCGCTATGTTTTTTTGTTTCTCGAGTTTTGCCTTCATCGTGTATTATTGGGGATATTTATTCTGTATATTATATTTTTAAATTTATGTATTCCCTTCCTTGTATTCTTGTTGGGATTTAATATTCTTTTTTAGTTTTGTTTTATCTCCCATTATGATATACTGCATCTCCATGAGTTTCTATGAAAACGTGGTGTCTTTCTATGCAAGTTTGTGTAAAGGAGGTGCGGGGATTTGATGTTTAAATCCATTTGTATGACTTGTGAATATAATTTTTATGTTTTCAAGCTATTATTTTATCCTCCCACACCTCTTGGGAGAGTCATTTGTTCATTTAGCAATCCTGTGTGCAATCTGGGCAAGTTTCATTACATTAAATGCATGTTTTCATTGGTTTTTGCTCTCTGAACCCACAACGCTATCGTTTGGCACCTTGACACAAAATTATGGCCCAAATTGCAAAAATATGTCATGGTAGAGCTAAATTATCTCCCAGATGTGCCATTTTAGGTTTTGGATGTGTTGAACTACTCCGGGGTGCAGGTTTTATCAGTTTTGGTCATTGTGATTGATTTGTTTGATTTAAGGAATTTAACACAAGCATTTTGTGATTGCATTCCTTTCCTCAGAGGTTTTTATGATTTCATCGTGATAATTACATCTTGTTTTTTGTGCTCCAGTAAGAGGATTTGTGCCTTCTTATTGAGGATATTATTGATGTTGAGTTTCTCCAAGAGGAAGAATGCTTCGATATTGAGGAATGTTTATGAGAGCTCTAGTGGGATTTTATTGCCTCATTTTTTGGTATTGGAATTTTTTTTGGATTATGCTTTGAACTCATGTTTATGCCTTCACTCACTGTTGTATTATTTTGGTGAAGGCTATTGCTTGTAATTAGATATATAAATCTTGATATGCATCAGTTTGCTTCCATGATGTTGTGACTGTGTTTATGTCTTCATAATGTTGTTGTGATGTTATTTTACTGCATATTTCAACCTAAGGTATTGGTTCATTATTAGGGGGAGTGGGTTCTTGCATGTGTAGGAGTGGGGTCATGAGCAATAGGCTCTAAGAGGTTCCTAGAGATGATGCTTAGGGTCTAGAACTGTCATGGGACCACATGAAAAGTTTATGGTTAATTGCAAGTGATAGTTCCTAATAGTTTGATTATTGGGTTTGGGTGATTAAGAATTTACTTAATAAAGATAATGATATTTTTTTTGGTTCCCTGTGCCTCATAGCCCTTGACTGTTGACTTGGGATGAGCTTGGGAAGACCGTTGGAGCGGTAAATTGATCTCCCTTGATTGTCTCCAAGGTGGAGATGGTTCCACATATCTATCAAGGTGTGGTGTGGCCCCTTCTTTGTGAGGATAGCATGTGATGACACTCTTCCCTAAGTGTGTACATTACCATTATGCCTTTGTTGTTGATTATGGCTTTGGGATTTATTGTTTTTTTATTAGCCTTGTGAGGTAATCTGATTCATTATTCTTGGTTGTTATTTTGTGGTTGTCATGTTTAGTCCCTTGGTTCTTAGGTGTTAGCCTATCTCTTGAGTGTTAGTTGGAACCCCATGGCATCTCCTAGAACAAAGGATGGTTCCGATTGGTTCGACATGGTCATGTGGTTGGATGCCTTGTTATATTCGGATGTTATTAATTGGATGATTGCATGCGTGGACATGGATTTATATTATCTCATCATATAGATGGATCTTGAAGCATAATCTATGTAGTTAGGAATTGATATCATGTGTTTTATAACTCAAGACAGATGTAATAGTAAAGTAGACCATGTAATCAGTTTCTCGTGAACATACGTATTAGGACTTGTAGGAGGTTGATTCCAGAATTGTATGTAAATGGATATTCAATTGTGTATGTAATTCTAGATTAGAGAGGAATTAAATGATTGAGTGATATGATTGGATTGTCTTGTGTATATCTTGTGAATGGTAGTGAATATGTTTATGATCATGTATGCCTTGTCTTGAAATATGTTAATCCTTATTGTTAGTTATCATTGGAATATAGAAATGAATGAATAGTTGTAGATTTGTATGGACACTATGAATATTCACTATGTGGAGTAGATGTCTATGTTTGGAGATAACATTTTATCATGATGACTTGTAAATGTGAAATAAGGATGTGTACTTATGTAACTTGTATTATTATGCATTAGGATATGATATAATAGAAGCAACTATGTACTTGTACCATGCACTCTTATGTAATAGGACTTCATGATGTAGAGACTATGACTTGTAATGGATTAAGATGATGTATTATTATATGGTACACATTGTAGAAATGTTCATAATGTTAGGAATGAGATCCTATGTTGAAATAGGAGATTGAATAATTATATTAAGTTTAATCTTGTAGTATCATATGATTCTTAAATTTGTTTAGTAGCATGGAATCCTATTTGGAAGTAGATAAGCGCTTGTTGTTATAATCTTGATGAGATGTGCAATAGTCTTTCTTAAGGAAATAATCTACTTCAATATGTATGCAAGGGTATATGTATATAGATTAATGATGTAATAGGTGAATAATGGATAAAGATGGGAGATAGGAACATTTTATCTGGTTCTTTAAAATGAACTTAGAAAGTTAATGGGGTTATGCAGAAATGCATTTGATAGCTCATAATCTAAAGATAGGAAGAATACTTGAGTAGAACTTAAATAAAATGGATGTTAATGATTTCATGGTATGGATGTGCTAGGTTATGATGTTAGTAAGTAGTGGCATTAAGATACATTGGGGGAAAGAATGATTGGATAAATGTATGTTTTGAGATGATAATGGTTATGATGTTATTTTCGCTTGCAATCATAATGCTATGGATGTTTTTATGGTCATAATGTTATATTTGTTCATGTAGTTGTTAATCTATGATCTTGAGTGATGATAGTTATTTATGTTGCATTAGTTGATTTTTATTTAAAAGAGTTATCTCTATTTGTTAGTTAGATTAGTAGTTTTCTCTAGGGTATTTTTGCGGGTATTACAAACATTGGCCAATTTCTTGAAAATTGTGCACTATATTGATGTGAAATTAATTTGATTTGTTTCTTATTATTTTATGAACTTTCTATACAAAAATCGCAAGAACCTAGTTCTCGGATCTCAAGACATGATGAAATCTTTTTCAGTACTTTTAAAAAACATGTTGGACTTATCTATGGTAGTCTAAGGCTAGTCGGCAATCAAATTTAAACAAATAGAATTGCAAGTGTATGCTTGAATAGTTGACATCATAATACTTCTACTAATGGATTTGTCTGGGTATATGAACACTAATTTAGGATGATTGTCTCACAATGTTATCAACCTTGTTCTCTAATTTAATGTCACTCCAAACCATTACATAGTTGAAACCACACAATGGCTCAACAATTAACCAGGTAACAAAAACACTTGCCTTACATATTTAAAATGCCCTCTAATGATTGAATTTCTAAGTATGGTGGCAAACATAAAATGTACATGAAAAAAGTACTATTTTTCAAATCTACCCAACCCATTTACCATATCTACCTCCACATTGATGCTAAAATGTTTCCAAATGCTAGTATTGAAATGGCTCTAAATGTAATACCTCAAAATGATAGTATGGAAATATGCTCTCATGCACTCCTTAAAAGATAAAAAAGAGAGTTTTTGAATCTTTCTCTAGTTGATTTAGGGGATTTTCTATTGTTGCATCAACTTATCTAGGTATCCATTTTTTACAAACTTTCATAAATCTTGTGAACAAAACAATGTCTTCATTGTGATTACCCAATAGTTATAATTTTTCTATTAAAATGAAGAAATTGTGGGTTGCTCAACCTTGTGCTTCAAGCTGTTATTATTGACTGTAGATAACCCTTCTAACTCCTTTAAAAACTTTATCAAAGACTCCATTCAATATTCTTCATCTTTGATACCACATGATGTAAGAGAAAGTGGATAAAAGAGTTTAAGAACATAGCAGGAAAATGGAGAGACAAAACACATAAAACAAATTGAAAATTAATTAATTAAATATTTACATATTTAAGATGCATACATAACACTCACATGGATGGTACCTTTTCTTTGTGCCCAAAGATTCTGCAAATAGAGTTTCTTTATTCCACACTTCATCTACTGTTTCTAGAGCAACAATTTTTTACTCCTTTTTTCTTCATTCATTAATTCTAAAACTACCTACTATAAGCTTAGTGTCTGTGGTTTAAGCCATTCCCTATTGTTACAGTAAAAAGTGTAAATTTTCTTTTTTTTTAATTCCATACATTTCATTCAAAACTGCTCTCCATACAATTGATATGTAAGGCTAAGGACAACAGAAAAATCAAAAGAGCATTAAATGATATGTATAAGAAATCTACATACAAGATTATGAAATAAGTTTTTCATTTCAAAACTGCAAGTTTTTTAAATAATATTTGATATCAATTCGAAATTTTATTATTCACTTGAATTTTAAAATTTTATTTATTAATTTCAATATACATATTTTCAATCATTAATATATTAATCATAAGAACTTTCAATAATATAAGATACTATATATACATTGAACACTTTAAAAAAATATGAAATATTTATGTAACTTATCTAAATTTTAATCTATCACATTGTAAACTAAAACAAAAATAATAATAATGTTATTAAAATATATTCTAAACAAAATTTTCAAATTATTTTTATATTTTAAAATTTTATAAAAAATTGCAAAAGAAAAGAGAGAGAGAAAATATAAATTATATGAAATATAGCATTATTTTTTTTTTCTATAATGCACACAATTTTAACACATAAGATTAGAACTCTTAGAAGTGGAAATCATTGACAACAAGAGAAGGCTACATAATCCAATCGGGGTTATTATCAATGGGTGGGTGTTTCTCGATGGGTGGGAGTTTCTAAAAGCTATATATTCCAGATATCTTTATGAATTGCTTGTGATATATTACAAACATTTTAGGAATGGATTGCTAATTTTTCCAATCTTGTTAAGAATATCATATACTCAATGTAATCATTATAATGATTCACCCTAATTATTATTCTCCTCTTGACATTTGGTAAGCTTCAAATTAATTGTATCAAAACATTAAGAAGCATTATCATGGTAATAAAGTCAACTAAATATGGATCAACACTGACAATAAAAGAAATACATAATTGCAATGCAAATAGGTTATTCTATTGATTAATTGATTACAACAATTTCTTGATAATGAATGAACTACAATTGCTACATCATATAGAGGTGTTAGATACATTCAAAAACTTCCAAACCTTATCTTAAAAATATTCCTCATAAATTAATCTATCAAGCAATATTGTGGTAATAAATTCAGTTAATTATAAATTCATCAAATGGAGAATTCATATAAGAAATAAAGAAGTGCAGAATTGGATAAATTGTACTATTGATTCAATAGATAATGAATGAACTAAGTTCTTACATTATATAGAGGTGTTAGATACATTCAAAGACCTCTAGAAACTTGTCTTGGAAAAAATACATTATTAGTCTCCCCTATTGTGTGTGGTTATTACCACTTTCTCTCCTTCTATAGAGGGCTTCAATTATTTTTTGACAAAACATTGTGACCTTTTCTATGTTTGAGATATAAATTTCTCAAACAGCTTGATGTTAGTGGCTTTATGAGATCCTCTTGAAAAGTTCAATATCCCAACAATTAAAACACAAATAAATATATGTATTGATTCACGAGATTAAAAGATCTTCATCAAATAACAAAACATATATAAATTACCTTATTGTTTCAAGAGATTACAATTGTTTACATTGATAACCATCAAATATCTTACAAAAGATTTTTGATCAACATCAAATATCAAACATAGATAAATTGACTTACTAATGATTTCTTCAGTACTTCTTCATTCATAATTAAAACAAAAACAAATTTCTCTATTGATTCAAAAGATTACAATAACTTCGTGACAAAATATCAAAACATAGATAATTTACTCTTTTGATTCAATAAATTACAAGAACTTCTTGATCAAATATCAAAAGACACATAAATTGCTCTATTCATTCAAGAGATTTCATGATTAAACAATGAAACATAGATAAAACACGCTATTGTTTCAAGAGATTACAATAGCTTCTTGATTAGCATCAATTATCAAAACATAGATAACTTGCCCTATCACTGTTTATTGCTACCTTCTTCTTTAGTTATGGCTGGATTTAATGATTTCTTCAAAAGCCTCTTGACCACCATCAAATATCAAAACACAGATAAAATCGCCTACAACCTTTTATCGCTACCTTCTTCAACTATGGCTGGATCTAATGATTCATTCTTCTACAACTTTGATTGCTATGACTGGATCTAAACTTTTCAATGCTTCTTCACATAAAATCAAAACAGAGATAATCAGGGGATTACAAGAGCTTATTATGAAATATCAAAACACAAAATGAAAACACAAATAAATTTCCATATTGATTACAAGAGCTCCTTGATAAAAAATTGAACACAAATAAATTGCCCCATTGATTCAAGAGATTGCAATAGCTTCTTGATCACCATCAAATATTGAAACATAGATAAATTTCCCTATCACTTTTTATTGCTACCTTCTTCTTTAGCTAAGGCAGAATCTAATGATTTCTTCAAATACAAAACATAGATAAATTTCCCAACCACTTTCTATTGCTACCTTCTTCAACTATTGCTAGATCTAATGATTTCTTCTTCTTCATCTTTGGCTGGCTCTAATAATTCTTTCTTCAACTATGGTTGGATCCAATGATTTCTTCAATGCTTCTTCACAAGAAAACAAACCACAAATAAGTCATTCTATATTTCTACCTTCTTCTTTATCTATGGATGGATCTATTTCAGGGGATTACAAGAGCATCTTATGAAATATCAAAACACAAAATTTAAACACAAATAAATTGCCTTATTGAATGTAAGATCTTCTTGAACAAATAATTTGACAGAGATAAATTACCCTATTGATTCAAGAGATTATAACAACTTCCTGATCACCATCAAATACAAAAACATAAATAAATTGCCCTATCTGTTTTTAGGGCTACCTTCTTCTTTAGCTATTTCTAGATCTAATGATTTCTTCAAAAGCTTCTTGATCACCATCAAATATCAAAACAAAGATAATTTTCCCTTATCACTTTTTATTTCTACCTTATTCAACTGCTGTTGGATCTAATGATTTCTTCGTAGAAGATTAAAACATAGATATAGTACCCTATATTGCTACCTTCTTGTTCAATATAATCAAGAGACTACTAGAGCTTCTTATGAAATATCAAAACAAAAAATTAAAACACAAATAAATTGCCTTATTGATTATAAGAGTTTCTTGATCAAATAATTTAACATAGATAAATTGTCCTATTGATTCAAGAGATTATAACAGCTTCTTGATCACCATCAAATATAAAAACATAAATAAATTGCGCTATCAGTTTTTACTGCTACCTTCTTCTTTAGCTATTGCTAGATCTAATGATTTATTCAAAAGCTTCTTGATCACCATCAAATATCAAAACATAGATAATTTTTCCTTATCACTTTTTATTGATACCCTATTCACGTTTTACTGATACCTAATTCAACTATGGTTGGATCTAATGATTCCTTCTTCTTCAGCAATGTCTAGATCTAATGATTCCTTCGTCTTAAGCTATGGCTAGATCTAATGATTTCTTCATAGAAAATTAAAACACAAATATATTACCCTATATTACTACCTTCTTGTTTAGCTATGGATGGATTAGGAGACTACACGAGCTTCTTATGAAATATCAAAACATAAAATTAAAACACAAATAAATTGCCCTATTGATTGAAAAGATTACAAGAGTTTAATATGAAACAAAAATAAATTGCCTGATTGATTTAAGAAATTAGAATATTTTCTTGAGCAAATAACAAAACCCAACTAAATTGCCCTACTGTTCAAGAGATTACGAGAGCTTCTTGATCAAATAGCAAAACACAAATAAATTGCCCTGTTAATTCAAGCTTCTGAATCACCATCAAATGTCAAAACACAAAATATAGATCAATTACCCTATTGATTCAACAAATTACAAGCCCTATTGTTCTATTGATTTAACGTATTACAATAGCTTCTTGATAAATTTTCAACAAATTACCCTATATTGCCCTGTTGTTCTATTGATTCAACAAATTACAAGACTAACTCATAATGAAAAAATTAGGATTGCCTCATTATATAGACTTCAAAAATATATCCTAAAAACTTGGAAATAAAGAAAAAAACTAAAACAGATTCTTCTTGATCAAATATCAAAGATCGGACCAATTCTCTACCTCATTATCTAGACGTCTTCCAAAAACTTAGAAACTTGTTTAAAACTTAAAGATAAAAATGAAAAAACTAAAACAGATTTTACTCCCTAGTCATGCTAAATAAAACTAAGTGAAATGACTTGGCGACAAATAGCTTTTGAGCTTCATTGTAATTCTAAATGTCGACACTATATGACAGGACAAGTATTCTGCTGCTCCAATCATTGGCGAATGCATTTAGTATGGAATATATGATTCTCATTTCAAGGCATCTCGCATGCTTGTTCCTCCACCAGAAAATTATCAAGGCAAATTGCACATATGGAGCCTTCACTAATATGCTTGTATGAGATTTCTTTCATAGTCTCCTTTCTTGCAGGTACATATTCGACTTCATCAAACACTTCATTGACTGCACTACGGAGTCTTTCAAGGAATGCATCCATATTTCTTCTATTTTTGCTCATCTCTAGTTCTATAGTGAAGCCTAGTCCAACATCTCCAACATCCAAGCATGAGGAAAGCCTTGTTGTGCCACAAAAAACCAACAATAGAGGCCTTGCTGCTGCCACACAAGAACTGAAGCAACTGATCCACAAGACAAGAACACTTTTGCAAGCTACAACAGAAAAAGCTACTGTAGAAACCATTCCCTCATAAGTCTATACTGACATATAACACGGAATTAGCAACAACTTTGTTAAAAGTGCCCAGATTTGCAGCTAATAGGAATTTGCAACACATATTTCATAAAAAATTGCTTGGAGTTGCAACAAATTGGACAAAAAATAAAGAAACGATACATTGTTGTTGTCCCAAAAGAGCCAAGAACAGAAACCAAAGCAACTTCTAATATCTAACATTTGCTAAATGCCATCTCTAGCACAATATCTCTCTTTCTTGATTTGTCTTGTATACATCACAGCATTTTTTGGATGTATACTGATCCACGTGACTGATAGAGAGCTCATAATGCAGTAAATGCATGTTGTAATCCACATGATGCTTATACTTTGGGTCTCTTAATTTAGCATACATCTATGGCAAGATTGAAGCAGCAAGCGTTGACGACAGTAAATAAGAATGTCCTTTTACATGTGCTTTGCTCTCATTTGTAATACAAGCAGCCCTTCTAGTCTCCATATCTCATCAAATGCTCCCTTTTGCACTAGATTTATTACAAGAGAGACTCATGGCCTTAAAGCATTAAATATTCAAACAAAGGAAATCCATTTTGCGAGAAAGTGCATTCAGTGGTCAGTGCTCTCCGTTATACCCAAACAAAGCCATTAGAAGAAGTATCATGTGGTCCACATTTTCTATGAGAGTGCAGGCTCTCCTTTATTGTCACATGCAGGCTATCACAATATTTCTATGAGGAGTACCCGCTGCATGAGAACATGCAGCATGTTCAGTTTGGGGGAGAAGCTGATGTGCACTCTTTTGCATGTGTGTCATATCGCAAATCTTGTGACCATTCATAACTTTTTCTGTATGAGATTGTGGGGATAAGAAAGCAGCATATGGTGTAACATTTTGAAGATTATTTTAGAGCATCATAGCACATATTTAAGGCAGCCACAACAACAGGCAACCATGTAAGTTTTAGTCTGGTCTAATACTATTTAGTAATATTTTGAGGTAGTACATTTAGAGCCATCTCAATACTAGCATTTGGAAACATTTTGGCATCAATGCTGAGGTAGATATTGTAAACGGGTTAGGCAGATTTGAACCTATTTAAACAATAGTACTTCTTGCATGTACATTTTATGTTTGCCACGAATACTTAGAAATTCAATAATTAGAGGGCATTTTTAATATGTTGGGCAAGTGTTTTTGTTACGTGGTTAATTATTGAGCCATTGTATGGTTTCAACTATGCATTTGTTTGGAGTAACATTAACATTTGAGAACAAACAATACTGTAGATAACATTGTGAGATAGTCATCCTAAATTATTGTTCATATACCCAAACAAAGCCATTAGAAGAAGTATCATGTGGTCAACTGTTGGAGCATATCGTTGCAATTGTATTTGTTGAAATTTGATTGGTGACTGGCCTTAGACCACAATAGATAAGCCCAACATGTTTTTAAAAGTACTAAAAAAGGTTTCATCATGTCTTGAGATCTGAGAACTGGGTTCTTGTGAGATCTGAGAACTGGGTTCTTGTGATTTTTGGAGAGCAAATTCATAAAATCATCATAATGAACAAACCAAATGAATTTCTCACCAATCTAGTGCACAATTTTCAAGAAATTGGCCACTGTCACCTATATCCAATTTGCCTTTCACTTGAGATCCATGCATATGTTGGCTCTGATCTCTACATGGGAAATGCACTATATATGAAAAGAAACAAAGACACAAAGATATAGGCAATTCTAGTTCATGATTTCCTAGAAAATGACCGCTGTCACCTAAAGCCATTTTCCTTTTATCTAGAAATCCATGTATAAAAAAGCTCTAACTTTTGGCATAGAAATGCAATGGGATAGTTGAAACCTGCCTGCAAAATTTTAGAAAACCCAGTTTCACTTTGTGATGCAATTCCACTTGAATTGCTTGCAGTCAGTTTGAAAGTAATTCTCAGCAAGAAGTTTTGTATTCTATCATCATGATCAATTGGGTTACCATAAAAGTGCTAACAAGTGATTTTAGTTACTATGCATTGAAAAATGGAAGCAACATTCAATTTGGGTTGGTGAACTCATAATAGTGGGTTACACTTTCAGCGATGAAAAAAAGGTTGTCATTTGACAAAAATAAAATTTTACATCCTTTCAAATGAATGGGATCTTTTGAGCGAAGAGACATTTGTGTTCGCTCAAAAGGAGTATTTCGAAATGAATGGCCCTATTTTGGTGGGTTCATTCGAAGGTCTCGTTGGCCTATTTTTTTATTAATAAAAAATGGGTTTGAGTGAATAGCCCCTTCAAATGAACTCTTTGATATAGGGTCCTTTATAAAAAAAAAGGTATAATTGTTGAAATGACAGTTACATTGCTGTTTTTGATATCAATGAAGAGGAGCCAAACCAACCTACAAACATTGAACCGAAAATAGCTTTATCAACTACAAATTCATCTCATTCACATCTACACTAGGTTGGTGATCCAAGATTCTTTGTTCCATCCAATTTCATTCATTTAGCTCATTCTCATTCAGCTCTTGCTTTGAATGATTTCAATTTCATCTAAGTTTCTATGCATATCTTTCATTGTCTATTCATGAATGTTCTCTTTGTATCTTTTATCGTCTATTCATGTGTGTTCCTTATGTGATCTTTTTGTTGAACTGTGAGAGTTAATAGAGATAAAAGATAAAAATTGTCATAAAAACTCTTGATAATGTTGCTCCTATAAAAACTAAGATTTTCAACTCAACTTGTTACCTATTGGAGAATACAAATTTAACCCTAGGAGAACTAAACATTTATAAGAGTATAGTGAAATGGTGGAGGTGCGATTTAGCACCAACACTAACATGTATTAAAAATGTTTGTAAAGTAATCTCCTCACAGGAATTATGTTCCAACTGAGTCATTAAGTTAGTAAGACTGACTTTATTCAAACCTTTGCTAAACTAACATATTCACAAGCATTTTACCCCAATGGAGCCTATAGTGTAATAGGATTCAATATCATATTTTTAAGAGACATGACTGTACAAATGTGGTCCCAATAGTTCAACAATATAGTAAGAAATTCAATGAAAAATACTTTAAACTAAAATTCTTCAAATAGGCATTAAAATGAAGTGATAAGCATTAGTTCATGGTTATGGGTGAACAAGAAGTAATTATAAGTAGAGAAAATATTGTGTAAGAAGATGACATTTCAACAACACAACAATTTCATTGCAGTCTACCCTAGGCAATTGTCAATATCCTTTGGCTACAAGCCTTGCCTTATGTTTTTGCACATCACGATTTACATGCAATTTTATTTTGTAAAATCATTTAACTATCATCTTATATTTTTTTGTATGGAATACTCCCTAACTCTCATGTTTGATTATTTCAATAGCATCTATTTTCTCATCCATTGAATTTACTAGAATTTATTCTTTCATTGCTTCTTCAAAATTAATTGGATCATCTACATGTGAATATAAGAAAAAAAAAAGAAGTGATACTTGCATTATTTTCATCTTCATTTTTCTCATTAATCTCTCTTAAACTTATTATTTTGGTCTTCGTAAGCTTTCTAATGTGTGTTTTGACCTATCACTTGAACTTGTGGAATGTGAACTTTATGGTCCAACACCAAGAGTCCCAATTGAAGATGGTATTTGTTGAACATTGATGGAGTATTTTATTTAGTGCATAGGTCTACCCTTATGCTTGATGATAGTATCACTTGACCAATTTGTTAACTTTGAATGGGTGTAGTAGGAGTCACATTTAGAGGAGTACATACTGGTATAAAATCTTTGTTTTCTTTTCATGGTAAGTTGGTTGCAATATTGATTGTTTTATCCAAAATTACATCCCATGCTTCATCTTCTATAGATTGCACACCTCTAGTAATTATGACTCTCTTGAATATTGGATTATATATCTTTTTTTCCTTTGATTTATCACTATAACCTATAAATATGTATTTTTCTCCTTTGTTATCTAGTTTTCTTCTTTATTCATCTAGGACTTATACATATGCCACACATCTATATACTCTCATATGAGAAACATTATGTTTTCTTCCACTTCATGTTTCTTCCAAAATTTATATTGGTGACACTTTTGATGAAACATCTATTCATTATACATGTTGTACATGATACAAGTTCAACCCAATACTCATTTATGAAGTGTGTTGCTTTCAACATGTTCCTTGATATTTCCATGATTGTCCCACTTTTCGTGCCAGCCACACCATTTTGTTGAAGGGTATACCTTGTGGTAAATTGTTTGTGGATACCATGGTCCTTGCAAAATATTATAAGGCCATTTAAAATGTATTCACCACCTCTATCCATTATTAATGCTCTAATTTAATACCCAATTTACTTCTCACAACAGCCTTGATTGATAAAAATAATCAAACACTTCATGCTTATGTTTTAGAAGGTAAGTCGATACCTTTATGTGGAATCATCATTGAATGTCAAGAAGTAGTAGGTTCCAGTAATTGAAGGTATTTCCATTGGTCCATACAAATATGAGTGAACAATCTCCAATGGCTTTTTTGCACGTATAGACCTTCGTATTCCCTATTTTGTTTACCCAAGATACAACCTTCACATATTCTATTTTGTTTTTCTATTAAGGGCAACCCCTTGACCATTATTTTCTTATATAATAAGTTTGAACCTCCAAAGTTTAAGTGTTCAATTCATAAGTTCCATAAGCAATTTTCATCTTTAATTTCTTCATCAAAGATTATTTGGGCGATTGTTGTAGTTTTCTCTTCTTCCTCTTGTGAGTTTGTTGAAGGATGTTCTTGAGAAAATTCTACCTTCAAATTTGGTTTAAACCTTAAGGAAAATATTTTATTGCTTCTCATTAGGACCTTGGCTATAAGATGGTTGCTAGGAAATTTATTTAAAATTGTGTGGTTTTTTTATGAAAAATATTCTATGCCCCTTTTGAACAAGCTACTCTATACTCATGAATTTATGCTTCAAGCTAGGAAAAAAATACACATTTGAGGTAAAAAATCTCCACCCTTTTTAGGTTAGAATGTTGAAATTTCCTTTTCCCATAACTAAAACTTTGTTATCATTCCCAAATCTGACATCTAATTTTACACTTCCATCCAAACTAGAAAATAGTTCTAAGTTCCATATCGTATGATTGCTACAATAGGAGTGTGATAACCATGTCTTTTTCATTTTCTTGTGCAACATAAAAAGCAATTCACATATTGACATGATTTTGATTTCTTTGGTAAAATTGGACTTTTTTTTGTCTAGAATCATATTGTTTCTTGCTAAATTCATTTAAATAATGCTCATAGTTCTTGTAGTGATGATATTAAATTGAAGAATTATCATACCTTTGGTTCTGAGGCTGATTTGGAGTTGACATTTGATGGTTTCCTCTTCCACTTAAGTTCTCACTTGAGTTTGATGATTTGGTTCTTCCACTTCTGTATGAGTTTCTTTTTCTACCTTTGAAATTTGATCTTTATCTACTTCTACCATGGTTGATTAAGATTTGTGTCTTGAAGGCATGCTCCAACCTTGAATTTGCTGACCGACTTATCCTATGCTCATGAGAAATGAGAGATGCATGCAACTGATCATCTAAAAATTGTGAAAGATTAATTGTTTCTTCTGTGGCCAGCTATCTGCTGTCTTCCATTGGTCTTGTATGCAGCTATCTGCTGTCTCGAGCTACTTCCCACGCCATTCAACACTTCTTCAGCCTGCATAGCGCTTTGATTTTCTTGTCTTTTTTCCCAGGTTGGCTGCCTTCCAGATGCTTAAGCAGCCTTCTAACTTCTTCATTTTTTCTAATGTTGTTTTAAAACTGCACATATATATGACTATATTAATTTTTATATCTCATCTATTTCAACCTTGCCTTAGAAACACCAAACAAAAACTAAGAATGAAAACAAAACCATTAACTTGAAAACCATATACATTGAACACTTTAAAAAATATTAAATATTTATGTAACTTATCTAAATTTTAATCTATCATATTGTAAACTAAAACAAAAAAATTAATCATGTTATTAAAATATATTCTAAATAAAATTTTAAAATTATATTTAGTATTTTCAAATTTTATAAAAATTTGTAAAACAAAAGAGAGAAAGAAAATCTAAATTATATGAAATATAGCATTATTTTGCTTTTCTCTAGAGCACAAAATTTTAACACGTAGGATTAGAACCCTTAAAATGGAGATTGTTGACAACAAGAGAAGACTACATAATCCAATTGGGGTTATTATCAATGGGTGGGTGTTTCTGGATGGGTGGAGGTTTCTCAAAGCTATACCTAGGAAGGCTATATATTCCAGACATCTTAGGAATGGATTGCTAATTTTGCCTATCTTGTTAACAAAATCATATACTCATTGTAATCATTATAATGATTCACTCTAATTATTATTCTCCTCTTGATGTTTGGTAATCAATATAATTGGAAATTTCAAATTAATTGTATCAAAACATTAGGAAGCATTATTATGGTAATAAAGTCAATTAAATATGGATCCACACTGACAATAAAAGAAACATAATTGCAATGCAGATAAATTATTCTATTGATTAATAGATTACAACAATTTCTTTATAATGAATGAACTACAATTACTACATCATATAGAGGTGTTAGATACATTCAAAGAATTCAAAAGCTTATCTTAAACATATTCCTTAGAAATTAATCTATCAAGCAATACTTTGGTAATAAATTCAGTTAATTATAAATGCATCAAATGGAGAATCCATACAAGAAATAAAAGAAATGCAGAATTGGATAAATTGTTCTACTGATTCAATAGATAATGAATGAACTACAATTCTCACATTATATAGAAGTGTTAGATACATTCAAAGACTTCTAGAAACTTGTCTTGGAAAAATTACATGATTAGTCTCCCCTATTATGTGTGGTTATTACCACTTCTCTCCTTTTATAGAAGGCTTCAATTATTTTTTGACAAAACATTGGGACCTTTTCTATGTCTCAGATATAAATTTCTCAAACAAATTGATGTTAGTGGCTTTATGAGATACCCTCAAAAACTTCAATATCCCAAGAACTAAAACACAAATTGATGTTACTATTATTATACGGATGATTGGGCTTAAAAAGTTTTGGTGTATGAACATAACATCTCCTCCCTCTATATATAGTAAGCTTCCATACACCCAAAAGCTCATATATTAACTCTACCAACTTTTTCATCAATTTCAATGTCACAAATTTTTAAAACCACGACCTTATTTTTATTAGATTTAGTCGAAATTCAACCCTCGTGCAAATTAATTTAATATATATAATTTCTTCTTTTCTTGGGCCTTGCAATGTGGGAGGTAGACCACTAGCATTGTGTTTATATAAGGCTCTAAAAATTCAAATTTCCATTATAATCTTAAAAGAAGAATGAAATCGTTAATGTTGAATATTAAATATTTCTTTAAAATATTAAAAAAAAATATTTAGAAGTTTATTACAAAAGTTTTAGTACCTTTGTTTTAATATATTTGAACTCTTATATTTATTTAGATTAATAACTATAAATTAAATAAGGTTTGAAATATTAAAATGGTCCATAAATGAAAATTAAATTTTTGTAAAATATCACAAAGTCTATAGTAGTAATCAAAGTAAGTAATTTTAAATAACATAAAATATAAAATTAAATTAAAAAATTTAATATTATAATAATAATAAATTGTTTGATTTTCTATTCCAAATATGAGTTACTAGTTTATGTGGAGTATTGATGAAGTCAAGTATTGTCAATTTTGGAATATGAGTTAAGAGGGTGATTTTGAGGCTATAGAATATTATTTTTATTATTATTTATGTAAATTTGAACTTTCATAGTAATTACCTCTGAGTGGAGCTCATAAATTAATGTTTAAAAAGTGTTTTAGAAACACCTAGAAGCTTGAGAAGTGTCATTGAAGATTAGTGATGAGTTTAATTAGAGAGAAATCTAACTTTGGAAGGGAGCCTTTCAAGTAAGAAAAGGGGTGTCACATAATAAATTTTCTCAAAAAAGTAAGGATCTTTTAGAAGCCTTATTTGTTTTGATGAGATACTATCCTATTTTACTTTATTTATTCTTTTAGTCTTAAGAATCTTCTGGAAATCTTAATTGTTTTTATTGATATTTATGTAAAATTGAACTCTTATTGTAATAACCTATGAGCAGAACTCCTATTTTATTGTGTAGAAAGTCTTTTACAAGTATCTAGATGCCTAAACAGTGTCTTAGAAGATTAGCGACAAGTTTCTATTGTGGCCTCTCTAACCCGTTATCGTTTATCATTAGAGCAAGTATAGTTATACTTCATCCAGTTGTCCCCCTAAAATTCCAAGAGGTCTATTTTCCAGAGGTCTATTTTCCACTTGTTGCTGACCGGGTGAATGAAGGGACCCACACCTCAAGAATAAATCTATAGTGATAGCCCCCTAACCAGCGATGCCACTATAGACAATTTCTTGGGGTGGGGGGATGATCCTGATCCAGAGGGAAGGTTATGCTAGGTAACCTGAACATATGGTAAACCCTTTAATAGGGGGGCCCATTGGCGGATATGGGTCCCATTTCATAGCTACTTCCCACGCCATTCAACACTTCTTCAGCCTGCATAGCGCTTTGATTTTCTTGTCTTTTTTCCCATGTTGGCTGCCTTCCAGATGCCTAAGCAGCCTTCTAGCTTCTTCATTTTTTTCTAATGTTGTTTTAAAACTGCACATATATATGACTATATTAATTTTTATATCTCATCTATATCCACCTTGCCTTAGAAACATCAAACAAAAACTAAGAATGAAAACAAAACCATTAACTTGAAAACCATATACATTGAATACTTCTAAAAAGTATTAAATATTTATGTAACTTAACTAAATTTTAATCTATCACATTGTAAACTAAAACAAAAAAAAATAATCATGTTATTAAAATATATTCTAAATAAATGTTTAAAATTATATTTAGTATTTTCAAATTTTATAAAAATTTGTAAAACAAAAGAAAGAAAGAAAATCTAAATTATATGAAATATAGCATTATTTTGCTTTTCTCTAGAGCACAAAATTTTAACACATAGGATTAGAACCCTTAAAATGGAAATTGTTAACAACAAGAGAAGACTACATAATCCAATCTGGGTTATTATCAATGGGTGGGTGTTTCTCGATGGGTGGAGGTTTCTCAAAGCTATACCTAGGAAGGCTATATATTCCAGACATCTTTATGAATAGATTGTGATATTTTATAGACATCTTAGGAATGGATTGCTAATTTTGCCTATCTTGTTAACAAAATCATATACTCATTGTAACCATTATAATGATTCACTCTAATTATTATTCTCCTCTTGATGTTTGGTAATCAATATAATTGGAAATTTCAAATTAATTGTATCAAAACATTAGGAAGCATTATTATGATAATAAAGTCAATTAAATATGGATCCACACTGACAATAAAAGAAACATAATTGCAATGCAGATAAATTATTCTATTGATTAATAGATTACAACAATTTCTTTATAATGAATGAACTACAATTGCTACATCATATAGAGCTGTTAGATACATTCAAAGAATTCCAAAGCTTATCTTAAACATATTCCTCAGAAATTAATCTATCAAGCAATACTGTGGTAATAAATTCAGTTAATTATAAATGCATCAAATGGAGAATCCATACAAGAAATAAAAGAAATGTAGAATTGGATAAATTGTTCTACTGATTCAATAGATAATGAATGAACTACAATTCTCACATTATATAGAGGTGTTAGATACATTCAAAGACTTCTAGAAACTTGTCTTGGAAAAATTACATGATTAGTCTGCCCTATTATGTGTGGTTATTACCACTTTCTCTCCTTCTATAGAGGGCTTCAATTATTTTTTGAGGAAACATTGTGACATTTTCTATGTCTCAGATATAAATTTCTCAAACAACTTGATGTTAGGGGCTTTATGAGATACCCTCAAAAACTTCAATATCCCAAGAATTAAAACACAAATAAATATCCCTATTGATTAAAGAGATTAAAATACCTATATCAAGTAACATAACATATATAAATCGCCTTATTGTTTCAAGAGATTACATTTATTTCTTGATAACCATCAAGTATATTACAAAAGATTTTTGATCAACATCAAATATCAAAACATAGATAAATTGGCTTGATAATGATTTCTTTAGTGCTTCTTCACTCATAATTAAAACACAAACAAATTGCTCTATTGATTCAAAAGATTACAATAACTTCTTGACAGAATATCAAAACATAGATAATTCCTCTATTGATTCAAGAAATTAAAAGACCTTCTTGATCAAATATCAAAAGACACATAAATTGCTCTATTCATTCAAGAGATTACAAGAGATTCTTGATTAAATAATGAAACATAGATAAAACAACCTATTGATTCAAGAGATTACAAAGCTTCTTGATTAGCATCAAATATCAAAACATAGATAACTTACCCTATCACTTTTTATTGCTACCTTCTTCTTTAGCTATGGTCGGATTTAATGATTTCTTCAAAAGCCTCTTGATCACCATCAAATACCAAAACACAGATAAAATTCCCTGCCAGCTTTTATCGGTACCTTCTTCAACTATAGTTGGGTCTAATGATTCCTTCTTCTTCAGCTATGATTTCTATGACTAGATCTAATATTTTCAGTGCTTCTTCACATAAAATTAAAACACAGATAATGGAGATTACAAGAGCTTATTATGATATGTCAAAACACAAATTTAAAACACAAATAAAATTCCCTATTGATTACAAGAGCTTCTTGATCATATAGTTTAACACAAATAAATTGCCCCATTGATTCAAGAGATTACAATAGCTTCTTGATCACCATCAAATATGGAAACATAGATAAATTACCCTATCACTTTTTATTGTTACCTTCTTCTTTATCAATGGGTGGATCTAATGATTTCTTCAAATACAAAACATAGATAAATTTCCCTACTACTTTTTATTGCTACCTTCTTCAAGTATGGCTAGATCTAATGATTTCTTCTTCTTCATCTATGGCTGGGTCTAATAATTCTTTCTTCGACTATGGTTGGATCTAATGATTTCTTCAGTGTTTTTTCACATGAAAATAAAACACAAATAAGTTATTCTATATTTCTACCTTCTTCTTTAGCTATGGGTGGATCTATTTCAGGAGATTACAAGAGCTTCTTATGAAATGTCAAAACACAAAATTGAAACACAAATAAGTTGCCTTATTGATTATAAGAGCTTCTTGATCAAATAATTTAACATAGATAAACTGCCCTATTGATTCAAGAGATTATAACAACTACTTGATCACCATAAATTATAAAAGCATAAATAAATTGCCCTATAAGTTTTTACTACTACCTTCTTCTCTAGCTATTGCTAGATCTAATGATTTATTCAAAATCTTCTTGATCACCATCAAATATCAAAACACAGATAAATTTTCCTTATCACTTTTTATTGATACCTTATTCAACTGTGACTGGATCTAATGATTCCTTCTTCTTTAGCTATGGCTGGATCTAATGATTTCTTCATAGAAAATTAAAACACAGATATATTACCCTATATTGCTACCTTCTTCTTCAGCTATGGATGGATCAGGAGACTACATGAGCTTCTTATGAAATATAAAAACACAAAATCAAAACACAAAATTAAAACACAATGAAATTGTCCTATTGATTCAAGAGATTACAAGAGATATGAAACACAAATAAATTGCCCTCTTGATTTAAGAAATTAGAAGAGTTGCTTGATCAAATAAAAAAACGCATCTAAATTGCCCTACTATTCAAGAGATTACAATAGCTTCTTGATCAAATAGCAAAACACAAATAAATTGCCCTATTAACTCAAGCTTCTGGATCACCATCAAACGTCAAAACACAAAATATAGATAAATTATCAAATTACAAGCCCTATTGTTCTATTGATTCAACATATTATAATAGCTTCTTGAAGCATTTTCAAAGATTAGACTAACTCATAATGAAAAAATTAGGAGTGCCTCATTATATAGACTTCAAAAAAGTATCCTAAAAACTTGAAAATAAAGAAAAAAACTAAAACTGATTCTTCTTGATCAAATATCAAAGATCGGACCAATTGTCTGCCTCATTATTTCATAGACGTCTTCCTAAAACTTAGAAACTTGTTTTAAAAACTTAAAGATAAAAAAGAAACAACTAAAACAAATTTTAGAATGAGATTTCTTTCATAGTCTCCTTTCTTGTAGGTACATATCCGAGTTCATCAAACACTTCATTGACCCTATTAGAAGCCTTATTTGCTTTGATGAGATACTATCCTATTTTACTTCATTTATTCCTTTAGTCTTAAGAATCTTTTGGACATCTTAATTGTTTAAATAAAATTTTATATCATGTGTTGTCTCATGATTTAAAATTGAGACATTTGTCGCAATCTTGTCTAATCCAATACGTTATCTTACCTTATATGGTAAATAGACTCCTTATGACAAAGAAAATAATATGGAATACATGTTGCATCTCTCTCTCTCTCTGCAGATTAGTTGGAGTTGTAGATTAGTATGTGAAATATTAAAGTGACCCCTAAATGAAAATTACATATGTTTCCTATACTCTAATATATATAGTAGTACTCAAATTAAACAAAATAAAAATTAAACTAAATTAAGAAAATAAAATATTAAAATAACAAATTATTTTTTTTAATGCAAAATTTAAGTTACTATTTTATGTGGAGTATTAATGAAGGCTATAAAATTTAAAATTTCTAATATAACATTTAAAGAAGAATGCAATTGCTAATGTTAGATATTAAATATTTATTTAAAACATTAAAATTAAATTATACTTAAAAGTTTATTAAAAAAATCTTACAACTTTATTTTCTTAATATATTTCAACTTTTATATTTAGTTAGATTAATAACTATAAGTTAAATAGCATGTAAAATATTAAAGTGACACCTAAGTGAAAATTAAATCGGTTTCCTATATCACAAAGTATATAGTGGGAATCAAATTAAATAATTATAAATAAAATAAAAGATAAACTAAATTAATAAAATAAAACATGAAAATAATTTTTATTTTTTTTTCTATGGAAAATTTGAGTTACTAGCTTATGTGGAGTATTGATAAAGTCAAGTAATATCAATTTTCAAATTTGAGTTTAAGAGGCTGATTTTGAGGCTATAAAGTATTGTTTTTATTGATATTTATGTAAAATTGAACTCCTATTGTAATAACCTATGAGCGGAGCTCCTATTTTATTGTGTAGAAAGTCCTTTACCAGTATCTAGATGCCTAAAAAGTGTCTTACAAGATTGGCGACAAGTTTCCATTGCCTCTCTAACCCGTTATCATTTATCGTTAGAGCAAGAATAGTTATACTAGATCCAGTTGCCCCCCCTAAAATTCCAAGAGGTCTATTTTCCACTTGTTGCTGACCGGGTGAATGAAGGGACCCACACCTCAAGAATAAATATATAGTGATAGCCCCCTAACCGGCGATGCCACTATAGATAATTTCTTGGGGTGGAGGGATGATCCTGATCCAGAGGGAAGGTTATGCTAGGTAACCTAAACATATAGTAAACCCTTTAATAGGGGGGCCCATTGGCGGATATGGGTCCCATTTCATACCATATCAAGTTATCTCCCCCGCCAAAATTAGTGGTTAGAGTAGAGTGGGGTTCACTCCCTGCCCTATAGATAGTAGGGAAGTAGTAGAGTGCAAAGGTTTAAGAGACATAACTTTGAAAGAAACCTTTCCAATAAGAAAAAGGAGTGTCATATAATAAATTTACTAAAAATAGTAAGGATCTTTTAAAAGTCTTAGTTGTTTTTATGATATAATATCCTCTCTTATCTTATTTAATTACTTAGTCCTAAGAATCTTATAGAAATCTTAGTTGTCTAAAAATATATTTATCTCATATGTTATCTCATAATTTAAAATTCAAACATTTGTCACAATCTTTTCGAATCCAATGCGTTATGTTACCCTATATGGTAAATATGCCCTTATGTGAAAGGGCATCATATGGAATACATGTTGCACCCCCCTCTCTCTCTCATGGGTATGAAGATTAGTTGGAGTTGTAAATTGGTGTGTAAAATATGAAAGTGTCTCCTAAATAAAAATCTAATATGTTTCCTATATCCTAGAGTATATAGTGGTAATCAAATTCAATAATTTTGAATAAAATAAAAATTAAACTACATTTATAAATTTAAAAATTAAAATAATAAATTATCTTATTTTTTATATAAAATTTGAATTTCTAGTTTATGTGGAGTATTGATGAAGTCTTGTAATGTCAATTTTTGAGTTTGAGGTTAAGAGGGTGATTTTGAGGTTATATAGTATTATTTTTATTGCTATTTATGTGAAAATTAATAACTATAGTAATAACCTTTGAGTGGACATCATATTTTAATGTATTAAAGTTGTTTTACAAACATCTTGAGGTTTGCAAAGTGCCTTAGAATATTAGTGACAACTTAACTTAGAGAGAAATCTAAATTTGGAATGCAACCTTTCAAATAAGAAAAGGGGTGTCACATAATAAATTTACTCAAAATAGTAAGGATCTTCTAGAATTCCTTAAATAGAACAAATAATACCACTATCTCTTCATTGATAGAAAGAGCAAAAATATAAGGACGACTTGACACATAATGCAACATTCAAATATTCATCTGAGATGAATCTCTTAATGCTAAACAAGAGTACATATTTCTTCACTAATTTCAAATATCACTCATTAATATTTGAGTTTCACTACAATAGCATAGAGTAATTTCAAATCTTAATAATATAGGCCAATGAAAGAGAGTAACAACAAATGACTCAAGACCCATATCTTAGAAATGAAATTACAGGAGCTAAAATCATGGATAGTGTAAAATACTCTCTTGCACATAGAATTCAACATTCACTTCAAATATTCAAAACAAATAAAAAATGCAATTTAGGCATAGTTTGATATGTCTTCCTCTTTCATTGCATCCATTGAAATTAAAGTCGAAGAAATATAAAAAATTCCTTTAAAACATTAAATTCACATAGCCAACTACTAATCCTTCATAATCTGAATCCCCTTTTACCAAAACATGAAAATACTTATAGAATCCAAAATCACAAATCCTAAAGCTTCCTAAAAACATAACCATTCTCACACCTTAATTTATGGAAAGATCCCCCTAATTACTTCTACACTAACCTTCATTAATGGTCTCAGCCTCATCATTTTGAGGTAGTACATTTAGAGCCATTTGAATACTAGCATTTGCAAACATTTTAGCATCAATGTGGAGGTAGATATGGTAAATGGGTTGGGCAGATTTGAACATATTTAAACAATAGTACTCTTTGCATGTACATTTTTTGTTTTCCACGATACTTAGAAATTCAATCATTAGAGTGCATTTTAAATATGTTAGGCAAGTGTTTTGGTTACATGGTTAATTGTTGAGCCATTGTGTGGTTTCAACGATGTATTGGTTTGCAGTGACATTAAGATTAGAGAATGAACAATACAGTTCATAGTGATTGAATCAGGGTTGATAACATTGTGAGACAATCATCCTAAATTAGTGTTCATATACCCAAACAAATCAATTAGCAAAAGTATCATGATGTCAACTGTTTGAGCATACAGTTGCAATTATATTTGTTTAAATTTGATTGGTGAATAGCCTTAGACTACCATAGATAAGTCCAACATGTTTTTTAAAAGTACTGATGAAGATTTCATCATGTCTTGAGCTCCGAGAACTAGGTTCTTGCGATTTTTGCATAGAAAATTCATAAACTAATAATAAACAAATCAAATTAATTTCACATCAATATAGTGCACAATTTTCAAGAAATTGGCCAATGTTTGTAATACCCGCCAACATACCCTAGAGAAAACTACTAATCTAACAAACAAATAGAGATAACTTTTTTTTAAAACATCAACTAATGCACCATAAATAACTATCATCACTCAAGATCATAGATTAACAACTACATGAACAAATACAACATTATGACCATAAGAAAATCCATAGCATTATAAATGCAAGCGAAAATAACATCATAACCATTATCATCTCAAAACATACATATATCCAATCATTCTCTCCCCCAAGGTATCTTAACGCCACTAATTGCTAACATCATAACCTAACATATCCATACCATTAAATCATTAACATCCATTTTATTTAAGTTCTACTCAAGTACTTTCTTCCTATCTTTAGATTATGAGCTATCAAATGCATTTCTTCATAACCCTATTAACTTTCTAAGTTCATTTTAAAGAACTAGATCAAATGTTCCTGTCTCCTATCTTCATCCATTATTCACCTATTACATCATGAATCTATATACATATACCCTTTCATACATATCGAATTAGATTATTTCCTGAAGAAAGACTATTGCACATCTCATCAAGATTACTATCCTTACACATATGCAAGATTATAACAGCAAGCACTTATCTACTTCCAAATAGGATTCCATGCTACTAAACAGATTCAAGAATCATATGATACTACAAGAATAAACATAATATAAATATTCAGTCTCCTAATTCAACATAGGATCTCATTCCTAACATTATGAACATTTCTACAATGTGAAACATATAATAATACGTCATCTTAATCCATTACAAGTCATAGTCTCTACATCATAAAGTCCTATTACATAAGAGTGCATGGTACAAGTACATAGTCGCTTCTGTTACATCATATCCTAATGCATAATAATACAAGTTTCATAGGTACATATCCTTCTTTCATATTTACATGTCATCATGATACAATGTAATCTCCAAACATAGAAATAAACTCAACATAGTGAATAATCAGTGTCCATATAAATCTACAACTATTCATTCATTTCTATATTCCAATGATAACTAACAATAAGGATTAACATATTTCAAGACAAGGCATACATGATCGTAAACATATTCACTACCACACAGAAGATATACACAAGACAACCCAATTGTATCACTCAATCATTTAATTCCCCTCTAATCTAAAATCACATACACAATTGAATATCCATTTACATAACATTCTAGAATCAACCTACTACAAGTCCTAAAACATATGTCCACGAGAAACTGATTACATAGTCTACTTTACTATTACATCCTTCTTGAGTTACAAACCACATGATATCTATTCCCAACTACATAGATTATGCTTCAAGATCCATCTACATGATGAGTTAATATAAGTCCATGTCCATGCATGCAATCATCCAATGAATAACATCCCAATGGAAGAAGGCATCAAACCACTCGACCATGTGGAACCATCTCCTGTACTAGGAGATGCCATGGGGTTCCAACTAACACTTAAGACCTAGGCTGACACCTAAGAACCAAGGGACTAAACATGACAACCACAAAAATACAACCAAGAAAAATGAATCAATTTACCTCACAAGGCTAATAAAAAATCAATAAATCCCAAAGGCATAATCAACAACAAAGGCATAATAATAACGTACACACTTAGGGAAGAGTGTCATCACATGCTATCCTCACAAAGAAGGGGCCACACCACACCTTGATAGACATGTGGAACCATCTTTGTGCCTTGGAGACAATCAAGGGAGATCGATGTACTGCTCCAACAGTTTTCCCAAGCTAATCCCAAGTCAACAGTCAAGGGCTATGAGGTGGGGAACCAAAAAACAAATTAATTATCTTGTTTAAGTAAATTCTTATTTACCCAAACCCAATAATCAAATTATTAGTGAACTATCACTTGCACTTAAACATAAACTTTTCATGTGGTCCCATGACAGTTCTAGACCCTAAGCATCATCTCTAGGAACCCCTTCAAGCCTATTGCTCATGACCCCGGTCCTACAAATGCAAGAACCCACTCACCCTAATCATGGACCAATACCTTAGCCTAAAATATGCATTAAAAGAACATCACAACAACATTATGAAGACATAAACACAGTCACAACATCATATCAAGATTTATATACCCAATTACAAGCAAGAGCCTTCACCAAAACAATAAAACCATGAACCAAGGCATAAACATGAGTTCAGAGGATAATCCAAAACAAATTCCAATACTGAACAATGTGGCAATAACATCCCACTAGAGCTCTCATAAACATTCCTCAATATTGAGGCATTCTTCCTCTCATTGGAGCAACTCAACATGAACAATATCATCAATGGTAAGGCACAAATCCTCTTACTAGAGCACAAAAAACAATAATTAATTATCACGATGACATCATAAAAACCTCTAAGGAAATCAATGCAATAACAAAATGCTTGTGGTAAATTCCCAAAATCAAACAAATCAATCACAATGACCAAAACTGATAAAACATGCACCCCGAAGTAGTTCAGCACATCCAAAAACTAAAATGGCACATTTGGGAGATAAATTAGCTCTCCCATGACATATTTTGGCATTTTGGAGCCATACTTTTGTGTTTTGGTGCCAAACAATAGTGTTTTGGGTTGAAAGAGCCAAAACCAATGAAAACATACATTTTATGTAATGAAACTTGCCCAGATTGCACATAGGCTTGCTAAATGAAAAAATGACTCTCCCAAGAGGTGTGGGAGGATAAAATAATACCTTGAAAACATAAAACTTGTATTCACAAGTCATACAAATGGATTTTAACATCAAATCCCCGCACCTCCTTTACAGAGATTTGCACAGAAAGACACCAAGTTTACATAGAAAGTCATGGACATGCAATATATCATAATGGGAGATAAAATAAAAACAAAAAAGAATATTAAATTTCAAGAAGAATACAAGGAAGGGAATACATAAATTTAAAAATATAATATACAAAATAAACATCCCCAATAATAGATGACGAAGGCAGAACCCGAGAAACAAAAAAACATAGCAAATTGCAGTAAAACACAAAATATTATGTTATTATATCTGAAATAAAACTATTTTCAATACATCCTATTTTAATCTAGAGGAATAAATCCTCACTCGCTGCATCACACAACTTATAGAGTTTTTTGAAAACCCTTACGAAACAATTTCCAACCTAGAAACTAACTCCCAAAAACTAAACTCCAAAAGCTATTACAAGTTTCCTCAAATGAGTCCTAAATAGCCTTCCACCATTTTGGAGCTGAAATTAAAATTTATAAAGTACCAATTGGTGGAAAAAGGAAAAAACATGAAATTGGAAATATGAAAATACAACCAGATTCAAAAATTAAAACTTTCCGAAAAATTGTCCAACTCTTGGCAGCCATAACTTTTCATCTGGGAATCGGATTTACGAACTGTTTGAAGCATCGGAAATATCTCTGAGTGTAAAGTATGCTTAGAGTTTTCTCCGCTGATTCCCACAATTTTTCGTGCCCGTTCAACACAGTTTAATGCCTCAAATTTGACTTGGAAGAATTTTTTTCAATTTTTTAGGAAACTGAAACTTGAATAGCTTTCAAATATTTAATGATTTTAATTTGATTCTTTCGCAAAGTGCTTAATTTTTCATCCTTAAGATTCTTGCAAATTTTGGGTTCCATCCACCTTCAAATAAAAACTTGCTATTTTTGGCAGTCGGCTAGAAAAAGCAGCTTGTCAATTTTGAGAGTTGGAATCTCTTATTCGTCTAAGAGGGTATCTAGAAATATAAAAAAATTAAAAGAAAACTAAAAAAAAGAAATATTTTTGTGTGATACAGGATTGGCCATACACCATTGGATGTTCCTACATCAGACACCTTGGGATGTCACGAACCGTTTTATTTAATAATGTGCAATTTAAAGATGTAATGTGATTTTGAAATTTAAAATAGATTACATCATTCATAATCTAGTATGAGGAAATATAGTATGCTTTTTACTCCTGCAATTGAGATGAAATTCGACATTTAATATTCTTTTGGGTTTGTCAATACTGATAAATTTTTGAGTGCAAGTAATGTAGGATGAGGTGAAGGAGGTCAAAGGCGAGAACATGAATTAGGTAGAATTGCTTTTAACTAAATGACTTCGATGGAAAAGGGAATCTTTCACACACCACATTAGGATTTATATTTGCATCTTGAAAGATGGATGATTTAAATGATCTTATTGAGTGTTTGTTCAAATTGAAATGATAAATTTGGAATGAGTAGTAGATTGATCTAAATAACTATACATGTGCATTGATTGCATGATGTGAGTGGCGATTGAATTGAATTTAAGTTGCATGAGTAATGGTGAAATATTAAGCTTTATGGTTAAAAGAGATAAAATATGTAGATGATTCGAAAACGAATATCGACCCTAGGTTTTTATGTCCTTCTTGTTCAGATATGTATAATATATGGAAAAGCATACTAATAAGTACTTTTGTAAATTGGTCAATAGTATAAAATGTATATGTATATAAGAATTCAATCATATACATATATCAATATGCAAATATAGTGAAATTTGATTTCGTCAAGACTTTTGTTTATACATATACGTAATCATTTGAGATCAAACATATATACGCATTATATACATGTGTATATGAATTCTAATGATAATTCGATCACAGACTTATAGATAAGAGTGTGATTATCAAATATTTAAATAGGTTTGAGGAATTAAACTATTTTATAAAAATCCATAATATATATATATATACATTTCTATATTGAATATTTAATTATGCTTAAGTGATTATTTTATTATTTTATGATCATGACCATTCGAAATAATGTATTTATGAAATTAATTTAGGTAATGAAAATCCGATATATATATTTAATCAAAGAAAAGGTTTATCAAAGAATTTATTAAAAACAAAGCTTAATGTTTAATATTAATGAAAAGTCGTTTATAAATTATAAAACATACCATATTACAAATATAATATTATATATTATTTTATTAAACATGTTAATAAAGGTGGCGGGTTGAAAAGGTGGTCGACCGTTTGAAGCCAAAGGAAGAGCCGCTTTGGTCGGTGTGTTAACAGACTTCCTCCACCCATGGTAGCCACTGTCAAAACATTTAACGCAGGTCAAATGCGGTGGGAGGCAGTTAAAGGTAAGTTGTTTAAGGTAGGTGTAGCTTAAGGGAGATACCACCGACTACCACTACCACTATCAAAACATAAATAATGTGTAAAACACATAAGCCACGATATCTGCCTTGATCAACACATATAAAAAGAACTTAAATTGATTTAGACTTGGCATGCAAACCCGATTCACGGTGGATAAGAAGTTGATAGATTCCATGTTTGACTAATGCAGCAATCAAGCTCCAACTGAAATAGTTGGAGGTTTTTAAAAATAAAGGACTCAAACTTGCCACAAAACAAGGATGGTATTTAAATCATAGAACTGCGTGGAGATTATAGTTACAACCACATGACAATAGAAATAGTGGAACAGTAAATAAGACCCAGAGGATAGCAACAAACATAGCCAAAGATTAGAATAAATAGACGTATACACACACACATTATTTGATTCTTTCTCACAGGAGATTAGAAGAGCGATAATTTCTTGAAGGGAGGGTTAGAATAGTTTGATAGAGAGGAAGAATAGTTTGATATAGAGGAAGAATAGTTGGATATAGAGGAAGAATAGTTGATGTAGAGAGATAGTTGGATAATATCGTAGAGATTGAGCGATAGAGAGATAGTTGGATAGAGATAAGAATAGTTGAAGAGAAGAGAGACTTGCGATCAAGGCGTGGAATCATTTGATGAAGAACGACAAGGTCAAAAGCTTACAATCCACTCTAAGTTTCCAAGAGGTTAGAATCCTTTGTTTATGTTTTATTTCATTTGTTATATTTGGTATAAAATGTGTAGAAATGGAAGTTTAGATAATAGATATGTACGTCCAAATGGGTATCAATTATTAATATTGTATTTAAAATGCTTTGTAAACCATTGTGGAATAGAAGAAAAGAATTTAGAGAAAAGATGCTATTAATATCATATTTTGCACAAAAATAATTAGTTTTAATTCCATTTTTAGAATGTGTTTGCGTACTTTTGGTTACATATGAGATTAATTTCATACATGTTTAACACCTTCTTTTGTATGTACTTTATTTTAGACGAAAGATTGATTTTAAGATTATTGCTTATAAAAGTTTATCATTTTTCCAAAATATGAAAGATTGTCTTCGATAGATATATTAGACAAGTAATGATTAGTAAACAAAAATGATATCTCTATTTTTGTTTTAAAAGAAAGATTGTATTCTCAATAGAAATTGTGTTTGAGGGAATCAAGCTAGGGTTAAGCTTGAGTTAGAAAAATTTACCTTTCGGGACGGGTGCTGAATGTGGATGTTTTAGGGAGAATAGTTGCTTTTTCCAACTATTATTTTGCCGTGCAGGGCATATACTCGGCCGAGTTATTGTTTGAATTATCCATAGAAAAAGATGGAAATTCCTTATTTATACTCTCTACCACATCCTAGTATGATAGCAAATGCTTGTTTCTTAGAATGAAGTAGGAAAAATGAAAATGCATATATTATCTAGGCATGCACCAGATTCCCTCTTGCTTTCAAATTCTTTGGTTAAACCAATTCGTGCAGGGTCGGGTATTCTTGATTGACCAAGAATTCCAAGGAAGCGTAAGCTTCAAGGTTGGGTTGAAAAAGTGCCTGATTCTTGTTCTCGTCTACGTTCAAAAGACAGAAGGAAGCGACTTAGACTAAAGATCGGTGGATGCATCTTCTTGTATATTCTTAAGGCAATTTGGAAGCCTAAGTAGGAAATAAGAACTTCTTGGTATTGGATATTATATTATTCATGTGCATTATTATGATATATTCGATGTTTGCTTATATCTTGTATAAAATATGCTTAGAGATTGAAATTATAAGTTTATTTATGAGTAAAGAGTAGTTTAGGGTTAGATCCTAGATTGACGTCTTTACATGGGTAGATTGAGAAGTGACCCCATAATGTCTCAGCTGATTGAGGAAAACCCAGACAATCAACCTCTTGCTTGGAAAACCGTGAAGAATATTAAATAGGTCTTTCCCTCCATTTCAATAGGTACTCCTCATACTACCTATTTCTAGTACTCCTCCTCACATAACTATCCAGAATTGCTTTGATCTCCTCCTTCTTTGAAGTAGGTGCAAGAATTTTGTACTGTACTATTGTTGGCTCCTCCTTTGTGCTACCTTCATGATATTCTGTTATATCTGAAATGTTGAACATAGAGTAAATAATAAGTTCTTCTAGCAACTCTACCTCATATGTGTTTCTAGATTCATGCTTCTTCAAAATTTTGTAGGGACCAAACTTCTTCATCTTCAGCTTATTATATGTCCCCATTGGAAACCTTCCTTTCCTCAAATGGACCATCACTTCGTCATATAGATGAAACTCCTTATGCCTCCTTTTTTGATCTGCCTTAACCTTATACTGCAGATTCATCACATTGATGTGCTTCCTCACCTCTTCATGTATATTATTGGTGTGTTTTCCAAATTCTTCGGCTCCGACACTTGTATCCATCCCATAGTCCATCTTCCTCAATTCTAGAGCGGTCCTTGGATTTCCTCCATACAAAATTTGGAATGGTGATCTACTAGTGCTCCTATTGACAGAATGGGTGTAAGAAAATTCTTCCTGTCATAAGATCAGATCCAATCCCTTGGGTTTGTCTCCTACCAAGAATCTCAGCAGGTTACCCAGACTCCTATTCACCACTTAAGTATACCCATCTGTTTGTAGAAGGTGTGCAAAACTAAACTTCAATTATGTCTTCAATTTTTTTCACAAGGTACT
Organism: Cryptomeria japonica; assembly: GCF_030272615.1. Classification (NCBI taxonomy): domain Eukaryota; kingdom Viridiplantae; phylum Streptophyta; class Pinopsida; order Cupressales; family Cupressaceae; genus Cryptomeria; species Cryptomeria japonica. The sequence goes on from NC_081405.1 coordinate 581,017,308, forward strand.
CCAAAAGTATCCAACAAATTTGGTATCACGATTTGAAACAAATACTTTTTGGTAAACCATGTAGTCTTACCACCTCCCTAAAGAACAAATCAACAATGTGGACAACATCATGGGTCTTCCGACATGGGATAAAATGTGTCATCTTTGAAAACCTATCAACTACCAAAAATATTGAATCATTCCCTCTCTGAGTCCTTGGTAAATGAAGAACAAAATCCATACATATATCTTCCCATGGCCTCTCAGTTACAGGTAATGACTGATATAGCCCTGTATTCTGGCTTAATCCTTTTGCCCTCTGGCACACTCTACAACTATGCAAAAATTTCTTCACATCCTATGATAATTGAGGCTAATAATAATGCTCACTAATAATGGCAATGGTCTTATCCTGACCAATGTATTCTACCATTCCTCCATTGTGCTTCTGTTTGAGAAAATTCTTCCTCATAGAGCTCCTAGGAATGCACAACTAGCCTCCCTTGAAAACCATACCATCCTGGATTATGAAATCCAATGACCTTGTCCTATCCAAAGTAACAAGCTCCTTGTAATATTTTCAAGCCTCTACAAAATATGGATTCTTGGGATAGAAATGTCTTGAGTTCATTGAACCCCACCACCTAAAACTATATCTTTGTCAGCAAAATATTCCTCCTACTCAATGCATTTGCAACTCTATTAGACCTCCCACTTCTGTGCTTCAAAACAAAAGTGTAACTCCACAAAAACTCCACCCATTTCAAATGTCTATGATTCAATATTCCCTAACTAGTCAAGTACTGCAATGCTTGATGATTAGTATACAAAACAAATTCCTTTGGCAATAGATAGTGTCTCCATTTATTTATTGCTTAAACTATTGCATAAAATTCTTGATCATAAACATAATATTTCTTCTTTGCATCATTTAGTTTTTCTCTAAAATAAGAAATGGGCCTACCTTCCTATCTCAAAACAACTCCAATGGCATTACCGCTAGCATCACAGTCCACCTGAAACACCTTATTGAAATATGGAAGGGATAAAACAGGTTGCTACGTCAACTTCTTCTTCAACATAATAAAACTATTTGCCACCCCATACTCCACATGAATTCTTTCTTATCCCCTCTCATTGTTTTAGTCAGGGGTGCACAAATGCTACTAAAGTTTCTAATGAGCTTCCTATAAAACTAGTTGAACCATGGAAAGATCTCAACCCAGTAATAGTCCTTGGGGTAGTCAATTCCATAATAGCCTTCACCTTCTCTGGGTGCATCTTAAGACCTTCTCTCGAGACAACAAACCTCAAGTACTCTAACTCCTTCACAAAAGTACACTTCTTCAAATTAATCAGCAATTTATCCCCTCTCAGCTTCTCAAAAACTCTATGAATATCCATCAAATTCTCCTCCAATGTCTTACTAAAAATCAAAATATCATCGAGGTACACAATAAAAAACTTACTGAAAAATTCCTTCAATACCTCATTCATGAGTTGCATGAATTTTCTCAGTGCATTGGTTAGCCCAAAAGGCATGACTAACTACTTATACAAGCTTTATTTAGTTTTGAAGGTGGTCTTCCACTCGTCCCCCTCTCTAATGTTGATTTGTGATATCCACTCTTAAGATAAATCTTTGTGAAGTACTCCGCTCCACTCAAGCAGTCCATAACATCATCTGTCCTTGGCAGGGGAAATCTGTACTTGATTGTTATCTTGTTTATGGCCCTGGAGTCTGTACACATCCTCAATTCTCCATTTTTGTTTGTTGTGCAGGTACTACACATGGACTCAAGCTATTTTAGATAAATCCTTTTCTTAACAACTCTTGAACCTATCAGTTCAACTCTTTATTTTATGGAGTCATTCAATGGGCTACCTTACTTAGAAAACTAGCTCCAAGGATCAAGTCAATCTGATGACTGATCTTCCTCATAGGTGGTAAACCTTCAGGTACATTATCAAACATGATATCTTGAAACTCATTCAAAACACTAGAAAATTGTATAGGAACCTCTTCATTATCTTCTTCATCCACTCTCGAAATTAAAGAAAAACACACAGGTTCGTGTTTCATACCTTCCAAAAATTTTCTCATCGAGAAAACATATTTTGGCATTACTACATATCTTTTCTTCCACCTCCTTTAGAGGCTTGAGATTATGGTGAACTCCTTCCTTTGTTAGGGTATAGATATTCAAATGACCATCATGTAAAACATGCCTATCAAACTTTCATGGCCTCCCTAAAAACATGTGTCATGCATCCATTGGTATGATGTCACTGAGTACCTCATCACAATAACTAACAATCTTGAATTTTACCAAGCAGTGCTCTGTTAGTATGAATCAGTGACTAAGAGGGGGGTGTATCGGTCAAAATAATTTATACACAATTCAAACATTCAAACAAACCAGTCTACAACTATCCTTCCAAATTAAATTAAACATTGCATAAATCATGAAAGAAGATAACATAAAAGAAAAGAGATTTGCATGCACAAATAAGTATCACATAACACTAGCAATTATACATGGAAATTCTCGGTTAGAGGGAGAAAACCACGGTGGGGATAACCCACAATCTCTTTTATTGTAGTGAAAAAGAGTGCCCTGTTAAGAGATTACAACCAATTCTTTCAGAGAACATCACCCTGTTAGAAGTGACTGGTGTCCGGTTAAGAATACCTTAGAACTTTTTAAGGGTCACCTTCCTAGAGGATTTTATAACTTCATATCTGAAGTGACTCGGTTAAGAGATTTTACATAGAGAATTAGTTAAGGTTCACCCTGTTAAGGGATTTACAATACTACAATTGTTAGAAGGCAACAAAGATGATTGATCTGTCTAATGACACTACCTTTGTCTCAAAGATCCACTTTGCATGCTTTGTTCTTCTGATCGGTGTCGGCTTCACTGATTCATAACTCTATCTACTGCACTCTAATCTGCTCCCCCTATTTACATTAACACAAATATTTTTCACATTCACAACAACAAAATCAAAATGAATGATGTGTATATATTACCATTAATTCTAGTGCCGACTTTCCCTCCAAAAATCTTTTATCACGCCTCAAATTTCTCTCCAAAAATCATTCTGGGAAAATGGTCAAGACAACCATTCATGCTAATAAGCTCACCAATTGAAAAGGGAAGATTATCGGTTCAACTGGATGTTATCTGGATGTTTCTACGTTTGTTAGTTGAACTCTTGTATTCCCAATTGTCGCTTATGTACCAGTCTAGTTCTGCCTAACCAGTTACCTCCTGTATACTAGTCTACCAACTTCTTAACTGGTTACCTCCAATATATTGATCTACTCATTTCTTAGTCAAATAACGCTTGTATACCGGTCTAGTCACTACTTATCTGGTTAACCCCTGTATAGTGGTCTACTCACTGCCGATAGGAATAAGGACTCTTGTTCTTCACCAGTTACCCTTTACTCCTTTACCGATGGATTATGGAGACTTAGAAGATGATGTTGCCAACAATGACAACCATTTCAATGGTCATTAAAAATGCATCATAATGCCAACAAACTCCCCCTTTGGCATTGTTGGAAAATACTACAAAGCAGTCATGTATGTGTTGGTTCTTACCCTTGTTTCATATAACTCATGTATATATATAGACTCCCCCTATTGACATCAATGAAAAATAATATACAAAAGGATTCATGAAAATAAAGCAAAAATGTCTTTGAAATTTTCTTTAGCAGTTGGCAAAGAGGATTTCCATGAAGGCTTTGCCCTTTTCATGGTGCTGAAGTGTCCATGCAAAATTGGAACAAAATCCTCCATTTCATCTACAGAGTTACAGTCAGGTGCACTTATGAGACTTTCTGCTTCTTTCACATTCCTTTGCATGAAATCAATCATTAGTGCAAGGTAGCATTGTAGCTCTAGTAGATTAAGAGCTTGTTTATCCTCTTCCTCTTTTAACTTTTTGATTTCATTAGTTAACTCTTTGACCTTTCTACTAAAAGTCATTGGAAAGCTTGTAAGAGGATCAGAAGAACCTATTAGATCTTGGATTTCCCTTTGAGTGTGAGCTAGTTTATCTTCAAGATCTTTGATTAAATTAGTGAAGCTTGATAACTTGACAAATAATTGAACAACTTCCTGTAGTATAGAGAATTTTGGTCTTGTTTTTCTTTTCTCTAAGTTTTGCCTTTTCAGCTTCAAGTTTCAATTTTTTAGAAAGTTTCATTAATCTCAGAGCTGGCTGCGGTTGTAAGTTTAGCTTTCTTCTTTTCACTCACCTTTTCCAAGTCTAACATCCTCTTTACCAGAGGAGTGTCCACCACTATTTTCTTACCATCTTCAGGTTGATCGGATGAAGAATCCTCTTTCTTCTTGCGTTGTTCCGATTCCTTGGTCTCCTCTAGTTCCTTCATCTATTCTTCCTTGTTTTCTTATTCCTTCTGTTTTTCTTCCTTCTCCTTTGTTTCCTTCTTCTCTAATTCTTCAATAGGTGGTATTGATGTATTTATCACCTTTGGATTTCCTTCCTCTGCACCTTTTTATGACAAAAGGGGTTCATTGTCAATAGGATTTATTGTTACCAAAGTTTTGTTAGGTGTATCTTCATAAGGTATATCTTCAACTATAACTTCATCTTCACCAGGATGGTTAGTTTGAGTGGTTCCCTTTACCGGTGAAACACTAATATAAATAGTTTAAACAGTTGATTTGTGTTCAACCGGTTGGTCTACATCCTTTGTCAAAATGGGAATATCTAACATAACATTACTGATAATATCATCAACTGAGAAAACATCAAAACCTTCAATAGAGTCTTTGTCTTTACCTTTAAGTTGCACCTTGGTCCTATTTTATTCCCTTTGTTATTTCCTCTTCAACTTCCTTTTACTGGCTCAAGATTGTTTTCCATAAGGCAACACCATCATCATGCACAGCTTGGACATCTCCTATGGCCACTCTCCCTATCATGTTCCTTATTTTAAAGTGTTCAATACATGCTTCTACTAGTATAGATGCTTGATTATAATCAAGCTCATGTTTCACTTCCATGAGTTCTATTATCCTGTACTCTTTCTCAATAGCTAAAGTTGTTTTCCATCTCCCTTCAATTTGATTTTGCAAGTCTGATGGAACTATTCCATATAGTTCACTAGGAGTTCTACAAAACTTATGCATGTTCCACATAAGTGCATCTTCAATTTTTCTTTTGTCCTCCTCGTTGCAAAGGGGATATTTTCTCCCACCACCAGATAGACCTCCAAACTCTTTGATCCCATCGACCAATTCATCAACAATTGGAAGTAAATTTATACCACTTCTTCTGACTTCTATTATTTCCACATCAAATTGGGTGTCAGTGTTAGAACCCTCCTTTTCATCCTTCCTGGGCTTCTTATTAGCCTTTGTGTCAATTGTCACTTCACACTTTTTCTTTCTTGCATATGTTACTCCTACCGGTCTATCTTTACCTTGGGAAGATGTATGAGTATCTGAATCATTTTCTTTTGTGTATGTTGTCGGCTTGCTAAATACAGTACCCTTGGGTTTTGCCTTCGACATTTTTTTCTTTTCTCCTATTTGTTCTTTAACTTTGCTTGATTTGGCCCCTCTTTGTTCACTAGTACTGGTGGAATTAGTGGCACAGGATGCTTCACCTCCATATTTTTTGTCTAAGGTATCAATCATTTTCTTTACTCTTCTTTGTATGATTGGCTCCTTAAGTTCCTATTTTATTTTGGAGCTTGCCTCCTCATAAGTTCCAAATTTCTTTGCTTTTTTGTCTACTAGTTTAGACAGTAACATTTTTGCATACACTTTAGTAATATCTGCCCCAACCTCATAACCCATAGCAGGTACCCAAAAGCTTCTAGGTTGAGCCACTTGAATGATGCAACAATCGGTGTCAATAAGAAAATAAATGTTTTCCATGTACATTTGAACTGTAGCGGTTGGGATTCTCTCTCTTTTGTGCATTCTGATTTGGAATTCTTTAAAATATCCCCACATTGTTTCCCCAAACTTATCACATAAAACCCTAATCATTTCACCTATCTGAACCATGATAGATTTATCCTCAGACCACACAGCATTGCCCTTACTGGGAAAGAAATTTTGCACATAGAAGAATATACATGCCTGTAATGAGCCATACTTGAATGACTATTTCTTGTCCTTCTTAATTCACTCCATGTTTACCAAAGGCTGACTTCTGATTATCTCACTAATATCATATGTTGCATCCTCCTTGATGATTCGATAGGCTGCACATATAGCACCGCTCGACACATTGTTTATGCGGCTTGATTGATAGACCCTATAACCGAGCACTATATAAGAAAACCTCACTCCTGTATCCTCAATATGAGTGATTTCCATTTCTCTCCTATCACATCAGGATTCAGTCAACCGGGTGACTTCAGTGGATGATATTTTTCTTAGGGTTAGTGCTTCACTGGTTGCGCTAAACCCTGTTACTCTCTTATCACATCCTTAATGATCTTGATCGATGCTTCAGCTTCCAGCCATAGAAATTGATCATGCACTCTTCTTAATACATAGCTAACCCAATCGACATGAAATTGATCGATAAAATCAACAACATTCAACAAATGCTTGGTCTTTAGATGCAAATATTCTTCATTCAACAGATCATGATTGCAAAACCTTTTGAATTTATTTCAAATAAATTTGTCTCCAACTTCTTCAAGCTTGAAATGGATGAAGGAGCAAATATCTTCAACCAGTAACACACCAGAGGGCATAGATGATAGGGCACTGATCATGTCAATCTCTCTAGCCTTCATAGGATGCAGTTTAAACTCGGGTTGTAGTTCCTTAATTGCTTCAACCAACACAAGATTCGATACAGAAGCTGCCATGATGAACTTCAAAAAAATTATTGAAAACAGGGTTTGATTACCTAGAATACCTTCTCATCTAGGGTTGCCAATCCCCACTATCATGCTACTTGATTACTTAGCACAAATAGCACTAGTAAGATTTTGATTGCCTTAGGTCGCATGAGAGCTCAAGAATGTTCACAAGAAAGAAAGGTGAATGAAATGTATTGACATTTCTTTATTTATCCATTAAGTTTTATCGATGCTTCAATAAGACAACTAGTTTGTATAATTTTCACCATTTACAACTTCAGCTACACCAATTTACTTTTTACTAGTTGCTTGTTACCAATACCGATACATAAACAACATTTACACTAACCCTCAAAACTTTAGCCAAAAAAAAACTTTAAACAAACTTGTATGCATCTAAACTATGCAAATAGACATAACCTCATATCGGTCGAGGGTATTCAATAACGATCTTACCATATCTGCTCCCCCTGAGTATCGGTATGCCTAGTTTGAAGAGGAACTATCATCATCGATGGATGATGACTTGGTTTCAAAATAATTCTCTCCTTCTTTGCTTTCTTCCTTCTTAATCCATGTCTTTTTCATTTCATTCCTCACCTCTTCAATTGTCTTCTTTCCTTTAAAGTCATTTTGCCCTTTCTTTTTGCCAAATTGGTTCATGTCTTCAAATCGGTTACTGGATCGATTCCTACATTCTCTGGCTAAGTGACCGATCTTATGGAAATTGAAACATGCCATACTAGTTGTTCTCCATGGTCCTTCATTATTTCTTTGACCCATTCTTATTCTGCAATTTGTTCCACTGACCAAAATTACCACAAGTGGAACATGTGGCATTGAACTGATTACTCCTTTTATTAGGGCTAACCGATTTGAATGGTGATCTTGATATAATTGATTTGAACATGCATTCTTCAACTTTGTGTCCATATTTATTGCATGTAAAGCAATATCCATTAAAGCTTATTCTATTAGACATGTTGCTAGATCGAGATCTACACTCATAAGCAGTGTGATCATACTTGTGACAATTATAGCAATAACCATCAAAGGTGAAAGACTTATTTTGACTAACCGGTTGATTTCTACAAACATCAGACTTATGACCCGGTTTACCATAATGATTGCAATAAGATTTAGAAAACTTTATACCTTTCTTTCCTAAATTGTTCCTTTTATCATCCTTAATCCTTTTGGATTTAGATGATTCTCCAGTTTCCATAGGACCTGTACCAGAGTAACCAAGACCGGTTGTCTCCTTTTTTCTCTCATTTGTAGCTTTCAACTCATTTTTGAGTTGTTCAATCTCTTTCACCATCTTCTCCTTTTCCTCTACTTTTTAATGTAGATCCTTATGTATGTATTCATTCTCTTGAGTGAAAATTCAGATTTCTTCATATTTTTCAATGATTATCGCATCATTATCTCTTAGGGCTTATTCAGCAGGCCTTTTGGCTTTTTCAGCTTTTGATAAAACTTCTTCTGCATCTCTTTTTCTTTCATTTACTATTATGTTGGCTTCTAGTATTTCAGTCATTCTCAAGGACTAACTTTCATTCTCTCTTTTTAGATATGTGATTTCTTCATTCAGCTTCTTGTTCTTTTCCATGAGTTCTAAGACTGCTTCTTCTAGTTCTTCAGATCCACTTTGTTCAAAGAGTTGGTCTATGATATCTTGACTCTCATTTAATTGTAGAGCTAGTTCTATTAATTTAGCAAGTGATTTTTTCAGTCACTTTCAACTTAGCAATAATTTCATTAGCTTCATCAATTTGCTTCTGATACCGGTATTCCTCCATGATCTTTTTCCTGAAGTTGTCAAGCTTTTCTTCATAGGACCTAGGCTCTAATACCAATTATTAGTATTAACCAATGATTGAGAGGGGGGGTGTTGAATTAGTCAAAATAATTTACACACAATTCAAAAATTCAAACTGACCAATATTCAACTATCCTTCCAAATTATCTTAAACATTGCATAAATCATGAAAGAAGAGAACATCAAAGAAAAGAGATTTGCATGCACAAATAAGAATCACATAACACTAGCAATTATATGTGGAAACCCTTGGGTAGAGGGAGAAAACCATGGTGGGGATAACCCACAATCTCTTTTATTCTAGTGAAAAAGATTGCCCTGTTAAGAGCTTACAACCAATTCTTTCTAAGAACATCACCCTATTAGAAGTGACTGGTATCCGGTTAAGAATACCTTAGAACCTATTAAGGTTCACCTTGCTACAGTATTTTACAACTTCATATCTGAAGTGAATTGGTTAAGAGATTTTACATAAAGGATCAGTTAAGGTTCACCCTGTTAAGGGATTTACAATGTTGCAATTGTTAGAAGGCAACATAGATGATTGATCTGTTTGATGACACTACCTATATCTCGTAGATCCACTTTGCATGCTTTGTTATTTTCATTGGTGTCGGCTTCACCAATTCATACATCTATTTGTTGCACTCTATTCTACTCCCCCTGTTTACATTCACATAGATTTTTTTCACATTTAGAACAATACAATCAGAAGGAATGATCTGTATATATTAACCTTTAATTTTGGCACCAACTTTCCCTCCAAAAAACAAATTAAAAAATCTTTTATCGCGCCTCAAATTTCTTTCCAAAAATCATTCTAAGAATAATGGTAAAGATTGTCATTCATGCCGATACGCTCACCAGTTGAAAAGGTAAGACTACCAGTTCAACTGGATGTTATCTAGATGTTTCTAAGTCTATCGGTTGAGACTCCTATATTGTCAATAGTCGCCTATGTACCAATCCAATTCTGCCTAACCGATTACCTCCTGTATATTGGTCTACTCACTGCTTAGCCGGCTACCTCATGTATACAGGTCTACTCACTGCCTAGCCAATTAACCCTTGTATACCGGTCTAGTCATTACTTAGCCGGTTAAACCATATATACCAGTCTACTCAGTGCCGATAGGAATAAGGACTCTTGTTCTTCACCTGTTACCCTTTACTCCTTTACCGATGGATTGTAGACACTTAGAAGATGATGTTGCCAACAATGACAACCATTTCACCGGTCCTACACAATGAATCATAATGCCAACATGGTCATTGACCAAAACCTTGTGGTCATTCTACAAACACGCTATCTAATACGGCTATGGATGTCTTTCCCTATTCAGCTTCAACTTTGTAGCCATTTCTCCAGATATTAGATTATCAATTCTCCCACTATCAATAATCACATCACAACACTTAATTTTACATTTGCATCTAGTGCAGAACAAACAATTCCTCTAATTTGGTTATTTCACCTCATTCATCAAGGTTCTCTTGATAACTAGGGTTTCTCCCCATTCAATATCATCAAAATATTCAGAATGAGCTTCTTGGTACACATGCACAACTTGTGCATGACCATCATTTCTTATATCTGTCATCCCTTGGTGTTGTGGATATTCAAATGCTCTATGCCCCTCTTCTCCACATTGGAAACAAGTTCCTCTAAAACCTCCTCTCCTAGACCCTTGTCCAAGCCTTCCTCTTCCTCTTCCTCATTGTTCAACATTATTCTGATCACGTGGGTGATTGAAATTGTCACCCTTTCTATTTGGCCTGGTACCTAATTTATCATTTTTCTTTTGATCTTCATTTTAGCTTTCGACAGATTTTCCACCACCTCTGTCGCCTTAGGATTTCCCTTTTTTCTTACCTTCAAATATTTTATTTGTCTTCTCTTCAACCTTCAAAGAAAACTGATATGCTTGTTCAATACTGGCCATTTTGACCAGACTCAACTCCTCATGAATACTCGGCCTTAACCCATTCAGATAATGGGTGACCTTTCCCTTGTGGGCGTCAACATGGCCTATTCTATGATTATTTTGTAAAAAATTGCTATATACTCCTTCATAGATTTGCTTCCTTGCCTCAGTCCTTGCAATTTATTTAGGAGATCCAACTCATAGTCCATAGGAATGAACTGTTTCTTTAATTTATCAACCATGCGATCCCATTTCGTGATCTTTCCCTTTCCTCTCTGATTTTTGTTTAGTTGGACCTCTTTCCACGAGATATTTGCATGACCTTTCAGCTTCATTTTCACAAACTTGACCGAATATAGGTCTTATATCTCCTCATATTCAAAATATTCCTCTAGAGTTCATTGATCAAATCAATCAACTCTTCTGGGCTCACATATCTAGAATAGTTAGAAACTTCAATTTTGGGTCTTTTCTCAATAAATGAAATGGCCCTCAATAATCAAGCCTAATCTTGATATATTACTTCTTCTGATTCACTTGAGGATGAATCTTCAACCTTTCCTTCATCATCACTTTCTCCTCTCCTTAGATTAAACCCTCTTCTCAACTCTTTTTGCAATGCATTAGTTTGTCTCTAGAGGGCTCTCAAACCCTCATTTGCCAAAGCATTTCTACCACCAACATTTCTGTCACCATACATCACTATTGGAAGCATCTTCAACATGAGCCCACAATCACAAGTCCTGGTGCGAATTGCCTCACATTTGGTGATTTTTCCACACACTCATGAATAACCCACTCTGATACCACTTAATAAAGGCAAAACCCAAGAAATAGAAAAAAACACAACAAATTATAATAAAACAAATAATATTATGTTATTATAATTGAAAATCAAACTATCTGCAATATATGCAATTACAATCTAGAGGAATAAATCCTTACTGGTTGCAACACATAGCTTACAAAGTTTTTTGAAAACCCTTACAAAATAATTTCCAACCCAAAAACTACCTCCCAAAAACTCAACTCCAAAAACTATTACAAGTTTCCTCAAATGAGTCCTAAATATCCTTACACCATTTTGGAACTAGAATTGCAATTTAGAAATTACCATTTGGCAAACAAATGTCAAAACATGATTCTCAAAAATATAAAAATATAGCCAAATTTGAAAATTGAAACTTTTTGAAAAATCGTCCAACTTTCGACAATCATATTTTTTGATCCAAGAATAAGATTTATGAACTGTTTGAAGCGTCAGAAAGCTCTCAGAGTGTAGAGTATGCTAGGAATCCACTTTTCTAATTCTCGCTATTTTTAGGCAGGTTCGACACCATTTAATGCCTCAAATCTAACTTGGAAGATTTTTTTTTGGTTTTTCGAGAAATTGAAACTTGAAGGAGAATAAGGAACAAAAATTATGGCTGTCGAAAGTTGGATTTCTAGCATATTCTACACTCTGAGAGCTTTCAAAAATTATGACGCATTTGGTATGACCGGTGAAATGGTTGTCATTGTTGGCAACATCATCTTCTAAGTCTCCATAATCCATCGGCAAAGGAGTAAAGGGTAACTGGTGAATAACAAGAGTCCTTATTCCCATCGGTAGTGAGTAGACTGCATACAAGGGTTAACCGGATAATTAGTGACTAGACCAGTATACAGGGGTTAACCGGCTAAGTAGTGAGTAGACTGGTATATAGGAGGTAACTAGTTAAGCAGTAAGTAGACCAGTATACAGGTGGTAACTGGTTAGGCAGAAATGGATTGGTACATAGGCAACAATTGGAAATATAGGAATCTCTACTAACAAACGTAGAAACATCTAGATAACATCCAGTTGAACTGACAGTCTTCCCTTTTCAACCGGCAAGCCGATCGGCATGAACGACTGTCTTGACCATTTTTCCTGCAATGATTTTTGGAGAGCAATTTGAGGCGCGATAACATATTTTTGAATTTGATTTTTAGAAGGAAAGTTGGCGCCATAATTAATGGTTAATATATACACATTATGCATTTTGATTGTGTTGCTATCAATGTGAAAAAGATTTGTGTGAATGTAAATAGGGCTAGCAGAATAGAGTGCAGTAGATAGAGGTATGAATCGGTGAAGCCAACACCGATCAGAAGAACAAAGCATGCAAAGTGGATCTATGAGACAAAGGTAGTGTCATCAGACAGATCAATCATCTTTGTTGCCTTCTAACAATTACAATATTGTAAATCCCTTAACAGGGTGAACCTTAACCGTTTCTTTATGTAAAGTCTCATAATCGAGTCACTTTAGATATGAAGTTATAAAATTCTAGAAAGGTGAACTTTAACAAATTCTAAGGTATTCTTAACCGGATACCAGACACTTCTAACAGGGTGATGTTCTTAGAAAAAACTAGTTGTAATTTCTTAACAGGGCACTCTTTTTCACTGCAGTAAACGAGATTGTGGGTTATCCCCACCGTGGTTTTCTCCCTCTAACCGAGGGTTTCCACATATAATTTCTAGTGTTATGTGATGCTTATTTGTGCATGCAAATGTCTTTTCTTTGATGTTCTCTGCTTTCATGATTTATGCAATGTTTAAGATAATTTGGAAGCATAGTTGAAGAATGGTCAGTTTGAATGTTTGAATTGTGCATAAATTATTTTGACTGATTCACCCCCCCTCTCAGTCACCAGTTAATACTAATAGAGCAGTGCCTGGTAAAATTCAAGATTGGTAGTTATTGTATGAGGTGCTCAGTGACATCATACCCATGGATGCATGACACATGTTGTTAGGGAGGTCATGAAAGTTCAATAGGCATGTTTTACATGATGGTCGTTTCAATACCTATACCCTACCAAAGGAAGGTATTCGTGATAATCTAAAGCCTCTAAAGGAGGTGGAAGAAAAGATATGTAGTAATGCGAGAATATGTTTTGTTGATGAGAGAATTTTTTTAGAAGGTATGAAACATGAACCTGTGTGTTTTTCTTTAATTCCGAGAGTGGATAAAGAAGATAATGAAGAGGTTCCTATATAAATTTCTAGTGTTTTGAATGAGTTTCAAGATGTCATGTTTGATAATGTACCTAAGGGTTTACCACCTATGAGGAAGATCAATCATCAGATTGACTAGATCCTTGGAGCTAGTTTTCTAAATAAGGCAGCCCATAGAATGACTCCAACATAAAATAAAGAGTTGAACTGATAGGTTCAAGAGTTGTTCAGGAAAGGATTGATCTAAAATAACTTGATTCCATGTGTAGTACCTGCAGTACTAACAATAAAGAGAAATGGAGAATGGAGGATGTGTATAGACTCCAGGGCCATAAACAAGATAACAATCAAGTACAGATTTCCCCTGCCTGACCTTATGGACTGCTTGAGTGGAGTAGAGTAATTCACAAAGATTGATATTAAGAGTGGATATCACAAAATCAAGATTAGAGAGGGGGACGAGTGGAAGACCGCCTTCAAAACTAAAGAAGGCTTGTATAAGTGGTTAGTCATGCCTTTTGGGGTAATAAATGCACTGAGAAAATTCATACAGCTCATGAACGAGGTATTGACTGAATTTTTGGGTATGTTTTTTATTGTGTACCTCCATGATATTTTGATTTTCAGTAAGACATTGGAGGAGCATTTGATGGATATTCACAAAGTTTTTGAGAAGCTGAGAGGGGAGAAATTGCTGATTAATTTGAAGAAGTGTACTTTTGTGAAGGAGTTAGAGTACTTGAGGTTTGTTGTCTCAGGAGAAGGTCTTAAGATGCACCCAGAGAAGGTGAAAGCTATTCTGGAATGGAATACCCCAAGGACTATTACTGGGGTGATATTTTTCCATGGTTCAACTAGTTTTTACTGGAAGTTCGTTAGAAACTTCAGTAGCATTTGTGCACCCCTGACTGAAACAATGAGAGGGGATAAGAAAGATTTCAGGTAGAGTATGGGGGTGGCAAATACTTTTAATTTTTTAAAGAAGAAGTTGACATAGCAACCTGTTTTAGCCCTTCCATATTTCAATAGGGTGTTTTAGGCGGACTGTGATGCTAGTGATAATACCATTGGAGTTGTTTTGACATAGGAAGGTAGGCCCATTTCTTATTTTAGAGAAAAAGTAAATGATGCAAAGAAGAAATATTATGTTTATGATCAGGAATTTTATGCAATAGTTTAAGCATTAAATAAATGGAGACACTATCTATTGCTGAAGGAATTTGTTTTGTATACTAATCATCAAGCATTGTAGTACCTGAATAGTTAGGGACAATTGAATCATAGACATTTGAAATGGGTGGACTTTTAATAGAGTTACACTTTTGTTTTGAAGCATAGAAGTGGAAGGTCTAACAGAGTTGCAAATGCGTTGATGAGGAGGAATATTTTGCTGACAAAGATATAGTTTGACGTGGTGGGGTTCAATGAACTCAAGACATTGTATCCTAAGGATCTAGATTTTGTAGAGGCTTGAAAATCTTGCATGGACCTTGTTACTTTGGACAGGACAAGGTCGTTGGATTTCATAATCTAGGATTGTATGTTGTTCAAGGGAAGCCAGTTGTGCATGCCTAGGAGCTCTATGAGGAAGAATTTGCTCAAAGAGAAGCATAGTGGAGGAATGGTAGGATACTTTGGTCAGGATAAGACCATTGTCATTATTAGTGAGCATTATTATTGGACTCAATTATCACAAGATGTGAAGAAATTTTAGTTGTAGAGTGTGCCAGAGGGCAAAAGGAGTAAACCAAAATATAGGGCTATCTCAGCCATTACCTGTACCTGAGAGGCCATGGGAAGATATATGTATGAATTTTGTTCTTGGTTTACCAAGGACATAGAGAGGGAATGATTCAATATTTTTCGTAGTTGACAGGTTTTCAAAGATGATACATTTCATCCCATGTTAGAAGACCGATGATGTTGTCCAAATTGTTGATTTGTTCTTTAGGGAGGTGGTAAGACTGCATGGTTTACTAAAAAGTATTTGTTTCAGATCATGATACCAAATTTGTTGGATACTTTTGGAGTACCTTGTGAAAAAATTTGAAGACATAATTGAAATTTAGTTTTACACACCATCTATAGACTGATTGGTATACTTAAGTGGTGAATAGGAGTCTAGGTAACCTACTGAGATTCTTGGTAGGAGACAATCCCAAGGGATGGTATTTGATCTTACGACAAGAAGAATTTTCTTACACCAATTCTGTCAATAGGAGCACTAGTAGATCAACATTCCAAATTTTGTATAAAGGCAATCCAAGGACTGTTCTAGAATTGAGGAAGATGGACTATGAGATGGATACAAGTGCCGAAGCCGAAGAATTTAGCAAACACACCAAACATATACAGGAAGAGGTGAAGAAGCACATAAATGAGATGAATCTGCAATATAAGGTTAAGACAGATAAAAAAAGAAGGCATAAGGAGTTTTAGGTATGTGATGAGGTGATGTTCTATTTGAGGAAATGAAAGTTTCTAGTGGGGACATATAATAAGCTAAAGATGAAGAAGTTTGGTCACTGCAAAATTTTGAAGAAGCATGAATTTGGAAACACATATGAGGTAGAGTTACTAGAAGAAATTAATATTTACCGTATGTTCAACATTTCAGATATAACAGAATATCATGAAGGTAGCACAAAGGAGGAGTCAACAATAGTACAGTACAAAATTCTTGCACCTCCTTCAAAGAAGGAGGAGATCAAAGCAATTCTGGAAAGCCATGTGAGGAGGAGTACTAGAAATAGCTAGTATGAGGAGTATCTAGTGAAATGGAGGGAAAGACCTAGTAAATATTCTTCATGGTTTTCCAAGGAAGAGGTTGACCATTTGGGTTGTCCTCAATTAGCTGAGACGTTACGAGGTCACTTCTCAATCTAACCAAGGTGTCTAATGCAGGAGTATCCAATGGTGTATGGCCAATCATGTCTCACACAAAAATGTTTCTTTTTGTTTAGTTTTCTTTTAATTTTTTTGTACTTTTGGATACCCTCTTAAACGAATAAGAGATTCCAACTCTCAAAATTGACAAGCTGCTTTTTCTAGCCAACTGCCAAAAATAGCAAGTTTTTATTTGAAAGCAGATGGAGCCCAAAATTTATGGGAATATTGAGGAGGAAAAAATAAGCACTTTGTGAAAGAATCAAATTAAAAGCATTAATTGTTTGAAAGTTATTCAAGTTTCAGTTTCCAAAAAAATTGAAAAAAATTCTTCCAAGCCAGATTTGAGGCATTAAACGGTGTTGAACGGGAACGAAAAATGGTGGGAATTAGCAGAGAAAAATATACGCATACTCTACACTTAGAGATGTTTTCTATGCTTCAAATAGTTCGTAAATTCGATTCCTAGATCAAAAGTTATGGCTGCCAGGAGTTGGACAATTTTTCAGAAAGTTTTAATTTTTGAATCTGGTTGTATTTTCATATTTCCAATTTCATGTTTCTGCATTTGTCCACCAATTGGTAATTTATAAATTTTAATCTCAGCTCCAAAATGGTGGAAGGCTATTTAGGGATCATTTGAGGAAACTTGTAATAGCTTTTGGAGTTGAGTTTTGGGGATTTAGTTTCTAGGTTGGAAATTGTTTAATAAGGGTTTTTAGAAAACTTTGTAAGTTGTGTGTTGCAGTGATTGAGGATTTCTTCCTCTAGATTGTAATTGGATGTATTTCAAATAGTTTGATTTCAGATATAATACATAATCTTCTATATTTTACTGTAATTTGCTATGTTTTTTTGTTTCTCGAGTTCTGCCTTCATCATGTATTATTGGGGATATTTATTCTGTATATTATATTTTTAAAATTATGTATTCCCTTCCTTGTATTCTTGTTGGGATTTAATATTCTTTTTTAGTTTTTTTTAATCTCCCATTATGATATACTGCATCTCCATGAGTTTCTATGTAAACTTGGTGTCTTTCTGTGCAAGTCTGTGTAAACAAGGTGTGGGGATTTGATGTTTAAATCCATTTGTATGACTTGTGAATATAAGTTTTATGTTTTCAAGCTATTATTTTATCCTCCCACACCTCCTGGGAGAGTCATTTGTTTATTTAGCAAGCCTGTGTGCAATCTAGGCAACTTTCATTACATTAAATGTATGTTTTCATTGGTTTTTGCTCTCTGAACCCACAACGCTATCGTTTGGCACCAAAACACAAAAGTATGGCTCCAAAATGCCAAAATATGTCATGGGAGAGATAAATTATCTCCTAGATGTGCCATTTTAGGTTTTGGATGTGCTGAACTACTTTGGGGTGCAGGTTTTATCAGTTTTGGTCATTGTGATTGATTTGTTTGATTTTGGGAATTTACCACAAGCATTTTGTGATTGCATTCATTTCCTCAGAGATTTTTATGATTTCATCATGATAATTACATGTTGTTTTTTTTGCTGTAGTAAGAGGATTTGTGCCTTCTTATTAAGGATATTGTTGATGTTGAGTTGCTCCAAGAGGAAGAATGCTTTGATATTGAGGAATGTTTATGAGAGCTCTAGTGGGATTTTATTGCCTCATTTTTTAGTATTCTAATTTGTTTTGGATTATACTTTGAACTCATGTTTATGCCTTTGCTCATTGTATTATTATTTTGGTGAAGGCTCTTGCTTGTAATTGTGTATATAAATATTGATATGCATCAGTTTGCTTCCATGATGTTGTGACTGTGTTTATGTCTTCATAATGTTGTTGTAATGTTATTTTAATGCATATTTAAACCTAAGGTATTGGTTCATTATTAGGGGGAGTGGGTTCTTGCATGTGTAGGAGCAAAATCATGAGCAATAGGCTCTAAGAGGTTCCTAGAGATGGTGCTTAGGGTCTAGAACTATCATGGGACCACATGAAAAGTTTATGTTTAATTGCAAGTGATAGTTCACTAATAATTTGATTATTGGGTTTGGGCAAATAAGAATTTACTTAAACAATATAATGATTTGTTTTTTGGTTCCCCACCTCATAGCCCTTGACTGTTCTCTTGGGATGAACTGGGGAAGACCGTTGGAGTGATAAATCGATCTCCCTTGATTGTCTCTAAGGTGGAGATGGTTCCGCATGTCTATCAAGGTGTGGTGTGGCCCCTTCTTTGCGAGGATAGCATGTGATGACACTCTTCCCTAAGTGTGTACGTTATCATTATGCCTTTGTTGTTGATTATGCCTTTGCGATTTATTGATTTTTTATTAGCCTTGTGAGGTAATTTGATTCATTATTCTTGGTTGTTATTTTGTGGTTGTCATGTTTAGTCCCTTGGTTCTTACATGTTAGCCTATCTCTTGAGTGTTAGTTGGAACCCCATGGCATCTCCTAGCACAAATGATGGTTCCTATTGGTTCCAAATGGTCAGGTGGTTTGATGCCTTGTTCCATTCAGATGTTATTCATTGGATGATTGCATGCGTGGACATGGATTTATATTATCTCATCATATAGATGGATCTTGAAGCATAATCTATGTAGTTGGGAATTGATATCATGTGGTTTTTAAGTCAAGAAAGATGTAATATTAAAGTAGACCATGTAATCAGTTTCTCGTGAACATATGTATTAGGACTTGTAGTAGGTTGATTCTAGAATTGTATGTAAATGGATATTCAATTGTGTATGTAATTCTAGATTAGAGAGGAATTAAATGATTGAGTGATACGATTGGATTGTCTTGTGTATATCTTGTGAATGGTAGTGAATATGTTTACGATCATGTATGCCTTGTCTTGAAATATGTTAAAACTTATTGTTAGTTATCTTTGGAAAATAGAAATGAATGAGTAGTTGTATATTTGTATGGACACTATGATTATTCACTATGTGGAGTAGATGTCTATGTTTGGAGATAACATTGTATCATGATGACTTGTAAATGTGAAAGAAGGATATGTACTTATGTAACTTGTATTATTATGCATTAGGATATGATATAACAGAACTGACTATGTACTTGTACCATGCACTCTTATGTAATAGGACTTTATGATGTAGAGACTATGACTTGTAATGGATTAAGATGATGTATTATTAGATGGTTCACATTGTAGAAATGTTCATAATGTTAGGAATGAGATCCTATGTTGAATTAGGAGATTGAATAATTATATTAAGTTTAATCTTGTAGTATCATATGATTCTTAAATTTGTTTAGTAGCATGGAATCCTATTTGGAAGTAGATAAGCACTTGCTGTTATAATCTTGCATATGTGTAAGGATAGTAATCTTGATGAGATGTGCAATAGTCTTTCTTAAGGAAATAATCTAGTTCCATATGTATGAAAGGGTATATGTATATAGATTAATAATGTAATAGGTGAATAATGGATAAAGATGGGAGATAGGAACATTTTATTTGGTTCTTTAAAATGAACTTAGAAAGTTAATGGGGTTATGAAGAAATGCATTTGATAGGTCATAATCTAAAGATAGGAAGGATACTTGAGTAGAACTTAAATAAAATGGATGTTAATGATTTCATGGTATGGATGTATTAGGTTATGATGTTAGTAATAAGTAGTGGCATTAAGATACATTGGGGGAAAGAATGATTGGATAAATGTATGTTTTGAGATGATAATTGTTATGATGTTATTTTCACTTGCATTTATAATGCTATGGATGTTTTTATGGTAATAATGTTATATTTGTTCATGTAGTTGTTAATCTATGATCTTGAGTGATGATAGTTATTTATGTTGCATTAGTTGATTTTTATTTAAAAGAGTTATCTCTATTTATTAGTTAGATTAGTAGTTTTCTCTAGAGTATTTTGGTGGGTATTACAGACATTGGCCAATTTCTTGAAAATTGTGCACTATATTGATGTGAAATTAATTTTATTTGTTTATTATTATTTTGTGAACTTTCTCTACAAAAATCGCAAGAACCTAGTTCTCGGATCTCAAGACATGATGGAATCTTCTTCGATACTTTTAAAAAACATGTTGGACTTATCTATGGTAGTCTAAGGCTAGTCGCCAATCAAATTTAAACAAATAGAATTGTAAGTGTATGCTCGAATAGTTGACATCATGATATTCTGCTAATGGATTTGTCTGGGTATATGAATACTCATTTAGGATGATTGTCTCACAATGTTATCAACCCTGTTCTCTAATCTTAATGTCACTCCAAACCAATACATAGTTGAAACCACACAATGGCTCAACAATTAACCATGTAATAAAAACACTTGCCTATCATATTTAAAATGCCCTCTAATGATTGAATTTCTAAGTATGGTGGCAAACATAAAATGTACATGCAAAAAGTACTATTGTTCAAATCTGCCCAACCCATTTACCATATCTACCTCCACATTGATGCTAAAACGTTTCCAAATGCTAGTATTGAAATGGCTCTAAATGTACTACCTCAAAATGATAGTATGGAAATATGCTATTATGCACTCCTTGAAAAATAAAAAAGAGAGTTTTTGAATCTTTCTTCCTATTATCTTTAAATAAATCTTTCTCTAGTTGAGTTAGGGGATTTTCTGTTGTTTCATCAACTTATCTAGGTATCCATTTTTAACAAACTTTCATAAATCTTGTGAACAAAACAATGTCTTCATTGTGATTACGCAATAGTTATAATTTTTTCTATTAAAATGAAGAAATTGTGGGTTTCTCAGCCTTGTGCTTTGAGCTATTATTATTGACTTTAGATAACCCTTCTAACTCCTTTAAAAACTTTATCAAAGACTCGATTCAATAATCTTTATCTTTGATACCACATGATATAAGAGAAAGTGGATAAAAGAGTTTAAGAACAGAGCAGGAAAATGGAGAGACAAAACACATAAAATAAATTGAAAATTAATTAATTAAATATTTACATATTTAAGATGCATACATAATACTCACATGGCTAGTACCTTTTCTTTGTGCCCAAAGATTCTGCAAATAGAGTTTCTTTATTCCACACTTCATCTACTATTTCTAGAGCAACATTTTTTTTACTCCTATTTTCTTCATTCGTTAATTCTAAAACTACCTACTATAAGCTTAGTGTCTATGGTTTAAGCCATTCCCTATTGTTATAGTAAAAATTTTCCTTTTTTTTAATTCCATACATTTCATTCAAAACTGCTCTCCTTACAATTGATATGTTAGACTAAGGACAACAAAAAAATCAAAAGAGCATTAAATGATATGTATAAGAAATCTACATACAAGATTATGAAATAAGTTTTTCATTTCAAAACTGCAAGTTTTTTAAATAATATTTGATATCAATTCGAAATTTAATTATTTACTTGAATTTTAAAATTTTATTTATTAATTTCAACATACATATTTTCAATCATTAATATATTAATCATAAGAACTTTCAATAATATAAAGTACTATATATACATTGAACACTTTAAAAAGATATGAAATTTTTATGTAACTTATCTAAATTTTAATCTATCACATTGTAAACTAAAACAAAAAAATAATAATGTTATTAAAATATATTCTAAATAAAATTTTCAAATTATTTTTATATTTTCAAATTTTATAAAAAATTGCAAAACAAAAGAGAGAGAGAAAATATAAATTATATGAAATATAGAGTTATTTCATTTTTCTATAAAGCACAAAATTTTAACACATAAGATTAGAACTCCTAGAAGTGGAAATCGTTGACAACAAGAGAAGGCTACATAATCCAATCAGGGTTATTATCAATGGGTGGGTGTTTCTCGATGGGTGGGACTTTCTCAAAGCTATACCTAGGAAAGCTGTATATTCCAGACATCTTTATGAATTGCTTGTGATATATTACAAACATTTTAGGAATGGATTGCTAATTTTTCCAATCTTGTTAAGAAAATCATATACTCATTGTAATCAATATAATGATTCACTCTAATTATTATTCTCCTCTTGAGGTTTGGTAAGCTTCAAATTAATTGTATCAAAATATTAAGAAGCATTATCATGGTAATAAAGTCAACTAAATATGGATCAACACTGACAATAAAAGAAATACATAATTGCAATGCAAATACATTATTCTATTGATTAATAGATTACAACAATTTCTTGATAATGAATGAACTACAATTGCTACATCATATAGAGGTGTTAGATACATTCAAAAACTTCCAAACCTTATCTTAAAAATATTCCTCATAAATTAACCTATCAAGCAATATTGCGGTAATAAATTTAGTTAATTATAAATGCATCAAATGGAGAAATCATATAAGAAATAAAAGAAATGCAGAATTGGATAAATTGTACTATTGATTCAAGAGATAATGAATGAACTAAGTTCTCACATTATATAGAGGTGTTAGATACATTCAAAGACTTCTAGAAACTTGTCTTGGAAAAATTACATTATGAGTCTCCCCTATTGTGTGTGGTTATTACCACTTTCTCTCCTTCTATAGAGGGCTTCAATTATTTTTTGACAAAACATTGTGACCTTTTCTATGTTTGAGATATAAATTTCTCAAACAACTTGATGTTAGTGGCTTTATGAGATCCTCTTGAAAACTTCAATATCCCAACAATTAAAACACAAATAAATATCCCTATTGATTCACGAGATTAAAAGATCTTCATTGAATAACAAAACATATATAAATTACCTTATTGTTTCAAGAGATTACATTTGTTTACATTGATAACCATCAAATATCTTACAGAAGATTCTTGATCAACATCAAATATCAAACATAGATAAATTGACTTACTAATGATTTCTTCAGTACTTCTTGATTCATAATTAAAACAAAAACAAATTTCTCTATTGATTCAAGAGATTACAATAACTTCATGACAAAATATCAAAACATAGATAATTTACTCTTTTGATTCAATAAATTAAAAGACCTTCTTGATCAAATATCAAAAGACACATAAATTTCTCTATTCATTCAAGAGATTTTGTGATTAAATAATAAAACATAGATAAAACACCCTATTGATTCAAAAGATTACAATAGCTTCTTGATTAGCATCAATTATCAAAACATAGATAACTTGCCCTATCACTCTTTATTGCTACCTTCTTCTTTAGTTATGGCTGGATTTAATGATTTCTTCAAAAGCCTCTTGACCACCATCAAATATCAAAACATAGATAAAATCCCCTACAACCTCTTATCGCTACCTTCTTCAACTATGGTGGGATCTAATGATTCACTCTTCTTTAGCTTTGATTGCTATGACTGGATCTAAAGTTTTCAATACTTCTTCACATAAAATTAAAACAAAGATAATCAGGAGATTACAAGAGCTTATTATGAAATATCAAAACAGAAAATTAAAACACAAATAAATTTCCATATTGATTACAAGTGCTTCTTGATAAAAAATTTATCACCAATAAATTGCCCCATTGATTCAAGAGATTACAATAGCTTCTTGATCACCATCAAATATTGAAACATAGATAAATTGCCCTATCACTTTTTATTGCTACCTTCTTCTTTAGCTACGGCAAAATCTAATGATTTCTTCCAATATAAAACATAGATAAATTTCCCAACCACTTTCTATTGCTACCTTCTTCAACTATTTCTAGATCTAATGATTTCTTCTTCTTCATCTTTGGCTGGGTCTAATAATTCTTTGTTCAACTATGGTTGGATCTAATGATTTCTTCAGTGCTTCTTCACAAGAAAACAAAACACAAATAAGTCATTCTATATTTCTACCTTCTTCTTTATCTATGGATGGATCTATTTTAGGAGATTACAAGAGCATCTTATGAAATATAAAATCACAAAATTTAAACACAAATAAATTGCCTTATTGAATGTAAGAGCTTCTTGAACAAATAATTTGACAGAGATAAATTACCCTATTGATTCAAGAGATTATAACAACTTCATGATCACCATCAAATATAAAAACATAAATAAATTGCCGTATTAGCTTTTAGGGCTACCTTCTTCTTTATCTATTTCTAGATCTAATGATTTCTTCAAAAGCTTCTTGATCACCATCAAATATCAAAACAAAGACAATTTTCCCTTATAACTTTTTATTTCTACCTTATTCAACTATGGTTGGATCTAATGATTTCTTCATACAAGATTAAAACACAGATATAGTACCCTATATTGCTACCTTCTTGTTCAATATAATTAGGAGACTACTAGAGCTTCTTATGAAATATCAAAACAAAAAATTAAAACACAAATAAATTGCCTTATTGATTATAAGAGTTTCTTGATCAAATAATTTAACATAGATAAATTGTCCTATTGATTCAAGAGATTATAACAACTTCTTGATCACCATCAAATATTAAAACATAAATAAATTGCGCTATCAGTTTTTACTGCTACCTTCTTCTTTAGCTATTGCTAGATCTAATGATTTATTCAAAAGGTTCTTGATCACCATCAAATATCAAAACACAGATAATTTTTCCTTATCACTTTTTATTGATACCCTATTCACATTTTATTGATACCTTACTCAACTGTGGCTGGATCTAATGATTCCTTCTTCTTCAGCAATAGCCAGATCTAATGATTCCTTTGTCTTAAGCTATGGCTAGATCTAATGGTTTATTCATAGAAAATTAAAACACAAATATATTACCCTATATTGCTACCTTCTTGTTTAGCTATGGATGGAGTAGGAGACTACACGAGCTTCTTATGAAATATCAAAACATAAAATTAAAACACAAATAAATTGCCCTATTGATTCACGAGATTACAAGAGTTTAATATGAAACAAAAAGAAATTTCCCGATTGATTTAAGAAATTAGAATATTTTCTTGAGCAAATAAGAAAACCCAACTAAATTGCCCTACTATTCAAGAGATTAACAGAGCTTCTTGATCAAATAGCAAAACACAAATAAATTGCCCTATTAATTCAAGCTTCTAAATCACCATCAAATATCAAAATACAAAATATAGATAAATTACCCTATTGATTCAACAAAATTACAAGCCCTATTGTTCTATTGATTCAACATATTATAATAGCTTCTTGATACATTTTCAACAAATTACCCTATATTGCCCTATTTTTCTATTGATTCAACAAATTACAAGACTAACTCATAATGAAAAAATTAGGATTGTCTCATTATATAGACTTCAAAAATATATCCTAATAACTTGGAAATAAAGAAAAAAAATAAAACAGATTCTTCTTGATCAAATATCAAAGATCGGACCAATTGTCTACCTCATTATCTAGACATCTTCCAAAAACTTCATTGACTGCACAACAATTATGTAGACATCCTCCAAACATAGATAAAACAACCTATTGATTGAAGAGATTACAATAGCTTCTTGATTAGCATCAAATATCAAAACATAGATAACTTACCCTATCACTTTTTATTGCTACCTTCTTATTTAGCTATGGCTAGATTTAATGATTTCTTCAGAAGCCTCTTGATCACCATCAAATACCAAAACATAGATAAAATTCCCTACCACCTTTTATCGCTACCTTCTTCAACTATAGTTGGGTCTAATGATTCCTTCTTCTTCAGCTATGATTGCTATGACTAGATCTAATATTTTCAGTGCTTCTTCACATAAAATTAAAACACAGATAATGGAGATTACAAGAGCTTATTGTGAAATGTCAAAACACAAAATTAAAACACAAATAAATTTCCCTATTGATTACAAGAGCCTCTTGATCAAATAATTTAACACAAATAAATTGCCCCATTGATTCAAGAGATCATAATAGCTTCTTGATCACCATCAAATATGGAAACATAGATAAATTACCCTATCACTTTTTATTGCTACCTTCTTCTTTATTTATAGCTGGATCTAATGATTTCTTCAAATACAAAACATAGATAAATTTCCCTACTACTTTTTATTGCTACCTTCTTCAAGTATGGCTAGATCTAATGATTTCTTCTTCTTCATCTATGGCTGGGTCTAATAATTCTTTCTTCAACTATGGTTGGATCTAATGATTTCTTCAGTGTTTTTTCACATGAAAATAAAACACAAATAAGTTATTCTATATTTCCACCTTCTTCTTTAGTTATGGATGGATCTATTTCAGGAGATTACAAGAGCTTCGTATGAAATATCAAAACACAAAATTGAAACACAAATAAGTTGCCTTATTGATTATAAGAGCTTCTTGATCAAATAATTTAACATAGATAAATTGCCCTATTGATTCAAGAGATTATAACCGCTGCTTGATCACCATAAATTATAAAAGCATAAATAAATTGCCTTATAAGTTTTTACTGCTACCTTCTTCTCTAGCTATTGCTAGATCTAATGATTTATTCAAAATCTTCTTGATCACCATCAAATATCAAAACACAGATAAATTTTCCTTATCACTTTTTATTGATACCTTATTCAACTGTGACTGGATCTAATGATTCCTTCTTCTTCAGCTATGGCTGGATCTAATGATTTCTTCATAGAAAATTATCAAGGCAAATTGCACATATGGAGCCTTCACTAATATGCTTGTATGAGATTTCTTTCATAGTCTCCTTTCTTGCAGGAATATATCCGACTTCATCAAACACTTCATTGACTGCACTATGGAGTCTTTCAAGGAATGCGTCCATGCTATATGAACATAACATCTCCTCCCTCTATATATAGTAACCTTCCATAAACCCTAAAGCTCATATATTAACTCTACCAATTTTTTCATCAATTTCAATGTCACAAATTGTAAAAACTACAACCTTATTTTTATTAGATTTTAGTTGAAATTCAACCTAAAGCTCATATATTAGCTCATATAGTTTTAATATATTTGAACTCTTATATTTATTTAGATTAATAACTATAAATTAAATAGGGTTTGAAATATTAAAATGGCCCCTAAATGAAAATTAAATTTTTGTAAAATATCACAAAGTCTATAGTAGTAATCAAGTTAAGTAATTATAAATAACATAAAATATAAATTAAATTAAAAAATTAAATATTATAATAATAATAAATTGTTTGATTTTCTATTCCAAATATGAGTTACTAGTTTATGTGGAGTATTGATGAAGTCAAGTATTGTCAATTTTGGAATATGAGTTAAGAGGGTGATTTTGAGGCTATAGAGTATTATTTTTATTATTATTTATGTAAATTTGAACTATCATAGTAATTACCTATGAGTGGGGCTCATAAATTAATGTTTAAAAAGTGTTTTAGAAACATCTAGAAGCTTGAGAAGTGTCATTGAAGATTAGTGATGAGTTTAATTAGAGAGAAATCTAACTTTGGAAGGGAGCCTTTCAAGTAAGAAAAGCGGTGTCACATAATAAATTTTCTAAAAAAGGTAAGGATCTTTTAGAAGCCTTATTTGTTTTGATGACATACTATCCTATTTTACTTCATTTATTCTTTTAGTCTTAAGAATCTTTTGGACATCTTAATTGTTTAAATAAAATTTTATATCATGTGTTGTCCCATGATTTAAAATTGAGACATTTGTCGCAATCTTGTCTAATCCAATACGTTCTCTTACCCTATACGGTAAATAGACTCCTTATGACAAAGAAAATAATATGAAATACATGTTGCATCTCTCTCTCTCTCTGTAGATTAGTTGGAGTTGTAGATTAGTGTGTGAAATATTAAAATGACCCCTAAATGAAAATTACATATGTTTCCTATACTCTAATATATATAGTAGTAATGAAATTAAACAAAATAAAAATTAAACTAAATTAAGAAAATAAAATATTAAAATAATAAATTATTTTTTTTAATACAAAATTTAAGTTACTAGTTTATGTGGAGTATTAATGAAGGCTATAAAATTTTAAATTTCTATTATAACATTTAAAGAAGAATGCAATTGCTAATGTTAGATATTATATATTTATTTAAAACATTAAAATTATATTATATTTAAAATTTTATTAAAAAAATCTTACAACTTTATTTTGTTAATATATTTCAACTTTTATATTTAGTTAGATTAATAACTATAAGTTAAACAGGGTGTAAAATATTAAAGTGACCCCTAAGTGAAAATTAAATCGGTTTCCTATATCACAAAGTATATAGTGGGAATCAAATTAAATAATTTTAAATAAAATAAAAAATAAACTAAATTAATAAAATAAAACATGAAAATAATATTTTTTTGATTTTCTATGGAAAATTTCAATTACTAGCTTATGTGGAGTATTGATAAAGTGAAGTAATATCAATTTTCAAATTTGAGTTTAAGAGGCTGATTTTGAGGCTATAAAGTATTGTTTTTATTGATATTTATGTAAAATTGAACTCCTATTGTAATAACCTATGAGCGGAGCTCCTATTTTATTGTGTAGAAAGTCTTTTACAAGTGTCTTAGAAGATAAGCGACAAGTTTCTATTGCGGCCTCTCTAACCCGCAATCGTTTATCGTTAGAGCAAGAACAGTTATACTAGATCCAGTTGCCCCCCCTAAAATTCCAAGAGCTCTATTTTCCACTTGTTGCTGACCGAGTGAATGAAGGGACCCACACCTCAAGAATAAATCTATAGTGATAGCCCGATCCAAAGGGAAGGTTGTGCTAGGTAACCTGAACATATGGTAAACAATTTAATAGGGGGGCCCATTGGCGGATATGGGTCCCATTTCATACCATATCAAGTTATCTCCCCCGCCAAAAGTAGTGGTTAGCGTAGAGTGGGGTTGACTCCCTGCCCTATAGATAGTAGGGAAGTAGTAGAGTGCAAAGGTTTAAGAGACATAACTTTGAAAGCAACCTTTCCAATATGAAAAAGGAGTGTCATATAATAAATTTACTAAATTTACTAAAAATAGTAAGGATCTTTTAAAAGTCTTAGTTGTTTTAATGATATAATATCCTATCTTCTCTTATTTATTTATTTAGTCCTAAGAATCTTATAGAAATCTTAGTTGTCTAAAAATATATTTATCTCGTATGTTATCTCATAATTTAAAATTCAAACATTTGTCACAATCTTTTCGAATCCAATGTGTTATGTTACCCTATATGGTAAATATACCCTTATGTGAAAGGGCATCATATGGAATACATGTTGCATCCCCCTCTCTCTCTCATGGGTATGGAGATTAGTTGGAGTTGTATATTGGTGTGTAAAATATGAAAGCGGCTCCTAAATAAAAATTTAATATGTTTCCTATATCCTAGAGTATATAGTGGTAATCAAATTCAATAATTTTGAATAAAATAAAAATTAAACTACATTTACAAATTTAAATATTAAAATAATAAATTATCTTATTCTTTATATAAAATTTGAGTTTCTAGTTTATGTGGAGTATTGATGAAGTCTTGTAATGTCAATTTTTGAGTTTGAGGTTAAGAGGGTGATTTTGAGGTTATTCAGTATTATTTTTATTACTATTTATGTGAAAATTAATAACTATAGTAATAACCTTTGAGTGGGCATCATATTTTAATGTACAAAAGTTGTTTTAAAAACATCTTGAGGTTTGCAAAGTGCCTTAGAATATTAGTGACAACTTATCTTAGAGAGAAATCTAAATTTGGAATGCAACCTTTCAAATAAGAAAAGGGGTGTCACATAATAAATTTACTCAAAATAGTAAGGATCTTCTAGAATTCCTTAAATAGAACACATAATACCACTATCTCATCATTGATAGAAAGAGCAAAAATATAAGGACAACTTGACACATAATGCAACATTCAAATATTCATCTAAGATGAATCTCTTAAGGCTAAACAAGAGTACATATTTCTTCACTAATTTCAAATATCACTCATTAATATTTGAGTTTCACTACAATAGCATACAATAATTTCAAATCATAATAATATAGGCTAATGAAAGAGAGTAACAACAAATGACTCAAGACCCATATCTCAGAAATGAAATTACAAGAGCTAAAATCATGGATAGTGTAAAATACTCTCTTGCACATAGAATTTCAACATTCACTTCAAATATTAAAAACAAATGAAAAATCCAATTTACGCACAGTCTGATATGTCTTCCTCTTTCATTGCATCCATTAAAATTAAAGTCGAAGAAATATAAAAAATTCCATTAAAACATTAAATTCACATAGCCAACTACTAATCCTTCATAATCTGAATCCCCTTTTACCAAAACATGAAAATACTTATAGAATCCAAAATCACAAATCCTAAAGCTTCCTAAAAACATAACCATTCTCACACCTTAATTTATGGAAAGATCCCCCTAATTACTTTTGCACTCCCCTTCATTAATGGTCTCAGCCTCATCATTTTGAGGTAGTACATTTAGAACCATTTGAATACTAGCATTTGCAAACATTTTAGCATAAATGTGGAGGTAGATATGGTAAATGGGTTGGGCAGATTTGAACATATTTAAACAATAGTTCTCTTTGCATGTACATTTTATGTTTGCCACGATACTTAGAAATTCAATCATTAGAGTGCATTTTAAATATGTTAGGCAAGTGTTTTGGTTACATGGTTAATTGTTGAGCCATTGTGTGGTTTCAACGATGTATTGGTTTGGAGTGACATTAAGATCAGAGAACGAACAATACAGTTCATAGTGATTGAATCAGGGTTGATAACATTGTGAGACAATCATCCTAAATTAGTGTTCATATACCCAAACAAATCAATTAGCAAAAGTATCATGATGTCAACTGTTTGAGCATACAGTTGCAATTATATTTGTTTAAATTTGATTGGTGACTAGCCTTAGACTACCATAGATAAGTCCAACATGTTTTTTAAAAGTACTGAAGAAGATTTCATCATGTCTTGAGCTCCGAGAACTAGGTTCTTGCGATTTTTGCATAGAAAATTCATAAACTAATAATAAACAAATCAAATTAATTTCACATCAATATAGTGCACAATTTTCAAGAAATTGGCCAATGTCTATAATACCTGCCAGCATACCATAGAGAAAACTACTAATCTAACTAACAAATAGAGATAACTTTTTTAAAAAACATCAACTAATGCAACATAAATAACTATCATCACTCAAGATCTTAGATTAACAACTACATGAACAAATACAACATTATGACCATAAGAAAATCCATAGCATTATAAATGAAAGCAAAAATAACATCATAACCATTATCATCTCAAAACATACATATATCCAATCATTCTCTCCCCCAAGGTATCTTAACACCACTAATTGCTAACATCATAACCTAACACATCCATACCATGAAATCATTAACATCCATTTTATTTAAGTTCTACTCAAGTACTTTCTTCGTATCTTTAGATTATGAGCTATCAAATGCATTTCTTCATAACCCTATTAACTTTCTAAGTTAATTTTAAAGAACTAGATCAAATGTTCCTATCTCCTATCTTTATCCATTATTCACCTATTACATCATGAATCTATATACATATACCCTTTCATACATATGGAACTAGATTATTTCCTTAAGAAAGACTGTTGCACATCTCATCAAGATTACTATCCTTACACATATGCAAGATTATAACAACAAGCACTTATCTACTTCCAAATAGGATTCCATGCTACTAAACAGATTCAAGAATCATATGATACTACAAGAATAAACATAATATAATTATTCAATCTCCTAATTCAACATAGGATCTCATTCCTAACATTATGAACATTTCTACAATGTGAGCCATGTAATAATACATCATCTTAATCTATTACAATTCATAGTCTCTACATCATAAAGTCCTATTACATAAGAGTGCATGGTACAAGTACATAGTCGCTTCTGTTACATCATATCCTAATGCATAATAATACAAGTTTAATAGGTACATATCCTTCTTTCAGATTTACAAGTCATCATGATACAATGTTGTCTCCAAACATAGAAATAAACTCAACATAGTGAATAATCAGTGTCCATATAAATCTACAACTATTCATTCATTTCTATATTCCAATGATAACTAAGAATAAGGATTAACATATTTCAAGACAAGGCATACATGATCATAAACATATTTACTACCACCCACAAGATATACACAAGACAATCCAATCGTATCACTCAATCATTTAATTCCCCTCTAATCTAAAATCACATACACAATTGAATATCCGTTTGCATAACATTCTGGAATCAACCTACTACAGGTCCTAATACATATGTTCATGAGAAACTGATTACATAGTCTACTTTACAATTACATCTTTCTTGAGTTACAAACCATATGATATCTATTCCCAACTACATAGATTATGCTTCAAGATCCATCTACATGATGAGTTAATATAAATCCATGTCCACACATGCAATCATCCAATGAATAACATCCCAATGGAAGAAGGCATCAAACCACCCGACCATGTGGAACCATCCCCTATGCTAGGAGATACCATGGGGTTCCAACTAACTCTTAAGACCTAGGCTGACACCTAAGAACCAAGGGACTAAACATGACAACCACAAAATAACAACCAAGAACAATGAATCAAATTACCTTGCAACGCTAATAAAAAATCAATAAATCCCAAAGGCCTAATAACCAACAAAGGCATAATGATAACGTACACACTTAGGGAAGAGTGTCATCACATGCTATCCTCACAAAGAAGGGGCCACACCACACCTTGATAGACATGTGGAACCATCTCCACCTTGGAGACAATCAAGGGAGATCAATTTACCACTCCAACGGTCTTTGCAAGCTCATCCCAAGTCAACAGTCAAGGGCTATGAGGTGGGGAACCAATAAACAAATTTATTATCTTGTTTAAGTAAATTCTTATTTACCCAAACCTAATAATCAAATTATTAGTGAACTATCACTTGCAATTAAACATAAACTTTTCATGTGGTCCCATGACAGTTCTAGATCGTAAGCATCATCTCTAGGAACCTCTTCGGGCCTATTGCTCATGACCCCGGTCCTACACATGCAAGAAACCACTCACCCTAATCATGGACCAATACCTTAGGTTGAAATATGCATTAAAAGAACATCACAACAACATCATGAAGACATAAACACAGTCACAACATCATATCAAGATTTATATACCCACTTACAAGCAAGAGCCTTCACCAAAACAATACAACAATGAACCAAGGCATAAACATGAATTCAGAGGATAATCCAAAAAAAATTCCAATACTCAACAATGCGGCAATAACATCCCACTAGAGCTCTCATAAACATTCATCAATATCAAGGCATTCTTCCTCTCATTGGAGCAACTCAACATGAACAATATCATCAATGGTAAGGCACAAATCCTCTTACGGGAGCACAAAAAACATGTAATTATCAAGATGACATCATAAAAAACTCTGAGGAAATCAATGCAATCACAAAATGCTTGTGGTAAATTCCGAAAATCAAACAAATCAATCACAATGATTAAAATTGATAAAACATGCACCTCGAAGCAGTTCAGCACATCCAAAACCTAAAATGGTACATTTGGGAGATAAATTAGCTCTCGCATGACATATTTTGGCATTTTGGATCCATACTTTGTATTTTGGTGCCAAATAATAGTGTTTTGGGTTCAAAGAGCAAAAACCAATGAAAACATACATTTTATGTAATGAAACTTGTCCAAATTGCACATAGGCTTGCTAAATGAAAAAATGACTCTCCCAAGATGTGTGGGAGGATAAAATAATACCCTCAAAACATAAAACATGTTTTCACAAGCCATACAAATGGATTTTAACATCAAATCCCCACACCTCCTTTACACAGACTTGCACAGAAAGACATCAAGTTTACATAGAAACTCATCGACATGCAATATATCATAATGGGAGAAAAAATAAAAATAAAAAAGAATATTAAATCCCAAGAAGAATACAAGGAAGGGAATACATAAATTTAAAAATATAATATACAAAATAAACATCCCCAAATAATAGATGACGAAGGCAGAACCCGAGAAACAAAAAAACATAGCAAATTGTAGTAAAAAACACAATATTATGTTATTATATCTGAAATCAAACTATTTTAAATACATCCAATTTTAATCTAGAGGAATAAATCCTCACTTGCCGCATCAGACAACTTATAGAGTTTTCTGAAAACCCTTACCAAACAATTTCCAACCTAGAAACTAACTCCCAAAAACTCAACTCCAAAAGCTATTACAAGTTTCCTCAAATGAGTCCTAAATAGCCTTCCACCATTTTGGAGCTGAAATTAAAATTTATAAATTACCAATTGGTGGACAAAGGAAAAAGCACGAAATTGGAAATATGAAAATACAACCAAATTCAAAAATTAAAACTTTCCGAAAAATTGTCCAACTCCTTGCAGCCATAACTTTTCATCCAGGAATCGGATTTATGAACTGTTTGAAGCATCAGAAATATCTCTGAGTGTAGAGTATGCTTAGAGTCGTCTCTGCTGATTCCTCCCATTTTTCGTGCCTGTTCAACATAGTTTAATGCCTCAAATTTGACTTGCAAGATTTTTTTTCAATTTTTTAGGAAACTGAAACTTGAATAACTTTCAAACAGTTAATGATTTTAATTTGATTCTTTTGCAAAGTGCTTATTTTTTCCTCCTTAAGATTCTTGCAAATTTTGGGTTCTATCCACCTTCAAATAAAAACTTTCTATTTTTGGCAGTCGGCTAGAAAAAGTAGCTTGTCAATTTTGAGAGTTGGAATCTCTTATTCGTCTAAGAGGTATCTATAAATACAAAAAAAATAAAAGAAAACTAAAAAAAATAAAATATTTTTGAGTGATACAGGATTGGCCATACACCATTGGATGCTCCTGCATCAGACACCTTGGGTAGATTGAGAAGTGACCCTGTAATGTCTCAGCGGATTGAGGACAACCCAAACGATCAACCTCTTCCTTGGAAAACCATGAAGAATATTCAATAGGTGTTTCCCTCCATTTCAATAGATACTCCTCATACTATCTATTTCTAGTACTCCTCACGTGACTATCCAAAATTGCTTTGATCTCCTCCTTCTCTGAAGTAGGTGCAAGAATTTTGTATTGTACTATTGTTGGCTCCTCCTTTGTGTTACCTTCATGATATTCTATTATATCTGAAATGTTGAACATAGAGTAAATATTAATTTCTTCTAGTAACTCTACCTCATATGTGTTTCCAGATTCATGCTTCTTCAAAATTTTGCAGGGACCAAACTTCTTCATCTTTAGCTTATTGTATGTCCCCATTG
The DNA here is from genome assembly GCF_030272615.1 of Cryptomeria japonica. NCBI lineage: Eukaryota > Viridiplantae > Streptophyta > Pinopsida > Cupressales > Cupressaceae > Cryptomeria > Cryptomeria japonica. Next base: position 581,052,949 of record NC_081405.1, read on the forward strand.
GAAACCTTCCTTTCGTCAAATGGACCATCACCTCGTAATATAGCTGAAACTCTTTATGCCTTCTTTTTTGATTTGCCTTAACCTCATACTACAGATTCATCACATTGATGTGCTTCTTCACCTCTTCATGTATATTATTGGTTTGTTTCTCCAAATTCTTTGGCTCCAGCACTTGTATCCATCCCATAGTCCATCTTCCTGAATTCTAGAGTGGTTCTTAGATTGCCTCTATACAAAATTTGGAATGGTGATCTACTAGTGCTCCTATTGACAGAATGGGTGTAAGAAAATTCTTCTTATCGTAAGATCAGATCCCATCCCTTGGGTTTGTCTCCTACCAAGAATCTCAGTAGGTTACCTAGACTCCTATTCACCACTTAAGTATACCCATCAGTTTGTAGAAGGTGTGCAAAACTAAACTTCAATTATGTGTTTAATTTTTTTCACAAGGTACTCCAAAAGTATCCAACAAATTTGGTATCACGATTTGAAACAAATACTTTTCGGTAAACCATGCAGTCTTACCACCTCCCTAAAGAACAAATCAACAATGTGGACAACATCATGGGTCTTCCGACATGGGATGAAATGTGTCATCTTTGAAAACCTATCAACTACCACAAATATTGAATCATTCCCTCTCTGAGTCCTTGGTAAACGAAGAACAAAATCCATACATATATCTTCCCATGGCCTCTCAATTATAGGTAATGGCTGATATAGCCCTGTACTCTGGCTTAATCCTTTTGCCCTCTGGCACACTCTACAACTATGCAAAAATTTCTTCACATCCTATGATAATTGAGGCTAATAATAATGCTCACTAATAATGGCAATGGTCTTATCCCGACCAATGTATCCTACCATTCCTCCACTATGCTTCTATTTGAGAAAATTCTTCCTCATAGAGCTCCTAGGAACACACAACTGGCCTCCCTTGAACACCATACCATCCTAGATTATGAAATCCAATGACCTTGTCCTGCCCAAAGTAAGAAGCTCCTTGTAATATTTTCAAGCCTCTACAAAATATGGATTCTTGGGATAGAAATGTCTTGAGTTCATTGAACCCTACCACGTAAAACTATAACTTTATCAGCAAAATATTCCTCCTACTCAATGCATTTGCAGCTTTGTTAGACCTTCCACTTCTGTGCTTCAAAACAAAAGTGTAACTCTACAAAAACTCCACCCATTTCAAATATCTATGATTCAATATTCCCTAACTATTCAAGTACTGCAATGGTTGATGATTAGTATACAAAACAATTTCCTTTGGCAATAGATAGTGTCTCCATTTATTTAATGCTTAAACTATTGCATAAAATTCTTCATCATAAACATAATATTTCTTCTTTGCATCATTTAGTTTTTCTCTAAAATAAGAAATGGCCCTACCTTCCTATCTCAAAACAACTCCAATGGCATTACCGCTAGCATCACTATCCACCTGAAACACCTTATTGAAATCTGGAAGGGATAAAACAGGTGGCTATGTCAACTTCTTCTTCAACATATTAAAACTATTTGCCACCCCATACTCCACATGAATTCTTTCTTATCCCCTCTCATTGTTTTAGTCAGGGGTGCACAAATGCTACTAAAGTTTCTAATGACCTTCCTGTAAAAACTAGCTAAACCATGGAAAGATCTCAACCCAGTAACAATCCTTGGGGTAGTCAATTCCATAATAGCCTTCACCTTCTCTTTGTGCATCTTAATACCTTCTCCCGAGACAACAAACCTCAAGTACTCTAACTCCTTCACAAAAGTACACTTCTTCAAATTAATCAGCAATTTCTCCCCTCTCAGCTTCTCAAAAACTCTATGAATATCCATCAAATTCTCCTCCAATGTCTTACTGAAAATCAAACTATCATCAAGGTACACAATAAAAAACTTATTGAAAAATTCCTTCAATACCTCGTTCATGAGTTGCATGAATTTTATTGGTGCATTGGTTAGCCCAAAAGGCATGACTAACCACTTATACAAGCTTTATTTATTTTTGAAGGCAGTCTTCCACTCGTCCCCCTCTCTAATATTGATTTTGTGATATCCACTATTAAGATCAATCTTTGTGAAGTACTCTGCTCCACTCAAGTAGTCCATAATGTCATCTATCCTTGGCAGGGGAAATCTATACTTGATTGTTATCTTGTTTATGGCCCTAGAGTCTGTACACATCATCCATTCTCCATTTTTGTTTGTTGTGCAGGTACTGCACATGGACTCAAGCTATTTTAGATAAATCCTTTTCTGAACAACTCTTGAACCTATCAGTTCAACTCTTCATTTTATGTTGGAGTCATTCTATGGGCTGCCTTACAAGTCAATCTGATGACTGATCTTCCTCATAGGTGGTAAACCTTCAGGTACATTATCAAACATGATATCTTGAAACTCATTCAAAACACTAGAAACTTGTATAGGCACCTCTTCATTATCTTCTTTATCCACTCTTGAAATTAAAGAAAAACACACAGGTTCATGTTTCATACCTTCCAAAAAATTTCTCATCGAGAAAACATATTTTGGCATTACTACATATCTTTTCTTCCTCCTCCTTTAGAGGCTTGAGATTATGGTGAACTCCTTCCTTTGCTAGGGTATAGGTATTCAGACGACCATCAGGGAAAACATGCCTATAAAACTTTCATGGCCTCCCTAGCAACATGTGTCATCCATCCATGGGTATGATGTCACTGAGTACCTCATCACAATAACTAACAATCTTGAATTTTACTAGGCAGTGCTCTGTTAGTATAAATCAGTGACTAAGAGGGGGGTGTATCAGCCAAAACAATTTATAAACAATTCAAACATTCAAACAAACCAGTCTACAACTATCCTTCCAAATTAACTTAAACATTGCAAAAATCATGAAAGATGATAACATAATCGAAAAGAGATTTGCATGCACAAATAAGTATCACATAACACTAGCAATTATACGTGGAAATCCTCAGTTAGAGGGAGAAAACCACAGTGGGGATAACCCACAATCTCTTTTATTGTAGTGAAAAAGAGTGCCCTGTTAAGAGATTACAACCAGTTCTTTCAGAGAACATCACCCTGTTAGAAGTGACTGGTTTCCGGTTAAGAATACCTTAGAACCTATTAAAGGTCACCTTCCTAGTGAATTTTATAACTTCATATCTGAAGTGACTCAATTAAGAGATTTTACATAAAGAATCGATTAAGGTTCACCCTGTTAAGGGATTTACAATACTACAATTGTTAGAAGGCAACAAAGATGATTGATCTGTCTAATGACACTACCTTTGTCTCATAGATCCACTTTGCATGCTTTGTTCTTCTGATCGATGTCGGCTTCACCGATTCATACCTCTATCTGTTGCACTCTATTCTGCTCCCACTATTTACATTAACACAAATCTTTTTCACATTCACAACAACAAAATTGAAATGAATGATGTGTATATATTACCATTAATTATGGCGCCAAATTTCGCTCCAAAAATCTGTTATCGCGCCTCGAATTTCTATCCAAAAATCATTCTAGGAAAATGGTCAAGACAACCATTCATGCTAATAAGCTCACCAGTTGAAAAGGGAAGATTATCGGTTCAACTGGATGTTATCTGGATGTTTCTACATTTGTTTATTGAGACTCTTGTATTCCCAATTGTCACTTGTGTACTAGTCCAATTCTGCCTAACCGGTTACCTCCTGTATACTAGTCTACTCACTTCTTAACCGGTTACCTCCTATATACCGGTCTACTCACTACTTAGTCGATTAACCCTTGTATACCGGTCTAGTCCCTACTTATCTGGTTAACCCCTGTATAGCTATCTACTCACTGCCAATAGGAATAAGGATACTTGTTCTTCACCAGTTACCCTTTACTCCTTTACTGATGGATTATGGAGACTTAGAAGATGATTTTGCCAACAATGACAACCTTTTCACCAGTCATACAAAATGCATCATAATGCCAACAAACTCCCCCTTTGGCATTGTTGGAAAATACTACAAAGCAGTCATGTATGTGCTGGTTCTTACCCTTATTTCATATACCTCATGTATATATATAAACTCCCCCTATTGACATCAATGACAAATAATATACAAAAGGATTCATGAAACTAAAGGAAAAATGTTTTCAAAAATTTCTTTAGCAGTTGGCAAAGAGGATTTCCATGAAGGCTTTGCCCTTTTCATGGTCCTCAAGTGTCCATGGAAAATTGTAAAAAAATCCTCCATTTCATCTACAGAGTTACAATCAGGTGCAGATATGAGACTTTCTGCTTCTTTGACATTCCTTTGCATGAAATCAATCATCAGTGCATGGTAGCGTTGTAGCTCTAGCAGATTAAGAGCTTGTTTATCCTCTTCCTCTTTTAACTTTTTGATTTCATTAGTTAACTCTTTGACCTTTCTACTAAAAGTCATTGGAGAGCTTGTAAGAGGATCAGACGAACCTATTAGATCTTGGATTTCCCTTTGAGTGTGAGCTTGTTTATCTTCAAGATATTTGATTAAATCAGTGAAGCTTGATAACTTGACAAATGATTGAACAATTCCTATAGTATAGATTTGGCCTCTTTAGTGCTAGCAGAGTGAGAAACTTTTCCAATTGATATGTGTTTCATTAATGTTTCACCTCTCTTTGTTTCATACTATCTAACTACAACCTTCTCTAGATTGGTTTCCTCTGAACTGAATGGTTTGACAAGAGTGCCCAACTGATAAATGATGGGTGCATTGTCATCAACAACAATTTCAGGAATGAAATTAGATAGAATGGTTTTTGCAGTATTAAGAATTTTGGTCTTGTTTTTCTTTTCTCTAAGTTTTGCCTTTTGAGCTTGAAGTTTCAATTTTCTAGAAAGTTTCATTAATTGTTTGGGGGTCATCTTCTTTATGTTGATTATAGAGTCTTCCTCTTCTTCCTCCTATATTTATTCTTCCTTTTCTTCTACCTTAACCTCGGAGCTGGTTGTGGTGGTAAGTTTAGCTTTCTTCTTTTCACTCTCCTTTTCTAAGTCTAACATCCTCTTTACCAGAGGAGTGTCCACCATTGTTTTCTTACTATCTTCAGGTTGACCGGATGAAGAATCTTCTTTCTTCTTGTGTTGTTCCGATTCCTTGGTCTCCTCTAGTTCCTTCATCTATTCTTCCTTGTTTTCTTATTCCTTTTGTTTTTCTTCCTTCTTCTTTCTTTCCTTCTTCTCTGATTCTTCAATAGGTGGTATTGATGTATTTATCACCTTTGGATTTCCTTCCTCTGTACCTTTTTCTGACAAAAGGGGTTCATTGTTAGTAGGATTTATTGTTACCAAAGTTCTATTAGGTGTATCTTCATAAGGTATATCTTCAACTATAACTTCATCTTCATCGGGATGGTTAGTTTGAGTGGCTCCCTTTATTGGTGAAACACTAATATAAATAGTTTAAACAATTGATTTGTGTTCAACCAATTGGTCTACATCCTTTGTCAGAATGGGAATATCTAACATAACATTACTGATGATATCATCAACTAAGAAAACATCAAAACCTTCAATAGAGTCTTTGTCTTTACCTTTTCCTTTGTCAAGGGAAGTTGCACCTAGGTCCTATTTTGTTCCCTTTTCTATTTCTTCTTCAGCTTCATTTTTCTAGCTCAATATTGTTTTCCATAAGGCAACACCCTCATCATGCACAGCTTGGACATCTCCTATGGCCACTCTCCCTATTATGTTCCTTATTTTAAAGCATTGAATACATGCTTCTGCCAGTATAGATGCTTGATTATAATCAAGCTCATGTTTCACTTCCATGAGTTATTTTATCCTGTGCTCTTTCTCAATAGCTAAAGTTGTTTTCAATCTCCCTTCAATTTGATTTTGCAAGTCTGATGGAACTATTCCATATAGTTCACTAGGAGTTCTACAAAACTTATGCATGTTCCACATAAGTGCATCTTCAATTTTTCTTTTGTCCTCCTCGTTGCAAAGGGGATATTTTCTCCCAACACCAGATAGACCTCCAAACTCTTTGATCCCATCAACCAATTCATCAATAGTTGGAAGTAAATTTCTCCATCTTCTTCTGACTTCTTTTATGTTACTCCTACCGGTCTATCTTTACCTTGGGAAGATGTATGAGTATCTGAATCCTTTTCTTTTGTGTATGTTGTCGGCTTGTTGGATGCAGTACCCTTTGGTTTTGCCTTCGACTTTTTTTTCTTTTCTCCTATTTGTTCTTTAACTTTGTTTGATTTGGCCCCTCTGTGTTCTTTAGAACCAGTGGAAGTAGTGGCACAAGATGCTTCACCTCCATATTTTTTGTCTAAGGTATCAATCATTTTCCTTACTCTTCTTTGTATGATTGGCTCCTTAAGTTCCTGTTTTATTTTGGAGCTTGCCTCATCATAAGTTCCAAATTTCTTTGCTTTTATGTCTACTAGTTTAGACAGTAACATTTTTGCATACACTGTAGTAATATCTTCCCCAAAATCATAACCCATAGCAGGTACCCAAAAGCTTCTAGGTTGAGCCACTTGAATGATGCAACAATCGGTGTCAATAAGAAAATAAATGTTTTCCATGTACTTCTGAACTATAGCGGTTGGGATTCTCTCTCTTTTGTACATTCTGATTTGGAATTCTTTAAAATATACCCACATTGTTTCTCCAAACTTATCACCTAAAATCCTAATCATTTCACCTATCTAAACCATGATAGGTTTATCCTCAAACCACACAACATTGCCCTTACTGGGAAAGAAATTTTGCACATAGAAGAATATAGATACCAGTAATGAGCCATACTTGAATGAGTCTTTCTTGTCCTTCTTAACTCGCTCCATGTTTACTAGAGATTGACTTCTGATCATCTCACTAATATCATATGTTGCATCCTCCTTGATGATTCGATAGGCTGCACATATAGCACTGCTCGACACAATGTTTATGTGGCTTGATTGGTAGACCCTATAACCCATCATTGTATAAGAAAACCTCACTTCTACATCCTCAATATGAGTGATTGCCATTGCTCTCCTGTCACATCAGGATTGACTCAACCGAGTGACTTTAATGGATGATATTTTTCTTAGAGCTAGTGCTACACCGGTTGCGCTAAACCCTGTTACTCTCTTAATCACATCCTTTATGATCTTGATCGATGCTTCAGCTTCTAGCCATAGAAATTGATCATGCACTCTTCTTAATACATACCTAACCCAATTGACATGAAATTGATCGGTAAAATCAACAACATTTGACAAATGCTTGGTGTTTAGATGCAAATATTCTTCATTCAATAGATCATGATTACAAAACCTTTTTAATTTGTCTCCAATTTCTTCAAGCTTGCAATGGATGAAGGAGAAAATATCTTCAACCAGTAACACATCAGAGGGTACAGATGATAGGGCACCGATCATGTCGATCTCTCCAGCCTTCATAGGATGTAGTTTGAACTCGGGTTGTATTTCCTTATTTGCTTCAACAACCACAAGATTCTATAGAGAAGCTACCATGATGAACTTCAAAAAAATTATTGAAAATAGGGTTTGATTACCTAGAATACCTTCTCCTCTAGCGTTTCCAATCCCCACTATCATGCTTCTTGATTACTTCACACAAATAGCACTAGAAAGATTTCGATCGCCTTAGGTCACACGAGAGCTCAAGAATGTTCACAAGAAAGCAAGGTGAATGAAATGTATTGACATTTCTTTATTTATCCATTAAGTTTTATCGGTGCTTCAATAAAACAACTAGTTTGTATAATTTTGACCATTTACAACTTAAGGTACACCGATTTACTTTTTACTAGTTGCTTGTTACTGATACCAATACAAAAACAACATTTACACTAACCCTCAAAACTTTACCCAAAAAAAACTTTAAACAAACTTGTATGCATCTAAACTATGTAGATAGACATAACCTCATATAGGTCGAGGGGATTCAATAATGATCTTACCATATGTGCTCCCCCTGAGTATCGGTATGCCTAGTTTGAAGAGGAACTGTCACCACCGATGGATGATGACTTGGTTTCAAAATGATTCTCTCCTTCTTTGCTTTCTTCCTTTTTAATCCATGTCTTTTTCATTTCATTCCTCACCTCTTCAATTGTCTTCTTTCCTTTAAAGTCATTTTGCCCTTTCTTTTTGCCAAATTGGTTCATGTCTTCAGACCAGTTATAGGATCAGTTCCTACATTCTCTGGCTAAGTGACCAATCTTATGGAAATTGAAACATGCCATACTAGTTGCTCTCCATGGTCCTTCATTATTTCTTTGACCCATTCTTATTCTGCAATTTGTTGCACCATGACGAAAATTACCACAAGTGGAACATGTGGCATTGAACAGATTACTCCTTTTATTAGGGCTAACTGATTTGAATGGTGATCTTGATACAGTTGACTTGAACATGCATTCTTCAGCTTTGTGTCCATATTTATTGCATGTAAAGCAATATCCATTAAAGCTTCTTCTATTAGACATGTTGCTAGATCGAGATCTACACTCATAAGTAGTGTGACCATACTTGTGACAATTATAGCAATAACCATCCAAGGTGAAAGACTTCTTTTGACTAACCGGTTCATTTCTATAGACATCAAACTTATGACTCAGTTTACCACAATGATTGCAATAAGATTTAGAAAACTTTATACCTTTCTTTCCTGAATTGTTCCTTTTATCATCCTTAATCCTTTTGGATTTAGATGATTCTCCAGCTTGCATAGGACCTGTACAGAAGTAACCAAGACCAATTGTCTCCTTTTTTCTCCTTTGAGCTTTTAATTGTTCATCTATCTTCTCAGAGCTTTCATTAAATTTCCTCAGCTTTTCATTTCTCTCATTTGCAGCTTTCAACTCATTTTTGAGTTGTTCAATCTCTTTCACCATCTTCTTCTTTTCCTCTACTTTTTAATGTAGATCCTTATGTATGTATTCATTCTCTTGAGTTAAAATTCAGATTTCTTCATATTTTTCAACGATCATTGCATCATTTTCTCTTAGGGCTTCTTTAGCAAGCCTTTTGGCTTTTTTAGCTTTTGATAAAACTTCTTCTGCATCTCTTTTTCTTTCATTTGCTATTTTGCTGGCTTCTAGTATTTCAGTCATTCTCAAGGCCTAACTTTCATTCTCTCTTTTTAGATATGTGATTTCTTCATTCAACTTCTTGTTCTTTTCGATGAGTTCTGAGACTGCTTCTTCAGATCCACTCTGTTTAAAGAGTTGATCTATGATATCTTGACTCTCATTTAATTGTACAGCTAGCTCCTTTAATTTAGCAAGTGATTTTTTTAGTCTCTTTCAACTGAGCAATAATTTCATTAGCGTCATCAATTTGCTTCTGATACCGATATTCCTCCATGATCTTTTTCCTCAAGTTGTCAAGCTTTTCTTCATAGGACCTAGGCTCTAACACCAATTGTTAGTATTAATCGGTGATTGAGAGGGGGGGGTTGAATTAGTTAAAATAATTTATACACAATTCAAACATTCAAACTGACCAATATTCAACTATCCTTCCAAATTATCTTAAACATTGCATAAATCATGAAGGAAGAGAACATCAAAGAAAAGAGATTTGCATGCACAAATAAGAATCACATAACACAAGCAATTATATGTGGAAACCCTTGGGTAGAGGGAGAAAACCACGGTGGGGATAACCCACAATCTATTTTATTCTAGTGAAAAAGAGTGCCTTGTTAAGAGCTTACAACCAATTCTTTCTAAGAACATCACCCCGTTAGAAGTGACTGGTATCCGGTTAAGAATACCTTAGAACCTATTAAGATTCACCTTGCTAGAGGATTTTACAACTTCATATCTGAAGTGACTTGGTTAAGAGATTTTACATAAAGAATCGGTTAAGGTTCACCCTGTTAAGCGATTTACACTATTGCAATTGTTAGAAGGCAATAAAGATGATTGATCTGTCTGATGACACTACCTCTGTCTTGTATATCCACTTTGCATGCTTTGTTCTTTTGATTGGTGTCAGCTTCACCAATTCATACCTCTATTTGTTGCACTCTATTCTACTCCCACTATTTACATTCACACAAATCTTTTTCACATTCAGAACAATACAATCAAAAAGAATGATGTGTATATATTAACCTTTAATTCTGGCACCAACTTTCCCTCTAAAAATCAGCTAAAAAATCTTTTATTGTGCCTCAAATTTCTCTCCAAAAATCATTCTAAGAATAGCGGTAAAGACTGTCGTTCATGCCAATAAGCTCATTGGTTGGAAAGGTAAGACTACCAATTCAACTCAATGTTATCTAGATGTTTCTAAGTCTATCGGTTGAGACTCCTATATTGTCGATTGTCACCTATGTACCGATCCAATTATTCCTAACCGATTACCTCCTGTATATTGGTCTACTCACTGCTTAGCTAGTTACCTCATGTATACAGGTCTACTCACTGCCTAGCCAGTTAACCCTTGTATACCGGTCTAGTCATTACTTAGCCGGTTAACCCCTATATATCGGTCTACTCAGTGCCGATAGGAATAAGGACTCTTGTTCTTCACGGGTTACCCTTTACTCCTTTACCGATGGATTGTATACACTTAGAAGATGATGTTGCCAACAATGACAACCATTTCACCGGTCCTACACAATGCATCATAATGCCAACATGGTCATTGACCAAAACCTTGTGGGCATTCTACAAACATGCTATCCGATACGGCTATGCATGTCTTTCCCTCTTCAGCTTCAACTTTGTAGCCATTTCTCCAGATACTAGATTATCAGTTCTCCCACTATCAATAATCACATCACAACACTTATTTTTACATTTGCATCTAGTGCAGACCAAACTTTTCATCTAATTTGGTTATTTCACCTCCTTCATCAGGGTTGTCTTGATAACTAGGGTTTCTCCCCATTCAATATCATCAAAATATTCAGAATGAGCTTCTTGGTACACATGCACAACTTGTGCATGACCATCATTTCTTATATCTATCATCCCTTGGTGTTGTGGATATTCAAACGCTCTATGCCCTTCTTCTCCACATTGGAAACAAGTTCCTCTAAAACCTCCTCTCCTAGACCCTTGTCCAAGCCTTCCTCTTCCTCTTCCTCATTGTTCAACATTATTCTGATCACGTGGGTGATAGAAATTGTCACCCTTTCTATTTGGCCTGGTACCTAATTTATCATTTTTCTTCTAATCTTCATTTCAGATTTTGATAGATTTTCCACCACCTCTGTTACCTTAGGCTTTCCCTTTTTTCTTACCTTCAAATATTTTATTCGTCTTCTCTTCAACATTCAAAGAAAATTGATATGCTTGCTCAATACTGGCCATTCTAACTAGACTCGACTCCTCTTGAATACTCGGCCTTAACCCATTCAGATAACGGGTGACCTTTCCCTTGTTTGCCTCAACATGGCCTATTCTATGATTATTTTGTAAAAAATTGTTGTATACTTCACAGATTTACTTCCTTGTTTCAGCCCTTGCAATTTATTTAGTAGATCCAACTCATAGTCCATAGGAATGAACTATTTCTTTAATTTATCAACCATGAAATCCCATTTCGTGATCTTTTCCTTTCCTCTCTGATTTCTATCTAGTTGGACCTCTTTCCACCAGATATTTGCATGACCTTTCAGCTTCACTTTTGCAAACTTGACTGAATATAGGTCTTATATCTCCTCATATTCAAAATATTCCTCTAGAGTTCATTGATCCAATCAATCATCTCTTTTGGGCTCACATTTCTAGAATAATTTGAGACTTCAATTTTGGGTCTATTCTCAAAAAATGAAATGGCCCTCAATAATCAAGCCTAATCTTGATCTATTACTTCTTCTGATTCACTTGAGGATGAATCTTCAACCTTTCCTTCATCATCACTTTCTCCTCTCCTCGGATTAAACCCTCTTCTCAACTCTTTTTGCAATGCATTAGTTTGTCTCTAGAGGGCTCTCAAACCCTCATTTGCCAAAGCATTTCTACCACCAAGATTTCTGTCACCATACATCACTATTGGAAGCATCTTGAACAGGAGCCCATAATCACAAGTCTTGGTGCAAACTGCCTCACATTTGGTGATTTTTCCACACACTCATGAACAACCCACTTTGATACCACTTAATAAAGGCAAAACCCAAGAAATAGAAAAAAACACAAAAAATTGTAATAAAAAAAATAATATTATGTTATTATAATTGAAAATCAAACTATCTGCAATATATGCAATTACAATCTAGAGGAATAAATCCTTACTGGTTGCAACACATAGCATACAAAGGTTTTTGAAAACCCTTACAAAATAATTTCCAACCCAAAAACTAACTCCCAAAAACTATTACAAGTTTCCTCAAATGAGTCCTAAATATCCTTCCACCATTTTGGAGCTAGAATTGCAATTTAGAAATTACCATTTGGAAAACAAATGTCAAAACATGATTCTCAAAAATATGAAAATATAGCCAAATTTGAAAATTGAAACTTTCTGAAAAATTGTCCAACTTTCAACAATCATATTTTTTGATCCAAGAATAAGATTTATGAATCATTTGAAGCATCAAAAAGCTCTCAAAGTGTAGAGTATGCTAGGAATCCACTTTTCTAATTCTCGCTATTTTCAGGTAGGTTCAACACCATTTAATGCCTCAAATCTAACTTGGAAGATTTTTTTTTGGTTTTTCGAGAAATTGAAACTTGAAGGAGAATAAGGAACAAAAATTATGGCTGTTAAAAGTTGGATTTCTCCCATATTCTACACTCTGAGAGCTTTCAAAAATTATGATGCATTTTGTATGACCAGTGAAATGGTTATCATTGTTGGGAACATCATATTCTAAGTCTCCATAATCCATCGGTAAAGGAGTAAAGGGTAACTGGTGAAGAACAAGAGTCGTTATTCCTATCGGTAGTGAGTAGACCGCTATACATAGGTTAACCGGCTAATTAGTGACTAGACTGGTATATAGGGGTTAACTGGCTAAGAAGTGAGTAGACTAGTATACAAGAGGTAACTGGTTAAGCAGTAAGTAGACCAGTATACAGGAGGTAACCGGTTAGGAAGAATTGGACTCATACATAGGCAACAATTAGAAATATAGGAATCTTAACTAACAAATGTAGAAACATCCAAATAACATCCAGTTGAACAGACAGTCTTCCCTTTTCAACCGGTGAGCTGATCGGCATGAATGGCTATATTGATCATTTTTCCCGCAATGATTTTTGGAGAGCAATTTGAGGCACGATAACAGATTTTTTAATCTCATTTTCATAGGGAAATTTGGCACCATAATTAATGGTTAATATATACACATTATTCATTTGGATTGTGTTGTTGTCAATGTGAAAAAGATTTTTGTGAATGTAAATAGGGGGAGAAGAATATAGTGCAGCAGATAGAGGTATGAATCAGTGAAGCCGACACCGATCAAAAGAATAAAGAATACAAAGTGGATCTATGAGACAAAGGTAGTGTCATCAGATAGATCAATCATCTTTGTTGCCTTCTAAAAATTACAATATTGTAAATCGCTTAACAGGGTGAACCTTAACTGATTCTTTATGTAAAATCTCGTAACCGAGTAACTTCAGAAATGAAGTTATAAAATCTTCTAGCAAGGTGAACTTTAATAGGTTCTAAGGTATTCATAACTGGATACCAGACACTTCTAACATGGTGATGTTCTCAAAAAGAACTGGTTGTAATCTCTTAATAGGGCACTCTTTTTCATTGCAGTAAACGAGATAGTGAGTTATCCCCACCATGGTTTTCTCCCTCTAACCGAGGGTTTCCATGTATAATTGCTAGTGTTATGTGATGCTTATTTGTGCATGCAAATCTCTTTTTTTTTATGTTCTCTTCTTTCATGATTTATGCAATGTTTAAGATAATTTGGAAGGATAGTTGAAGAGTGGTCAGTTTGAATGTTTGAATTGTGTATAAATTATTTTGACTGATTCACCCCCCCCTCTCAGTCACCCGTTAATACTAACAGAGTAGTTCCTGGTAAAATTCAAGATTGGTAGTTATTGTGATCAGGTACTCAGTGACATCATACCCATGGATGCATGGCACATGTTGCTAGGGAGCCCATGAAAGTTTGATAGGCATGTTTTACATGATAGTCATCTGAATACCTATACCCTACCAAAGGAAGGTGTTCACCATAATCTGAAGCCTCTAAAGAAGGTGGAAGAAAATATATGTAGTAATGCGAGAATATGTTTTGTTGATGAGAGAATTTTTTTGGAAGGTATGAAACATTAACCTGTGTGTTTTTCTCTAATTCTAAGAGTGAATAAAGAAGATAATGAAGAGGTTCCTATATAAGTTTCTAGTTGTTTGAATGAGTTTCAAGATATCGTGTTTGATAATGTACTTGAGGGTTTACCACCTATGAGGAAGATCAATCATCAGATTGACTTCATTCTTGGAGCTAGTTTTCTAAATAAGGCAGCCCATATAATGACTCCAACATAAAATAAAGAGTTGAACTGATATTCAAGAGTTGTTCAGAAAAGGATTGATCTAAAATAACTTGATTTCATGTGCAGTACCTACAGTACTAACAACAAAGAAAAATGGAGAATGGAGGATGTGTACAGACTCCAGGGCCATAAACAAGATAACAATCAAGTACAGATTTCCCCTGCCAAGGAAAGATGACCTTATGAACTGCTTGAGTGGAGCAGAGTAATTCACAAAGATTGATCTTAAGAGAGGATATCACAAAATCAAGATTAGAGAGGGTGATGAGTGGAAGACCGCCTTCAAAACTAAACAAGGCTTGTATAAGTGGTTAGTCATGCCTTTTGGGCTAATCAATGCATTGAGAAAATTCATGTAGCTCATGAACAAGGTATTGAACAAATTTTTGGGTATGTTTTTAATTGTGTACCTCGATGATATTTTGATTTTTAGTAAGACATTGGAGGAGAATTTGATGGATATTCATAGAGTTTTTGAGAAGCTAAGAGGGGAGAAATTACTGATTAATTTGAAGAAGTGTACTTTTGTGAAGGAGTTAGAGTACTTGAGGTTTGTTGTCTCGGGAGAAGGTCTTAAGATGGACCTAGAGAAGGTGAAGGCTATTCTGGAATGGAATACCGCAAGGACTATTACTGGGGTGAGATTTATCCATGGTTCGGCTAGTTTTTACAAGAAGTTCATTAGAAACTTCAGTAGCATTTGTGCACCCCTGATTGAAACAATGAGAGGGGATAAGAAAAAATTTAGGTGGAGTATGGGGGTGGCAAATAGTTTTAATTTGTTAAAGAGGAAGTTGACATAGCAACCTACTTTAGCGATAATACCATCGGAGTTGTTTTGAGATAGGAAGATAGGCCCATTTCTTATTTTAGAGAAAAAGTAAATGATGCAAAGAAGAGATATTATGTTTATGATCAGAAATTTTATGCAATAGTTTAAGCATTAAATAAATGGAGACACTATCTATTGCTAAAGGAATTTGTTTTGTATACTAATCATCAAGCATTGTAGTACCTGAATAGTTAGGGAAAATTGAATCATAGACATTTGAAATGGGTGGAGTTTTTATAGAGTTACACTTTTGTTTTGA
The DNA here is from genome assembly GCF_030272615.1 of Cryptomeria japonica. Lineage (NCBI taxonomy): Eukaryota > Viridiplantae > Streptophyta > Pinopsida > Cupressales > Cupressaceae > Cryptomeria > Cryptomeria japonica. The sequence continues at coordinate 581,068,509 of NC_081405.1, forward strand.
AGTATAGAAGTGGGAGGTCTAACAGAGTTGCAAATGCCTTGATGAGGAGGAATATTTTGCTGACAAAGATATAGTTTGACGTGGTGGGGTTCAATGAACTCAAGACATTATATGCTGAGGATCTATATTTTGTAGAGGCTTGAAAATCTTCCATGGAGCTTGTTACTTTGGATAGGACAAGGTCGTTGGATTTCATAATCCAGGATGGTATGTTGTTCAAGGGAAGCCAGTTGTGCGTGCCTAGGAGCTGTATGAGGAATAATTTTCTCAAAGAGAAGCACAATGGAGGAATGGTAGGATACTTTGGTCAGGATCAGACCATTGCCATTATTAGTGAGCATTATTATTCGACTCAATTATCAGAGGATGTGAAGAAATTTTTTGCAGAGTTGTAGAGTGTGCCAGAGGGCAAAAGGAGTAAGCCAGAATATAGGGCTATCTCAGCCATTACCTGTACTTGAGAGGCCATGGGAAGATATATGTATGAATTTTGTTCTTGGTTTACCAAGGACATAGAGAGGGAATGATTCAATATTTTTGGTAGTTGATAGGTTTTCAAAGATGATACATTTCATCCCATGTCGCAAGACCCATGATGTTGTCCACATTGTTGATTTGTTATTTAGGGAGGTGGTAAGACTGCATGGTTAACTAAAAAGTATTTGTTTCAAATCGTGATACCAAATTTGTTGGATACTTTTGGAGTACCTTGTGAATAAAGTTGAAGATAGTTGAAATTTAGTTTTGCACACCATCTATAGACCGATGGGTATACTTAAGTGGTGAATAGGAGTCTGGGTAACGTACTGAGATTCTTGGTAGGAGACAAACCCAAGGGATGGGATTTGATCTTACGATTGGAAGAATTTTCTTACACTAATTTTGTCAATAGGAGCACTAGTAGATCACCATTCTAGATTTTGTAAGGAGGCAATTGAAGGACTGCTCTAGAATTGAGGAAGATGGACTATGGGATGGATACAAGTGTTGAAGACGAAGAATTTGGTAAACACACCAAACATATACATGAAGAGGTGAAGAAGCACATCAATAAGATGAATCTACAGTATAAGATTAAGGCAAATAAAAAAAGGAGGCATAAGGAGTTTCAAGTATGTGACGAGGTGATGGTCTATTTGAGAAGATGAAAGTTTCTAGTGGGGACATATAATAAGCTGAAGATGAAGAAGTTTGGTCCCTAAAATATTTTGAAGAAGCATGAATCTGGAAACACATATGAGGTACAGTTGCTAGAAGAAATTAATATTTACCATATGTTCAACATTTCAGATATAACATCATATCATGAAGGCAGCACAAAGGAGGAGCCAACAATAGTACAGTACAAAATTCTTGCACCTCCTTTAGAGACGGAGGAGATCAAAGCAATTCTGGATAGTCATGTGAGGAGGAGTACTATAAATAGGTAGTATGAGGAGTATCTAGTGAAATGGAGGGAAAGCCTTAGTGAATATTCTTCATGGTTTTCCAAGGAAGAGGTTGACCGTTTGGGTTATCCTCAACCAGCTGAGACGTTATGGGGTCACTTCTCAATCTAACAAAGGTGTCTAATGCAGGAGCATCCAATGGTGTATGGCCAATCTTGCATCACACAAAAATATTTCTTTTTGTTTAGTTTTCTTTTACTTTTTTTGCAGTTTTGGATACCCTCTTAAACAAATAAGAGATTCCAACTCTGAAAATTGACAAGCTACATTTTCTAGCCGACTGCTAAAAATAGAAAGTTTTTATTTGAAGGCAGATGGAGCCCAAAATTTGTGGGAATATTGAGGAGGAAAAAATAAGCACTTTGTGAAAGAATCAAATTAAAAGCATTAATTGTTTGAAAGTTATTCAAGTTTCAGTTTCCTAAAAAATTGAAAAAAATTCTTCCAAGCCAGATTTGAGGCATTAAATGTTGTTGAACGGGAACAAAAAATGGTGGGAATTAGAAAAGAAAAATCTAAGCATACTCTACACTCAGAGATATTTTCAATGCTTCAAATAGTTCGTAAATCTAATTCCCGGATCAAAAGTTATGGCTGCCAGGAGTTGGACAATTTTTCAAAAAGTTTTAATTTTTGAATCTGGTTGTATTTTCATATTTCCAATTTCATGTTTTTGAATTTGTCCACCAATTGGTAATTTATAAATTTTAATTTCAGCTCCGAAATGGTGGAAGGCTATTTAGGACTCATTTGAGGAAACTTGTAATAGCTTTTGGAGTTGAGTTTTTGGGAGTTAGTTTCTAGGTTGGAAATTGTTTTATAAGGGTTTTCAGAAAAGTTTGTAAGTTGTGTGTTGCAGTGATTGAGGATTTATTCCTCTAGATTGTAATTGGATGTATTTAAAATAATTTAATTTAAGATATAATACATAAGCTTTTGTTTTTTACTACAATTTGCTATGTCTTTTTGTTTCTCGAGTTTTGCCTTCATCATGTATTATTGGGGATATTTATTCTATATATTATATTTTTAAATTTATGTATTCCCTTCCTTGTATTCTTGTTGGGATTTAATATTATTTTTTATTTTTGTTTTATCTCTCATTATGATATACTGCATCTCCATGAGTTTCTATTTAAATTTGGTGTCTTTCTATTATTTTATCCTCCCACACCTCCTGGGAGAGTCATTTGTTCATTTAGCAAGCCTGTGTGCAATCTGGGCAAGTTTCATTACATAAAATGTATGTTTTCATTGGTTTTTTCTCTTTGAACCCACAATGGTATCGTTTGGCACCAAAACACAAAAGTATGGCTCTAAAATGCCAAAATATGTCATGGCAGAGCTAAATTATCTCCAATATGTGCCGTTTTAGGTTTTGGATGTGTTGAACTACTCCGAGGTGCAAGTTTTATCAGTTTTGGTCATTAATAATTTGATTATTGGATTTGGCTAAATAAGAATTTACTTAAACAAGATAATGATTTTTTTTTTTGGTTCCCCACCTCATATCCCTTGAGTGTTGACTCGGGATGAGCTTGGGAAGACCGTTGGAGTGGTAAATCGATCTACCTTGATTATCTCCAAGGTGGAGATGGTTCCACATGTCTATCAAGGTGTGGTGTGGCCCCTTCTTTGTGAGGATAGCATGTGATGACACTCTTCCCTAAGTGTGTACATTATCATTATGCCTTTGTTGTTGATTATGCCTTTGGGATTTATTGATTTTTTATTAGCCTTGTGAGGTAATTTGATTCATTATTCTTGGTTGTTATTTTGTGGTTGTCATGTTTAGTCCCTTGGTTCTTAGGTGTTAGCCTAGCTCTTGAGTGTTAGTTCGAACCCCACGGCATCTCCTAGTACAAAGGATGGTTCCTATTGGTTCCACATGGTCAGGTGGTTTGATGCCTTCTTCCATTTGGATGTTATTCATTGGATGATTGCATGTGTGGACATGGATTTATATTATCTCATTATATAGATGGATCTTGAAGCATAATCTATGTAGTTGGGAATTGATATCATGTGTTTTTTAACTCAAGAAAGATGTAATAGTAAAGTAGACCGTGTAATCAGTTTCTTGAGAACATATGTATTAGGACTTGTAGTAGGTTGATTCCAGAATTGTATGTAAATGGATATTCAATTGTGTATGTAATTCTAGATTAGAGAGGAATTAAATGATTGAGTGATACGATAGGATTGTCATGTGTATATCTTGTGAATGGTAGTGAATATGTTTACGATCATGTCTGCCTTGTCTTGAAATATGTTAATCCTTATTGTTAGTTATCTTTGGAATATAGAAATGAATGAATAGTTTTAGATTTGTATGGACACTATGATTATTCACTACATGAAGTAGATGTCTATGTTTGGAGATAACATTGTATCATGATGACTTGTAAATGTGAAAGAAGGATATGTACTTATGTAACTTGTATTATTATGCATTAGGATATGATGTAACAGAAGCGACTATGTACTTGTACCATGCACTCTTATGTAATAGGACTTTATGAAGTAGAGACTATGACTTGTAATGGATTAAGATGATGTATTATTATATGGTACACATTGTAGAAATGTTCATAATGTTAGGAATGAGATCCTATGTTGAATTAGGAGATTGAATAATTATATTATGTTTAATCTTGTAGTATCATATGATTCTTAAATCTATTTAGTAGCATGGAATCCTATTTGGAAGTAGATAAGAGCTTGCTATTATAATCTTGCATATGTGTAAGGATAGTAATGTTTATGAGATGTGCAATAGTCTTTCTTAAGGAAATAATCTAGTTCCATATGTATGAAAGGGTATATGTATATAGATTAATGATGTAATAGGTGAATAATGGATAAAGATGGGAGATAGGGACTTTTGATCTGGTTCTTTAAAATGAACTTAGAAAGTTAATGGGGTTATGAAGAAATGCATTTGATAGCTCATAATCTAAAGATAGGAAGAGTACTTGAGTAGAACTTAAATAAAATGGATGTTAATGATTTCATGGTATGCATGTATTAGGTTAAGATGTTAGTAAGTAGTGGCATTAAGATACATTGGGGGAAAGAGTGAATGGATATATGTATGTTTTGAGATGATAATGGTTATGATGTTATTTTCGCTTGCATTTATAATGCTATGGATTTTTTTATGGTCATAATGTTATATTTGTTCATGTAGTTGTTAATCTATGATCTTGAGTGATGATAGTTATTTATGTTGCATTAGTTGATTTTATTTTAAAAGAGTTATTTTTATTTGTTAGTTAGATTAGTAGTTTTCTCTAGGGTATTTTAACAGGTATTATAGACATTGGCCAATTTCTTGAAAATTGTGCACTATATTGATGTAAAATTGATTTGATTTGTTGATTATTATTTTATGAATTTTCTCTACAAAAATTGCAAGAACCTAGTTCTCAGATCTCAAGACATGATGAAATCTTCTTCAGTACTTTTAAAAAACATGTTGGACTTATCTATGGTAGTCTAAGGCTAGTCACTAATCAAATTTAAACAAATAGAATTGCAAGTGTATGCTCGAATAGTTGACATCATGATATTTCTGCCTTGGTTTTGTTTGGGTATATGAACACTAATTTAGGATGATTGTCTCACAATGTTATCAACCCTGTTCTCTAATCTTAATGTCACTCCAAACCAATACATAGTTGAAACCACACAATGGCTCAACAATTAACCATGTAACAGAAACACTTGCCTAACATATTTAAAATGCCCTCTAATGATTGAATTTCTAAGTATGATGGCAAACATAAAATGTACATGCAAAAAGTACTATTGTTCAAATCTGCCCAGCCCATTTACCATATCTACCTCCACATTGATGCTAAAATGTTTCCAAATTATAGTATTGAAATGGCTCTAAATGTACTACCTCAAAATGATAGTATGTAAATATGCTCTCATGCACTCCTTGAAAGATAAAAAAGAGAGTTTTTGAATCTTTCTTTTTATTATCTTTAAATAAATCTTTCTCTAGTTGAGTTAGGGGATTTTCTGTTGTTGCATCAACTTATCTAGGTAACCATTTTTTACAAACTTTCATAAATCTTGTGAACAAAACAATGTCTTCATTGTGATTACCCAATAGTTATAATTTTTGCTATTAAAATGAAGAAATTGTGGGTTTCTTTGCCTTGTGCTTTGAGCTATTATTATTGGCTATAGATAACCCTTCTAACTCCTTTAAAAACTTTATCAAAGACTCCATTCAATAACCTTCATCTTTGATACCACATGATGTAAGAGAAAGTGGATAAAAGAGTTTAAGAACAGAGCAGGAAAATGGAGAGACAAAACACATAAAATAAGTTGAAAATTAATTAATTAAATATTTACATATTTAAGATGTATACATAACACTCACATGGCTGGTACCTTTTCTTTGTGCCCAAAGATTCTGCAAATAGAGTTTCACTATTCCACACTTCATCTACTGTTTCTAGAGAACATTTTTTTTACTCCTATTTTCTTCATTCATTAATTCTAAAACTACCTACTATAAGCTTAGTGTCTATGGTTTAAGCCATTCCCTATTGTTATAGTAAAAAGTGTAAATTTTCCCTTTTTTTTATTCCGTACATTTCATTCAAAACTTCTCTCCTCACAATTGATATGTTTAGTAAGGCTAAGGACAACAGAAAAATCAAAATAACATTAAATGATATGTATAAGAAATCTACATACAAGATTATGAAATAAGTTTCTCATTTCAAAACTGCAAGTTTTTTAAATAATATTTGATATCAATTCGAAATTTAATTATTTACTTGAATTTTAAAATTTTATTTATTAATTTCAATCATTAATATATTAATCATAAGCATTTTCAATAATATAAAGTACTATATATACATTGAACACTTTAAAAAAATATGAAATATTTATGTAACTTATCTAAATTTTAATCTATCACAGTGTAAACTAAAACAAACAAAAAAATAATCTTATTAAAATATATTCTAAATAAAATTTTCAAATTATTTTTATATTTTCAAATTTTATAAAAAATTGCAAAACAAAAGAGAGAGAAAATATAAATTATATGAAATATAGCGTTATTTCATTTTTCTATAAAGCACAAAATTTTAACGCATAAGATTAGAACTCCTAGAAGTGGAAATCGTTGACAACAAGAGAAGGCTACATAATCCAATCGGGGTTATTATCAATGGGTGGGTGTTTCTCGATGGGTGGGAGTTTCTCAAAGCTATACCTAGGAAAGTTGTATATTCCAGACATCTTTATGATTTGCTCATTATATTACAAACATTTTAGGAATGGATTGCTAATTTTTCCAATCTTGTTAAGAAAATCATATACTCATTGTAATCATTATAATGATTCACTCTAATTATTATTCTCCTCTTGAGGTTTGTTAAGCTTCAAATTAATTGTATCAAAACATTAAGAAGCATTATCATGGTAATAAAGTCAACTAAATATGGATCAACACTGACAATAAAAGAAATACATAATTGCAATGCAAATAGATTATTCTATTGATTAATAGATTACAACAATTTCTTGATAATGAATGAACTACAATTTCTACATCATATAGAGGTGTTAGATACATTCAAAAACTTCCAAAACTTATCTTAAAAATATTCCTCATAAATTAATCTATCAAGCAATATTGTGGTAATAAATTCAGTTAATTATAAATGCATCAAATGGAGAATTCATATAAGAAATAAAAGAAATGCAGAATTGGATAAATTGTACTATTGATTCAATAGATAATGAATGAACTAAGTTCTCACATTATATAGAGAGGTGTTAGATACATTCAAGGACTTCTAGAAACTTGCCTTGGAAAAATTACATTATTAGTCTCCCCTATTGTGTGTGGTTATTACCACTTTCTCTCCTTCTATAGAGTGCTTCAATTATTTTTTGACAAAACATTGTGACCTTTTCTATGTTTGAGATATAAATTTCTCAAACAACTTGATGTTAGTGGCTTTATGAGACCCTCTTGAAAAATTCAACATCCCAACAGTTAAAACACAAATAAATATCCCTATTGATTCACAAGATTAAAAGATCTTCATCAAATAACAAAACATATATAAATTACCTTATTGTTTCAAGAGATTACATTTGTTTACATTGATAATCATCAGATATCTTACAAAAGATTCTTGATCAACATCACATATCAAACATAGATAAATTGACTTACTAATGATTTCTTGAGTACTTCTTCATTCATAATTAAAACAAAAACAAATTTCTCTATTGATTCAAGAGATTACAATAGCTTCTTGATTAGAATCAATTATCAAAACATAGATAACTTGCCCTATCACTCTTTGTTGCTACCTTCTTCTTTAGTTATGGTTGGATTTAATGATTTTTTCAAAATCATCTTGACGACCATCAAATATCAAAACACAAATAAAATACCCTACAACCTTTTATCGCTACCTTCTTTAACTATGGTTGGATCTAATGCTTCATTCTTCTTCAGCTTTGATTGCTATGACTGGATCTAAAGTTTTCAGTGCTTCTTCACCTAAAATTAAAATAGAGATAATCAAGAGATTACAAGAGCTTATTATGAAATATCAAAACACAAAATTAAAACATAAATAAATTTCCATATTGATTACAAGTGCTTCTTGATAAAAAATTTATCACCAATAAATTGCCCCATTGATTCAAGAGATTACAATAGCTTCTTGATCACCATCAAATATTGAAACATAGATAAATTGCCCTATCACTTTTTATTGCTACCTTCTTCTTTAGCTACGGCGGAATCTAATGATTTCTTTAAATAGAAAACATAGATAAATTTCCCAACCACTTTATATTGATACCTTCTTCAACTATTGCTACATCTAATGATTTATTCTTCATCATCTTTGGTTGGGTCTAATAATTCTTTCTTCAACTATGGTTGGAGCTAATGATTTCTTCAATACTTCTTCACAAGAAAACAAAACACAAATAAGTCATTCTATATTTCTACCTTCTTCTTTAGCTATGGATGGATCTATTTCAGGAGATTACAAGAGCATCTTATGAAATATCAAAACACAAAATTGAAACACAAATAAATTGCCTTACTGAATTTAATAGCTTCTTGAACAAATAATTTAACATAGATAAATTACCCTATTAATTCAAGAGATTATAACAACTTCTTGATCACCATCAAATATAAAAACATAAATAAATCACCCTATCAGATTTTACTGCTACCTTCTTCTTTAGCTATTTCTAGATCTAATGATTTCTTCAAAAGCTTCTTGATCACCATCAAATATCAAAACAAAGATAATTTTCCCTTATCACTTTTTATTGCTACCTTATTCAACTGTGGTTGGATCTAATGATTTCTTCATACAAGATTAAAACACAGATATAGTACCCTATATTGCTACCTTCTTGTTCAATATAATGAGGAGACTACTAGAGCTTCTTATGAAATATTAGAACAAAAAATTAAAATACAAACAAATTGTCTTCTTGATTATAAGAGATTCTTGATCAAATTATTTAACATAGATAAATTGTCCTATTGATTCAAGAGATTATAACAGCTTCTTGATCACCATCAAATATAAAAAACATAAATAAATTGCGCTATCAGTTTTTACTGCTACCTTCTTCTTTAGCTATTGCTAGATCTAATGATTTATTCAAAAGCTTCTTGATCACCATCAAATATCAAAACACAGATAATTTTTCCTTATCACTTTTTATTGATACCCTATTCACATTTTATTGATACCTTATTCAACTGTTGCTAGATCTAATGATTCCTTCTTCTTAAGCTATGCCTAGATCTAATGATTCCTTCGTCTTAAGCTATGGCTAGATCTAATGATTTCTTCATAGAAAATTAAAAAACAAATATATTACCCTATATTGCTACCTTCTTGTTTAGCTATGGATGGATTAGGAGACTACATGAGCTTCTTATGAAATATCAAAACATAAAATTAAAACACAAATAAATTGCCCTATTGATTCAAGAGATTACAAGAGTTTAATATGAAACAGAAATAAATTGCCCCATTGATTTAAGAAATTAGAATATTTTCTTGAGCAAATAACAAAACCCAATTAAATTGCCCTACTATTCAAGAGATTACAAGAGCTTCTTGATCAAATAGCAAAACACAAATAAACTGCCCTATTAATTCAAGCTTCTGAATCACCATCAAATGTCAAAACACAAAATATAGATCAATTACCCTATTGATTCAACAAATTACAAGCCCTATTGTTCTATTGATTCAACATATTACAATAGCTTCTTGATACATTTTCAACAAATTACCCTATATTGCCCTGTTGTTCTATTGATTCAACAAATTACAAGACTAACTCATAATGATCAAATATCAAAGATCAGACCAATTGTTTGCCTCATTATGTAGACGTCTTCCAAAAACTTAGAAACTTGTTTTAAAAACTTAAAGATAAAAAAGAAAAAACTAAAACAGATTTTACTCCCTAGTCCCTAGTCATGTTAAATAAAACTAAGTGAAATGACTTGGCGACAAATAGCTTTTGAGCTTCATTGTAATTCTAAATGTCGACACTATCTTTGCTTTGTTTGGGAAATTCTGTTCTGCAGAGAGGACAAGTATTCTGCCACTCCAACCATTGGCGAATGCATTTAGTATGGAATTTTTGAATTTGAGTTTAAGAGGCTGATTTTGAGGCTATAAAGTATTATTTTTATTCCTATTTATGTAAAATTGAACTTCTCTTGTAATAATTTATGAGTGGAGCTCCTATTTTATTGTGTAAATTTTTTTTTTAGAAGCACCCTGAGGATTGAAAAATGTCTTAGAAGATTAGTGGCAATTTTACTTAAGAGAACCCTAACTTTGAAAGGAACCTTTCAAATAAGGAAAAGGGGTGTCACATAATAAATTTACTAAAAATAGTAAGGATCTTCTAGAAGTCTTAGTTGTTTTTATGATATACTATCCTGTCTTACCTTATTTAGTTTTTAGTCTTAATAATCTTCTAGAAATCTTAGTTGTCTAAAAATATATTTATCTCATGTGTTATCTCGTAGTTTGAAATTGAAACATTTGTCAGAATGTTATCTAATCCAATGCGTTATGTTACCCTATATGGTAAATATAGCCTTACCCTTATGAGAAATGACATCATATGGAATACATGTTGGATCCCCCCTCTCTCACTCTCATGGGTGTGGAGATTAGTTGGAGTTCTATATTGGTGTGTAAATTATTAAAGTGGGTCCTAAATAAAAATTAGATATGTTTCTTATATCCTAAAGTATATAGTAGTAATCAAATTCATTAATTTTAAATAAAAATAAAATTAAACTACATTAATCAAATAAAATATTAAAATAATCAATTTTCTCTTTTTTTTATGTAAAATTTGAGTTAGTAATTTATGTGGAGTATTGATGAAGTCTTGTTATGTCAATTTTCGATTTTGAGTTTAAGAGGGTCATTTTAAGGCTATAGAGTTTTTTTTTTAATTACTATTTATGCCAAAATCAACAACTATAGTAATAACCTATGAGTGGACCACATATTTTGATGTATAAAAGGTGTTCTGAAAACATCTTAAGGCTTGAAAATTTCCTTAGAAGATTAGTGACAACTTAACTTATAGAGAAATCTAAATATGGAAGGCAAGGTCTTTCAAATAAGAAAAGGGGTGTCACATAATAAATTTACTCAAAATAGTAAGGATCTTCTAGAAGTCCCAATTGTGCTAATCAAATACTATCCTATTTTATCTTATTTACTATTTTAGTCTTAATAATATTCTAAAAATCTTAGTTGTCTATCTTATGTATTGGTTTGGAGTGACATTAATATTAGTGAACGGACAATATTGTTTGTAGTGATTGAATCAGGGTTGATAACATTGTGAGACAATCATCCTACATTAGTGTTCATAGACCCAAACAAATCCATTAGCAGAAGTATGATGATGTCAACTATTTGAGCATACACTTGCAATTGTATTTATTTAAATTTGATTGGTGACTAGCCTTAGACTACCATAGATAAGTCCAACATGTTTTTTAAAAGTATTGAAGAAGATATCATCATGTCTTGAGATTTGAGAACTAGGTTCTTGCAATTTTTGTAGAGAAAATTCATAAAATAATAATAAACAAATCAAATTAATTTCATGTCAATATAGTGCACAATTTTCAAGAAATTGGCCAATGTCTGTAATACCCTAGAGAAAATTACTAATATAACTAACAAAAAGAGATAACTTTAAAAAAAAAAACATCAACTAATACAACATAAATATCTATCATCACTCAAGATCATAGATTAACAACTACATGAACAAATAGAACATTATGACCATAAGAAAATCCATAGCATTACAAATGCAATAGAAAATAACATCATAACCATTATCATCTCAAAACATACATATATCCATTCATTCTTTCCCCCAAGGTATCTTAACCAAAAAAACAACAAGTAATTATCATGATGACATCATAAAAACCTATGAGGAAATCAATGCAATCACAAAAATGCTTGTGGTAAATTCTGAAAATCAAACAAATCAATCACAGTGACCAAAACTGATAAAACCTGCACCCCGGAGCAGTTCAACACATCCAAAACCTAAAATGGCACATCTGGGAGACAATTTAGCTCTCCCATGACATATTTTGGTATTTTGGAGCCATAATTTTGTGTTTTGGTGCCAAACAATAGTGTTTTGGGTTCAGAGAGCAAAAACCAATGAAAACATACATTTTATGTAACGAAACTTGCCCTGATTGCACATAGACTTGCTAAATGAACAAATGAATCTCCCAAGAGGTGTGGGATGATAAAATAATACCTTGAAAACATAAAACTTATATTCACAAGTCATACAAATGGATTTTAACATGAAATCCCCACACCTCCTTTACACAGACTTGCACAAAAAGACACCAAGTTTACATAGAAACTCATGGAGATGCAGTATATCATAATGGGAGATAAAACAAAAATAAAAAATAATATTAAATCCCAACAATAATACTAGGAAGCAAATACATAAATTTAAAAATATAATATACAGAATAAACATCCCCAATAATACATGATGAAGGCAGAACCCGAGAAATAAAAAACATAACAAATTTTAGTAATACACAGAAGATTATGTTATTATATCTTAAATAAAACTATTTGAAATACATCCAATTAAAATATAGAGGAATAAATCCTCCCTCGTTGCAACACACAACTTACAAAGTTTTCTGAAAACCCTTACAAAACAATTTCCAACCTACAAACTAACTCCCAAAAACTCAACTCCAAAAGCTATTACAAGTTTCCTCAAATGAGTCCTAAATATCCTTCCACCATTTTGGAGATGAAATTAAAATTTATAAATTACCAATTGGTGGAAAAATACAAAAACATTAAATTGGAAATATGAAAATACAACCAGATTCAAAAATGAAAAATTTCCGAAAAATTGTCCAACTCCTGGCAACCATAACTTTTGATCCAAGAATCAAATTTATAAATTGTTTGAAGCATCAGAAATTTCTCTAAGTGTATAGTATGCTTAGGGTTTTTTCCTCTAATTCCCACCATTTTTCATTCCCGTTCAATGCTGTTTAATGCTTCAAATCTGACTTGGAAGATTTTTTTTTCAATTTTTTAGGAAACTGAAACTTGAATAACTTTCAAACAATTAATGCTTTTAATTTTATTCTTTCACAAAGTGCTTATTTTTTCCTCCTTAAGATTCTCGCAAATTTTGGGCTCCATCTGCCTTCAAATAAAAACTTGCTATTTTTGGCAGTCGGCTAGAAAAAGTAGCTTGTCAATTTTGAGAGCTGGAATCTCTTATTCGTTTAAGATGGTATCCAAAACTACAAAAAAATTAAAAGAAAAATAAAGATAAAGAAATATTTTTGTGTGATACAGGATTGGCCATACACCATTGAATGCTCCCGGATCAGACAACTTGGGTAGATTGAGAAGTGACCCCGTAACGTCTCAGCTGATTGAGGACAACCCAAACGGTCAACCTCTTCCTTGGAAAACCGTGAAAAAAATTCAATAGGTCTTTCCCTCCATTTCACTAGATACTCCTCTTACTACCTATTTCTAGTAATCCTCCTTGCATGACTATCCAAAATTGCTTTGATCTCCTCCTTCTCTAAAGGAGGTTCAGGAATTTTGTACTGTACTGTTGTTGGCTCCTCATTTGTGCTACCTTCATGATATTCTATTATATCTGAAATGATGAACATAGAGTAAATATTAATTTCTTCTAGCAAGACTACCTCATATGTGTTTCTAGATTCATGGTTCTTCAAACTTTTTCTGGGACCAAACTTCTTCATCTTCAGCTTATTATATGTCCCCACTGGAAACCTTCCTTTCCTCAAATGGACCATCACCTCCTCACATCCCTGAAACTCCTTATGCCTCCTTTTTTGATCTTCCTTAACCTTATATTGTAGATTCATCTCATTGATGTGCTTCTTCACCTCCTCATGTATATTGTTGGTGTGTTTGCCAAATTCTTCAGCTTCGGCACTTGTATCCATCACATAGTCCATCTTCCTCAGTTCTAGAGTAGTCCTTAGATTGCCTCCATACAACATCTTGAATTGTGATCTACTAGTGCTCCTATTGGCAGAATTAGTGTAAGAATTTTTTCTTGTCGTAAGATCAAATCCCATCCCTTGGGTTTGTCTCCTATGAAGAATCTCAGTAAGTTACCCAGACTCCTATTCAACACTTAAGTATACCCATCGGTCTATAGATGGTGTGCAAAACTAAATTTCAATTATTTCTTCAATTTTTTTTACAAGGGACTCCAAAAGTATCCAACAAATTTGGTATCATGATCTGAAACAAATACTTTTTGGTAAACCATGCAGTCTTACCACCTCCCTAAAGAACAAATTAACAATGTGGACAATGTCATGGGTCTTCCGACATTGGATGAAATGTGTCATCTTTGAAAACCTATCAACTACCATAAATATTGAATCATTCCCTCTCTATGTCCTTGGTAAACCAAGAACAAAATCCATACATATATCATCCCATGACCTCTCAGGTATAGGTAATGGCTGATATAGCACTATATTCTGGCTTACTCATTTTGCCCTCTTACACATTCTACAACTCTACAAAAATTTCTTCACATCCTATGATAATTTAGGCCAAATATAATGCTCACTAATAATGGAAATGGTCTTATCTCGACCAAAGTATCCTACCATTCCTCCACTGTGCTTCTCTTTGAGAAAATTCTTCCTCATAGAGATCCTAAGAACACACAATTGGCTTCCCTTGAACAACATACTATCCTAGTTTATGAAATCCAATGACCTTGCCCTGTCCAAACTAACAAGCTCCATGAAATATTTTCAAGCCTCTACAAAATCTAGATCCTCAGGATACAATGTCTTGAGTTCATTGAGCCCCAAATATGTCAAACTATATCTTTGTCAGAAAATATTCCTCCTACTCAAGGCATTTATAACTCTATTAGACCTCCCACTTCTATGATTCAAAACAAAAGTCTAACTCTATAAAAACTCCACCCATTTCAAATGTCTATGATTCAATTTTCCCTAACTATTTAGGTACTGCAATGCTTGATGATTAGTATACGAAAAAAATTCCTTCGGCAATAGATAGTGTCTCCATTTATTTAATGCTTAAACTATTGCATAAAATTCCTGATCATAAACATAATATTTCTTCTTTACAACATTTAGTTTTTCTCTAAAATAAGAAATGGGCCTACCTTCCCATCTTAAAACAACTCCAATGACATTACCGCTAGCATCACGGTCCACCTAAAACACCTTATTGAAATATGGAAGGGCTAAAATGGGTTGCTATGTCAACTTCTTCTTTAACAAATAAAAACTATTTGCCACCCCCATACTCCACCTGAATTCTTTCTTATCCCCTCTCATTGTTTCAGTCAAGGCTGCACAAATGCAACTAAAGTTTCTAATGAACTTCCTGTAAAAACTAGCCAAAACATGGAAAGATCTCACCCCAGTAACAGTCCTTGGGGTATTCCATTCCAAAATAGCCTTCACCTTCTCTGGGTCCATCTTAAGACCTTTTCCTGAGACAACAAACCTCAAGTAATCTAACTCCTTCACAAAAGTACACTTCTTCAAATTAATCAACAATTTCTCCCCTCTCAGCTTCTCAAAAACTCTATGAATATCCATCAAATGCTCCTCCAATGTCTTACTGAAAATCAAAATATCATTGAGGTACACAATAAAAAGCTTACCAAAAAATTCCTTCAATACCTTGTTCACAAGCTGCATGAATTTACTCGGTGCATTGATTAGCCCAAACGGCACAACTAACCACTTATACAAGCCTTCTTTAGTTTTTAAGGTAGTCTTCAACTCGCCCCCCTCTCTAATCTTGATTTTGTGATATCCACTCTTAAGATGAATCTTTGTGAGTTACTCCACTCGACACAAGCAGTCCATAAGGTCATCTATCCTTGGCATGGGAAACCTGTACTTGATTGTTATCTTGTTCATGGCCCTAGAGTCTCTACACATCCTCCATTCTCCATTTTTATTTGTTGTTAGTATTGCAGGTACTGCACATGGACTCAAGCTATTTTATATCAATTATTTTCTGAACACCTCTTGAACCTATCAGTTCAATGCTTTATTTTATGTTGGAGTCATTATATGGGCTGCCTTATTTAGAAAAATAGCTCCAAGGATCAAGTCAATCTAATGACTGATCTTCCCCATAGGTGGTAAACCCTCAAGTACATTATCCAAAACGATATCTTGAAACTCATTCAAAACACTAGAAACTTGTATAGACATCTCTTCATTATCTCCTTTATCCACTCTCGGAATTAAAGAAAAACACACAGGTTCGTGTTTCATACCCTCCAAAAAATTTATCTCATCAACAAAACATATTCTGGTATTACTACATATCTTTTCTTCCACCTCCTTTAGAGGCTTGAGATTATGGTGAACTCCTTCCTTTGTTAGGGTATAGGTATTCAGACGACCATCATATAAAACATGCCTATCAAACTTTCATGGCCTCCCTAACAACATGTGTCATGCATCCATGGGTATGATGTCATTGAGTACCTCATCACAATAACTAACAATCTTGAATTTTACCAGGCAGTGCTCTATTAGTATAAATCGGTGATTGAGAGGGGGGTGTATCAATCAAAACAATTTATACATAATTCAAACATTCAAACAAACCAATCTGCAACTATCCTTCTAAATTAACTTAAACATTGCATAAATCATGAAAGAAGAGAACATAAAAGAAAAGAGATTTGCATGCACAAATAAGAATCACATAACACTATAAATTATACATGGAAACACTCGGTTAGAGGGAGAAAACCATAGTGGGGATAACCCACAATCTCTTTTACTACAGTGAAAAAGAGTGCCCTGTTAAGAGATTACAACCAGTTCTTTCTAAGAACATCACCCTGTTAAAAGTGACTGGTATCTAGTTAAGAATACCTTAGAACCTGTTAAAGTTCACCTTGCTAGAGGATTTTATAACTTTATATATGAAGTGACTCAGTTAAGAGATTTTACATAAAGAATCGGTTAAGGTTCACCCTGTTAAGGGATTTACAATGTTGCAATTGTTAGAAGGCAACAAACATGATTGATCGGTTTGATGACACTACCTGTGTCTCATAGATCCACTTTGCATGCTTTGTTCTTTCGATTGGTGTTGGCTTCACCAATTCATACCTCTATCTCTTGCACTCTATTCTGCTCCCCCTGTTTACATTCACACAAATCTTTTTCACATTGACAACAACACAATCAAAATGAATGATATGTATATATTAACCATTAATTATGGTGCCAACTTTACCTCCAAAAATTAGATTAAAAAATATGTTATCGTGCCTCCAATTGCTCTCCAAAAATCATTGTGGGAAAAATGGTCAAGACAACCGTTCATGCCGATAAGCTCGCCGGTTGAAAAGGGAAGACTGTTTGTTCAAATGGATATTATCTAGATGTTTCTACGTTTGTTAGTTGAGACTCCTGTATTTCCAATTTTTGCCTATGTACCAGAGCCTAACCGGTTACCTCCTATATACTAGTCTACTCACTGCTTAATTGGTTACCTCCTATATACCAGTCTACTCACTGCTTAGCCAGTTAACCCCTGTATACCGGTCTAGTCACTACTTAGCCGGTTAACCCATGTATAGCGGTCTACTCACTATCGATAGGAATAAGGACACTTGTTCTTCACCAGTTACCCTTTACTCATTTACCGATGGATTATGGAGACTTAGAAGATGATGTTGCCAATAATGACAACCATTTCACCGGTCATACAAAATGCATCATAATGCCAACAAACTCGCCCTTTGGCATTGTTGGCAAATACTACAAAGTAATCATGTATGTGCCAGTTTTGACCCCTGTTTCATCTACCTTATGTATATATATAAACTCCCCCTATTGACATCAATGACAAAGAATATACAAAAGGATTCATGAAAGTAAAGAAAAAATGTCTTTGAAATTGTTTTTAGCAGCTGGCAAAGAGGATTTCCATGAAGGCTTCACCTATTTCATGGTGCTGAAGTGTCCATGCAAAATTGTAACAAAATCCTCCATTTCATCTATAGGGTTATAGTCAAGTGCACTTATGAGGCTTTCTGCTTCTTTGACATTCCTTTGCATGAAATCAATGATCAGTGCATGGTAGCATTGTAGCTCTAGCAGATTAAGAGCTCGTTTATCCTCTCCCTCTTTTAACTTTTTGATTTCATGAGTTAACTATTTAACCTTTCCACTAAAAGTTGTTGCAGAGCTTGTAACAGGATCAAAAGAACCTATTAGATCTTGGATTTCCCTTTGAGTCTAAGCTCTTTTGTCTTCAAGATCTTTGATTAAATCAGTGAAGCTTGATGACTTGACCAATAATTGGCGAACTTCCTGTAGTATAGATTTGACCTCTTCAGTGCTAGTGGAGTGACCAACTTTGCCAACTGATATGTGTTCCATTAATTTTTCACCTCTCATTGTTTCATACTGTCTAACTGTAACCTTCTCCAGATTGGTTGCCTCTTAATCGAATGCTTTGACAAGAGTTCCCAACTGATCAATGATGGGTGCATTGTCATCAACAAAAATTTCAAGAATGAGATTAGATAGAATGGTTTTTGCAGTATTAAGACTTTTGGTCTTGTTTTTCTTTGCTCTAAGTTTTGCCTTTTGAGCTTGAAGTTTCAATTTTTCAAAAACTTTCATTAATTGTTTGGGGGTCATCTTCTGTATGTCAATTACATAGTCTTCATCTTCCTCCTCCTATGTTTCTTCTTCCCTTTCTTCAACCTTAACCTTAGAGCTAGTTGCGGTGGTAAGTTTAGCTTTCTTCTTTTCACTCTCCTTTTCTAAGTCTAACTTCCTCTTTACCAGAGGAGTGTCCACCACTATTTTCTTACCATCTTCAGGTTGACCAAATGAAGAATCTTCTTTCTTCTTGTGTTGTTCTAATTCCTTGGTCTCCTCTATTTCCTTAATCTCTTCTTCCTTCTTTTCTTCTTCCTTCTATTTTTCTTCCTTCTCCTTTGTTTCCTTCTTCTCTAATTCTTCAATAGGTGGTATTGATGTATTTATCACCTTTGGATTTCCTTCCTCTGCACCTTTTTTTGATAAAAGGGGTTCATTGTCAATGGGATTTATTATTACCAAAGTTCTGTGAGGTGTATCTTCATAAGGTATATCTTCAACTATAACTTCATCTTCACTAGGATGCTTAGTTTGAGTGGTTCCCTTTACCAGTGAAACACTAATATCAGTAGTTTCAATGGTTGACTTGTGTTCAACCGGTTGCTCTACATCCTTTGTCAAAATGGGAATATCTGACACAACATTACTGATTATATCATCAACTAAGAAAACATCAAAACCTTCAGTAGAGTCTTTGTCTTTAACTTTCCCTTTGTCAAGGGAAGTTGCACCTGGGTCCTATTTTGTTCCCTTTTCTATTTCTTCTTCAGCTTCGTTTTTCTAGCTCAAGATTATTTTCCATAAGGCAACACCCTCATCATGCACAACTTGGACATCTCCTATGGTTACTCTCCCTATTATGTTCCTTATTTTAAAGCATTGAATACATGCTTCTGCCAGTATAGATGCTTTATTACAATCAAGATCATGTTGCACTTCCATGAGCTATTTTATCTTGTGCTCTTTCTCAATAGCTAAAGTTGTTTTCCATCTCCCTTCAATTTGATTTTGCAAGTCTGATGGAACTATTCCATATAGTTCACTGGGAGTTTTGTAGAACTTATGCATGTTCCACATTAGTGTGTCTTCAATTTTCCTTTTGTCCTCCTTGTTACTGAGGGGATATTTTCTCCCAACACCAGATAGAACCTCCAAACTCTTTTATCCCATGGACCAATTTATCAAAAGTTGGAAGTAAATTTTTACCACTTCTTCTGACTTCTTTTATTTCCACGTCAGATTGGGTGTCAGTGTTATCACATTTTTTCTTTCTTGCATATGTTACTCCTACCGGTCTATCTTTACCTTGGGAAGATGCAAGAGTATCTGAGTCCTTTTCTTTTTTGTATGTTGTTGGCTCGCTGGATGCAGTATCCTTGGGTTTTTCCTTCGACATTTTTTTCTTTTTTCCTATTTGTTCTTTGACTTTGTTTGATTTAGCCCCTCTTTGTTCACTAGTACCGGTGGAAGTAGTGGCATGGGATGCTTCACCTCTATATTTTTTTTCTATGGTATCAATCATTTTCCTTACTCTTCTTTGTATGATTGGCTCCTTAAGTTCCTATTTATTTTGGAGCTTGACTCCTCATAAGTTCCAAATTTCTTTACTTTTTTGTCTATTGGTTTAGACAGTAACATGTTTGTATACACTTTAGTAATGTTTTCCCCAACCTCATAACCCATAGTAGGTACCCATAAGCTTCTAGATTGAGCCACTTGAATGATGCAACAATCAGTGTTAACAAGTAAATAAATGTTTTCCTTGTACTTCTAAACTATACCGGTTGGGATTCTTTCTCTTTTGTGCATTCTAATTTGGAATTTTGTAAAATATCCCCACATTGTTTCCCCAAACTTATCATGTAAATCCCTAATTATTTTACCTATCTGAACCATGATAGGTTTATCCTCAGACCACACCACATTTCCTTTACCGGGAAAGAAATTTTGCACATAGAAGAATATACATACCACTAGTGAGCTATACTTGAATGATTGTTTCTTTTCCTTCTTAATTTGCTCCATGTTCACTAGAAATTGACTTCTGATCATCTCACAAATATCATATGTTGCATCCTTAGTGATGATTCGATAAGCTACATGTATAGCACCGCTCGACACAATGTTCATGTGGCTTGATTCATAGACCCTAAACCCAGCACTGCAGAATAAAACCTCACTTCTGCATCCTGAATATGAGCGATTGCCATTTCTCTCCTATCACATCAGGATTGAGTCAACCAGGTGACTTCAGTGGATGATATTTTTCTTAGGGTTAGTGCTTCACTAGTTATGCTAAACCCTGTTACTCTCTTAATCACATCTTGTGTGATCTTGATCAATGCTTTAGCTTCCAACCATATAAATTGATCATGCACTCTGCTTAATACATACCTAACCCAATCGGCATGAAATTGATCGATAAAATCAACAAAATTCGATAAATGCTTGGTCTTTAGATGCAAATATTTTGCATTCAATAGATCATGATTACAGAACCTTATGAATTTATTTTAAATAAATTTGTCTCCAAGTTCTTCAAGCTTGCAATGGATGAAGGAGCGAATATCTTCAACCAGTAACACAACGGAGGACACTGATGATAGGGTACCGATCATGTTGATCTCTCCAACCTTCATAGGATTCAGGTTAAACTTGGGTTGTGGTTCCTTAATTGCTTCAACCAACACAAGAGTCGATACAGAAGCTGCCATGATGAACTTCAAATAAATTATTCAAAAACACGGTTCGATTACCTAGAACACCTTCTCCTCTAGGGTTGCCAATCCCCACTATCATGTTGCTTGATCACTTCACACAAATAGCACTAGCAAGATTTAGATCGCCTTAGGTCACACGAGAGCTCAAGAATGTTCACAAGAAAGTAAGGTAAATGAGATGTATTGACATTTTTTTATTTATCCGTTAAGGTTTATCAGTGCTTTAATACAACAACTAGTTTGTATAATTTTGACCTTTTACAACTTAAGGTACTCCAATTTACTTTTTACCAATTGCTTTTTACCGATATCGGTAAACAAACAACATTTATAGTAACCCTCAAAACATTTACCAAAAAAAACTTTAAACAAACTTGTATGCAATTAAACTATGCAGATAGACATAACCTCATATCGGTCAAGGGGATTCAATAATGGTTTCAAAATTATTGTCTCCTTCTTCACTTTCTTCCTTCTTAATCCATGTCTTTTTCATTTCATTCCTCACCTCTTCAATTGTCTTCTTTCCTTTAAAGTCATTTTTCCCTTTCTTTTTGCCAAATTGGTTCCTATCTTCAGACTGGTTATAGGATCGATTCCTACATTCTATAGCTAAGTGATCGATCTTATGGAAATTGAAACATGCCATACTAGTTGTTCTCCTTGGTCCTTCATTATTTCTCTGACCCATTCTCATTCTGCAATTTGCTGCACCATGACAAAAATTACCACAACTAGAACAAGTGGCATTGAACTGATTACTCCTTTTATTAGGGCTAACCAATTAGAATGGTGATCTTGATACAGTTGAATTGAACATGTATTCTTTATCTTTGTGTCCATATTTATTGTATGTAAAGCAATATCCATTAAAGCTTCTTCTATTAGACATGCTGCTACATCGAGATCTACACTCATAATAAGTGTGACCATACCTATGACAATTATAGCAATAACCATCAAAGGTGAACTAGCCAGTTGATTTCTATAGACATCAGACTTATGACCTAGTTTACCACAATGATTGCAAAAAGATTTAGAAAACTTCATACCTTTCTTTCTTGAATTGTTCCTTTTATCATCCTTCATCCTTTTGGATTTAGATGATTCTCTAGTTTCCATAGGACCTGTACTGGAGTAACCAAGACCGGTTGTCTTCTTTGTTCTCCTCTGAGATTTTAATTGTTCATCTATCTTCTCAGAGATTTCATTAAATTTTCTCAACTTTTCTTTCTCTCATTTGCATCTTTCAACTCATTTTTGAGTTGTTCAATCTGTTTCATCATCTTCTCCTTTTCCTCTACTTTGTCATGTAGATCCTTATGTATGTATTCATTCTCTTGAGTGAAAATTTTGATTTCTTCATAATTTTCAATAATGATTGCATCATTTTCTCTTAGGGCTTCTTCAGCAAGCCTTTTGGCTTTTTTAGCTTTTGACAAAACTTCTTCTGCATCTCTTTTTCTTTCATTTGCTATTTTGCTGGCTTCTAGTATTTCAGTCATTCTTAGGGCCTGACTTTAATTATGTCTTTTTAGATATGTGATTTTTTTCAGACAACTTCTTTTTCTTTTCCATGAGTTTTGAGACTGCTTCTTCTGCTTCTTCAGATCTACTCTATTAAAAGAGTTGATCTATGATATCTTGACTCTCATTTAGTTGTAGAGCTAGTTCCTTTCTTTTAACAAGTGATTCTTTTAGTCTCTCTTTCAGATGAGCATTAATTTCATTAGCTTCATCAATCTGATTCTGATACTGGTATTCCTCCATGATCTTTTTCCTCAAGTTGTCAAGCTTTTCTTTATAGGACCTAGGCTCTGATACAAATTATTAGTATTAACTAGTGACTGAGAGTGGGGGGGATGAATCAGTCAAAATAATTTATACACAATTCAAACATTCAAACTGACCAGTCTTCAACTATCCTTCCAAATTATCTTAAACATTGCATAAATCATGAAAGGAGAGAACATAAAAGAAAAGATATTTGTATGCAAAAATAAGAGTCACATAACACTAGTAATTATATGTGGAAACCCTTGGTTAGAGGGAGAAAACCATGGTGGGGATAACCCACAATCTCTTTTACTGCAGTGAACAACAGTGCCCTATTAAGAGATTACAACCAAATCTTTCTGAGAACACAACCCTGTTAGAAGTGACTAGTATCTGGTTAAGAATACCATAGAACCTATTAAGGTTCACATTGCTAGAGGATTTTACAACTTCATATCTAAAGTGACTTGGTTAAGAGATTTTACATAAAGAACCGGTTAAGGTTCATCGTGTTAAGGGATTTACAATGTTGCAATTGTTAGAAGGCAACAAATGTGAGGCCCTACCTCGACTCATTCTAGCATTTCAATGATCTTATATGTTGAGACTATTTTGGATACTTTATTTTATGCATTTTGATTTAGAACTTATATGATTCCATGATTTGGGATAACATTGATGTATGTTGATGCTTCATTTATATACATTATGATATAGAATTCTATATGATTCTAGAATAGGATAGATTTGCGATGATGTATGTCTTTATTGGAATTGCAAGCCTTTACTATGATGATAGAAATAGGATGCATGTTTATGTATGGATCAAAATTATGAGAATTATGATGATTGCACATGTGGAGTTATTTAAGATGTATTGATTTGTTTAAAATGTATATTGTATGCAGAGTATTTGATGTGTATTCTCACTTATGTGTTTTATATTATATGAGGTTATTTGAAATTACTAATGTGTAAATGAGATGTGCAGGAATTTATCCACGTGACCATGGAAATATTACGGAGAACCAAACCTAGACCTATGTATGTTTGTAAAACAAGGGTTTGTCTATTTGGAGAGACAACACCCCGTTTGTGTCGTATTTTGTTCGTAATAGTAAATGATGCATGTGTGTTAAATGTTATCTAATTGATTTATTTAAATCCAACAAGAGACAAGATTTCATGTTTAATTTTGTAAAAAGTATTTTCTTTGTGTCACTTGACACATGTGTGGATTGATGTTTGAGTTTTTAAATTTTTCTCTTGGAGGAAATTGTTTAACTATAGCTTTTTCAATTAATGTAATTTGATTTCCATAATTGCCTTGTGAAGAGAACCATAGTGGAAGTCAACTTAGGTTTGACCCGAAAATTAAATTCAGAGGGGTTTAAAAGGGGTTAAATGCACTCCTAGGGGTATTTTATTAGGGTTTCCTAAACCCATAAGGTATACCTAAGGGTTAGGAGTAATTTTAGGCATGTTTCTACTTGCATGTCACCTTTTAGACACCCTAAAAAGTGGCTTTTCCAAGTTGTGCGAAAATTGAATTTAGAAGGATCAACTAGGTTGTCAACCTTCCTTTTCGAAGGAGAGTTCCCTTTCCCATTTTTACCTTACTTTCCTTTTTGAATTTTAGAAACTTGTGAGAACTCCCACTAGTGTCTTCTTAAGCAATAATGAGAGATTTTGTGGGTAATCACCCACTCTCCATTGTTGGAGATCCTGCATGTTCTTTTTGGAAGGGTTAGTTTTTCTTTTGGATTGGAAATTTTGTTAAGGGAAGAAGAGAAGATTTGTGGATTTGGGCTGCTCTTCCTCAACTAAATTCTAGCATACCTTTGGGCATATTGAAGGTTGGCTTATCTCTTATTTCATTCTTATTGCATGTTATGATGAAAAGACTATTTGTATGTATGAGTGATTTTCTTGTAATTTCTGTTGTGAAATTATATTTTGTGAGCTATCTTTTATTTGTGTTTGCATGTCTATGATTTGGGAGTAAACAAGGCCTCCTACGCTTGGGAGAGAGGATGGTCTTGTGGGTGGTAGAAGTGACAACCCTCGAGTGAGAGGCTCTCGTTATGAGAGTGATCATGGGGGATTTTATGTGACCCTTGTTGCATGGCTTGTTTATGCATTGGGGGTCATAAGGAGGGAAATAAGGCATCAATGCCTTGGGGGGCATAAGGAATATGGGGTTGTTATACTTGATGTATTTGGTTTGCCATGAGGTGGCTATATGTTTTACCATACTTGCAGTCTCCTCAGGGTACTTTGTCCACTACCACCCTTGAAATGACATCACCAATGTGTGGTGTAGTGTAGCCCAAGTTGGGATTGTGTTTGAGTTTGTGTATCCCCTTGTGTTTTGTGTTTGCATGTGTGTTACCTATCTAGGGCTTGGTTCTCTGAGCTCGGGGGTGGCTACCAGTTAGCCTAGGCTAGGAGGTGAGCACTCCATGGTCATAGCTTTGAATTATTTGCAGGTTATTGAAAGAAAGGAAAAGGACATGTAGAAGTTGTTGGTTTTTTTGTCATAGAAAGAGATTTGGAGATGGAAAGTTATGTTTTTTTTTAGTTGCAGTAATGTAAAGGGAAGCTATGCTTTAATTATGTTTGAAAAGAAATGTAACTATTAGTTTTAACATCCTCATTTAAAAAGAATGAGAGGTCCATTGTAAGAGTTGACTATATTGTGTTTTAAATATACCTTAAGGAAATACATTGTTTATTAAGTATTATTTGGTTGCAAAAAAAGAAATATTTATGTGGAGTATTACGTTTGTATTTGTTCTTAAAAGATTAATGATTGCATGCATGTCACTTGAAATTAAGTGTTTAGTTTATTTCCTCATGCATGTCTCTAGGTTTAAATCAAATAATCTAGGTTAATGCAGTTACTGAATACATCATATTAAACTCTGTCATTTATCTAGTTGCTGTTTAGATTTATTGAAAAAAAAAAATTTGTCATTTTTTTAATCTGTAGAAAATAAATCTTAGAGTAAAATAGTCTATTAAAGTTAGATAATATCCTATTTTTTTTGCTGTTTAATTCTTATGGAATGCAATCAATCATTTAAATGCAGGAAATAAATCTAAGGATTAAGAAAACTATCTGATTCTATTTTGTGTTGCATGGCATTTAAGATATATATATATATATATATATATATATATATATATATATATATATATATATATATATATATATATATATATATATATATATATATATATATATATATATATATATATATATATATATATATATATATATTGATTTAAATAGGATGATGGTAATCTTATCTGTTGAAAATGTCTTAAAATAGCAGTATCATTATTTATTTTAAAAAAAAAAAAAACCTTGATCCAATATGCGAATAAAATATATTTATATATATATATATATATATATATATATGTATATATATATAAATACATATATATTGAAAGG
Organism: Cryptomeria japonica; assembly: GCF_030272615.1. NCBI lineage: Eukaryota > Viridiplantae > Streptophyta > Pinopsida > Cupressales > Cupressaceae > Cryptomeria > Cryptomeria japonica. The sequence continues at coordinate 581,095,194 of NC_081405.1, forward strand.
TATATATATATATATATATATATATATATTTTTTTTTTTTTTAATTTTTTTTAATAAAAAAAAAAAATTATTAAACAAACTTTAAAAAAAAAAAAGCCATGCATTTAGGGGGGGGGGGTCGGCCTTGGCCAAACCCACTGTGCAATGCACAGTGGACGGTGGGGCTGAAACCACTGTGCATTGCACAATGGGTGGCTTCAGCCACGCCATCCCCCTAGACTTCACCCCCTCCTCTTTGCCATGGCCGCCGCTTCCAGGGTCTCATTCGGCCCTACAAAACCTAATTACAAGCAAGAAAAAAAAAAGAGAAAACCCTAGCCCGGGTAGGGCTAGGGCAAAAATAATGTGTTGATGAAAATAAATTTAAAAAAATAATGAGAGCCTTTTTTTATAATTTATAAAAAAAATGGGTTAGGGTTTGCATGGGCAATACCCTAGGGAATTGAGTATATTATTATATTATTATATATCAAATATATATATATATATATAAATATATATATATATATATAAATATATATATATATATATATAAATATATATATATATATATATATATATATATATATATATATATATATATATATATATATATATATATATATATATATAATTATATAGGTGAGATGTTTATGAAATAAATATTAATGAGGTTAATATTTATTTTTATTTTTCTTTTGGTTTTTAAATTTAAAAATATTGAGATGTCGTAAATTAAATATTAACGAGGTTAATGTTTATGTTTAAACTTAATAATATTGAGATATTATGAATTAAATTTTAATGCAGTTAATATTTAATTGTGAATCTAAAAGGGTTGAGATATTTATAAATTGAAATCGGTAGATTATTATTAAATTTTAATTGAATAAATTTAGATGTTTGAAATTAAACAACTAGGGAAATTAAATTCTAAATGTAACTTAATGGGCAAAAGGGTTTAATTTTTAACTCTCCTGGACGTAGATGCATGTGATTAAACTCTATAGGAAGACATGCATTTGCAATTATGATCGACCCTTTAGTTGACTTAGTTTAATTTACTATTTATTTATTGTTAAGTAAATTAAAGACACTCATAAAACTATTCAATTAGACCTCCGCTATTATTTAAATTATTTTTGATTACTTGAGCTAGTTAACTCTAAACATAGTGAAGACATGACATGTTATCACACTTTATTTTTGTCAATTTAATTATTAAAGATGTGATTTAAAAAAAAAAAAAATTATCCCGTTTTTGCCCTAAATTCTGGGCATGACATTTTGGTATTAGAGCAAGGTTTCCACACTAGGAACCTTTCTCCATTACGTTTCTCTTTAAATTATTTGATTAATTTTATTACATTAAATTTCTAGGATATATAAATTTAATTAATTAAATATTTTTCCAAAGAAATTAGTTATTTAATTTATTTTATTTTATTTTTTTCTCTTAGGATGTCTCCGACTATGCGACAAGCTTGCTAGCACAGAAGGGGTCCTAAGCATGTATGCATAGCACGCGAGGAGGTAGCTAGGGAGGAATTGGTTCCGGAAGTGAACCTAGAGGCTCCTCTCGAATAGCCAGTTGACCCAAACCGAAACCTTGTAGAAGCAATCTAGAACCTAATTGGTATAGTCTAGGAAAGACTTCCAGCTAGGGATCATCATGTTGGAAATCAGGACTCAGGGAGTCATAGATCAGCAGATAGGGAATGGAGTAGGAGTCCACCTCCTATTCCCGTAGAGAGTCTGGGTGGTAATGAGCCTGAGTTTGTGCATCAACAAGGACCACCTCCAGTGGCAGGGCCAGTGTATTATGAGAGAGCTCGTCGGGAGCCAGGGGATCTTATCAGGGAGGTTATGCATCTTCAGCCACCATCTTTTGGGGGTTCTACTAATGGGGTAGAAGCTGAGGCATGGCTTTTGAGCCTTGAGAGGTGCTTTGCATTGTGCTCTTATGAGAGCAATCTAAAAGCATGTGTAGCAGTTCACCTGTTGAGAGGAACGACCTCCACATGGTGGAGATAGGAGGAATATAAGTGTGGATTAGTACCTGATACTCTCACATGGGAGATATTTACAGAGAGATTCAGGGAGAGGTACTTGTCAGAGCATTACAGACAGTGTAGGGTAGATGAATTTCATGACCTCTAGCAAAAGGGTCTCTCAGTGACCCAATAGGAGAGCAAATTCTTTGAGCTCTTGCCCTATGTGGACTACCTAAAAGATGAGAAACTTCTCATCAATAGTTTCATCAGAGGGCTGAATGCCGACATAGTAGGACTAGTAAGGATGTCCACTCCAAGGAGCCTTCAGGTTGCCGTGGAGAAGGCACTAATAGTAGAGGAGATTCAGGTCAGACCACAAGATACTAAGGATCGGTTCCAGAACCGAAACCCTACACCCTAGACATATGGATTTTAGAAACCATATTGGAAGGGAAATAACAGGAACTCACAGGGGTTCTCCAAACCCCCTCCTCCGCAGTAGTCACAACAAAACTAGAGGCAGAAGCCTCCGTAGCATCAGCAGGGCACAAAGCCCAAGCAGTGGCAGTCTCAGGGTCAGAGGCGAGATTAGAGGGCTCAGGTGCCTTACACACCACTGGCGAGGACTCAGTAGTCCTCCAAGGGTGGGTACAGTGGATCTAGCAGGACAGGGGGACAGGCTTTCTCTAGGCCTCAAGGTGCCCAGTTTTAGGCACGCGGCGCTTGCTTTACATGTGGAGCCATGGGACATATGGCGAGGGATTGTCCTTAGGGTCAAATGGCAAGAAATCAGAGGATGGTCACTTCAGAGCCTATAGTTGGTGATATAGGCAGGTCCCATAGAGTATTCGCAGCAGGTGACAATTGCCAGGCTGAGCATCAAGCCACGATCATTGATACTGCAGGTATGATCAAAGGTAACAATGTATCTATTTTATTTGATTCAGGAGCTACTGACTCTTTTATATCTCCATTGGTTGTGGAGCGTTGCGGGCTAGTGGCAACTAGACAAGGTGTCAATTGGGAAGTGGAGTTAGCTTTAGGGGCTAGAGTGTCAATGGAATCAGAGGTTAGGGCATTTCAACTGCAGATTGGCAATACCACCACCCTAGTAGACCTTAGAGTTACTCCACTTGGATCTTATGGTATCATACTTGGCATGGATTGGCTTTATGCCCACAGAGCCAAGATGGATTGCCGCCAAGGATCAAGTGTGAGGATGATCATGGTTCGCCCATAGTAATCACCAGGATTTAGAGACCCGTGTCTCTTCGTATGATCTTTGCAATGTAACTTAAGCAGAGCATGTGAAAGGGATGTCAAATTTTTGCCATCACCATACGTGATAGAGGAGAAGAGGATGAAAAGGAAACATCGATTGATGACCATCCTATCCTTAAGGGATTTTTAGATGTGTTTCCTTCAGAGTTACCTGGTATGCTGCCCTGTAGAGAGATTGACTTTCATATAGACCTCGTACCAAGAGATGAGCTAGTTTCCAGAGCACCTTATAAGATGACCACAAATGAGCTTAATGAGCTCAAGTTGCAGCTTGAGGAGCTCTTAGAGAAGGGCCACATTCGTCCTAGTGTATCCCCTCGGGGTACACCAGTCATCTTTGCTAAGAAGAAGGATAGATCTCTCCGATTATGCATGGATTATCGATAGTTAAATAAAGTAACCATAAAGAACCGATATCCTTTGCCCAGAATAGATGATTTATTCGACCAACTTCAGGGTGCCAAAGACTTTTCCAAAATTGATCTGAAGTTAGGATACCATCAGCTGAGAATAGTGGAAAGCGATATCCAGACCGCATTTCACACTAGATATGGCCACTATGAGTTCACCGTGGTCCCTTTTGGTCTTACGAATGCTCCAGCTATTTTCATGAGCCTCATGAATGGGGTATTCTGCACATTTCTGGACTGCTTTGTGATTGTGTTCCTCAATGATATATTGATATATTCTCGAAATCAGGAGCATGAGGAGCACCTGAGGTAGGTTCTGCAGTGTTTACGGGATAATCAGTTGTTTGGCAGCTTGTCGAAGTGTGCTTTCTTTTGTATAGAGGTCAAGTACCTTGGGCACATTATTTCCGGTGATGGGATCTCAGTAGACCCATCAAAGATCAGAGCTATTATGGATTGGCCAGCGCCAACCAGTGTGACAGAGGTCAAGAGCTTCATGGGTTTAGCAGGTTATTACCGACGCTTTGTTGAGGGATTCTGCAGAGTCGCACATCCTATTACTTCCCTTTAGCGTAAAGGGAAGAAGTTTGAGTGGACAAAGAAGTGTGGGAGGGCCTTTCAAGAACTCAAGAAGGCACTTACTAGCGCACCTATCCTTGTAGTACCAGATCCCTCAGCTGACTTCATGGTTTGTTTAGATGCTTCTCTAGAGGGTTTAGGAGCAGTTCTTATGCAGGATGGTAGAGCTATAGCTTTCGAGTCTAGAAAACTTAAGACTCATGAACTTAATTACCCTACTCATGACCTTGAGCTTGCGGCAGTAGTGCATGCACTTGTGAGGTGGAGACACTTCCTTTTAGGTCACCACTTTGAGCTTCATTTAGACCATCAGAGTCTTCAGTACATTTTCACTCATCCAAACCTTAATGCATGTCAGAGGAGATGGATGGAGTTCTTGTGCGAATATGATTTTGATGTTCACTGCATCAAGGGAAACAAAAACATAGTTGTAGATGCCTTGAGTAGGAGACGTCATGAGGTTTACACCATATCTATGGGCACGGATTTGAGAGACCGTATACTACAGCATTTGCCAAAGGATGGATGGTATGCAGAGGTTTGTCAGGTGATACAATCTCAGGTTACTCTAGAGGGGAAATATGTGGATTATTCTTTGGAGTCCGATGGACTATTACCCCATAGAGGACGTAACTATGTACCTTCTTCCAGGGGATTGCAAGAGTATATTGTCACAAAGGCTCATAGAGCTCCTTATGGAGTGCATCCTGGAGTTAAGAAGATGCATGCTGACCTGAGATAGTTATATCATTGGCCAGGAATGTGGCAGCTCATTACTGAGTTAGTAGCCCGATGTCTTGAGTGTCAGAGAGTCAAGGCGGAGCACCACCATCCAGGTGGTTTGCTCCAGTCTCATGCTATACCGGAGTGGAAGTGGGATACTATATCCATGGATTTCATCATTGGTCTTTCTATGTCTTCTCATTGCCATGATGCTATCTTGGTGACAATTGACAAGTTGACTAAAGTGGCCCACTTTTCACCAGTTTGGACTACTTTCACAGCACCAGCAATGGCATAGGTGTTCTTATGAGACATTGTCAGGCTTCATGGCATTCCACGCAAGATCATTTTTGACAGGGATTCTCTCTTCACTTCTTCTCTTTGGAAGGCATTATAGGCAGCTATGGGCACTAAGCTCAATTTCAGTACAGCCTATCATCTAGAAACAGATGGTCAAACAAAGAGGGTTAATTAGGTATTAGAGGATATGCTTCGCATGTACATCATGGATCATCAGACCAGATGGGAAGAGTACCTTCCCTTGGTGGAGTTTGCCTATAACAATGGGCATCACACTTCTTTAGGGATGCCACCCTATCAGGCATTATACGACAGGCTTTACAGGACACCGTTGAGTTGGGACCACATAGAGGACAGAGTTTCTATTGGTCCTGAGATAGTTCGGGGTTTGGAGCAGCAGGTGGATTTGATTAGGCAGTGTCTGAGAGAGGCACAAGATAGACAAAAGAAATATGCAGATGTGAAGAGGGTAGATCATAGTTACTTGGTTGGAGACGTAGTTTTATTGAGAGTGTGACTGCATAAGAGTCCAATCCGTTACGGAAAGGGTTCTAAGCTTGCACCTCATTTCATAGGACCTTTTGAGATCCTTGAGAGGATAGGCCCAGTTGCCTACCATTTAGCATTGCCACCTTGCCTGCCACGCATCCACGATGTGTTTCATGTATCAGTACTGAGGAAGTATATCTATGATGAGTCTCACATTTTAGATTGGGATGCCTTGCAGGTGGAGTCAGACAAGCAGCTAGCTTTGGAGCCCATTCTCATTTTGGCACACAGGACGCTGGCTCTTCGAGGTCGAGAGTTGGACCATGTTAGGGTCTATTGCGATTGCTATGATGAGGTTACAGCTACATGGGAGGACACAACACATATGAGATCAGAGTCCCCCCACCTTTTTGATGAACTCCAGGAGGAAATTCATGCCTAGAGGGGGAGGGTGTGAGGCCCTACCCCGACTCATTCTAGCATTTCAATGATCTTATATGTTGAGACTATTTTGGATACTTTATTTTATGCATTTTGATTTAGAACTTATATGATTCCATGATTTGGGATAACATTAATGTATGTTGATGCTTCATTTATATGCATTATGATATAGAACTCTATATGATTCTAGAATAGGATATATTTGCAATGATGTATGTCTTTATTGGAATTGCAGGACTTTACTATGATGATAGAAATCGGATGCATGTTTATGTATGGATCAAAATTATGAGAATTATGATGACTGCACATGTGGAGTTATTTAAGATGTATTGATTTGTTTAAAATGTATATTGTATGCAGAGTGTTTGATGTGTATTCTCATTTATGTGTTTTATATTATATGAGGTTATTTGAAATTACTAATGTGTAATTGAGATGCGCAGGAATTTATCCATGTGACCATGGAAATATTACGGAGAACCAAACCTAGACCTATGTATGTTCGTAAAACCAAGGTTTGTCTATTTGAAGAGACAACACCCCGTTTGTGTCGTATTTTGTTTGTAATAGTAAATGATGCATGTGTGTTAAATGTTATTTAATTGATTTATTTAAATCCAACAAGAGACAATATTTCATGTGCAATTTCGTAGAAAGTATTTTCTTTGTGTCACTTGACACGTGTGGATTTATGTTTGAGTTTTTCAATTTGTCTCTTGGAGGGAATTGTTTAACTATAGCTTTTTCAATTAACGTAATTTGATTTCCATAATTGCCTTGGGAAGAGAATCGTAGGGGAAGTCAACTTAGGTTTGACCCGAAAATTAACTTCAGAGGGGTTTAAAAGGGGTTAAATGGACTCCTAGGGGTAGTTTATTACGGTTTCCTAAAGCCCATAAGGTATACATAAGGGTTAGGAGTAATTTTAGGCATGTTTTTACTTCCATGTGACCTCTTAGACACCCTAAAAAGTGGCTTTTCCAAGTTGTGCGAAAATTGAATTTAGAAGGATCAACTAAGTTGTCAACCTTCCTTTTCGAAGGAGAGTTCCCTTTCCCATTTTTACCTTACTTTCCTTTTTCAATTTTAGAAACTTGTGAGAACTCCCACTAGTGTCTTCTTAAGCAAGAATGAGAGATTTTGTGGGTAATCACCCACTCTCCATTGTTAGAGATCTTGCATGTTCTTTTTGGAAGGGTTAGTTTTTCTTTTGGATTGGAAATTTGGCTAAGGGAAGAAGAGAAGATTTGTGGATTTGGGCTGCTCTTCCTCAACTAAATTCTAGCATACCTTTGGGCAGATTGAAGATTGGTTTATCTCTTGTTTCATTCTTATTGCATGTTATGATGAAAAGACTATTTGTATGTATGAGTGATTTTCTTGTAATTTATGTTGTGAAATTATATTTTGTGAGCTATACTTAATTTGTGTTTGCATGTCTATGATTTGGGAGTAAACAAGGCCTCCTACTCTTGGGAGAGAGGATGGTCTTGTGGGTGGTAGAAGTGACAGCCCTCGAGTGAGAGGCTCTCGTTATGAGAGTGATCACATGGGATTTTATGTGACCCTTGTTGCATGGCTTGTTTATGCATTGGGGGCATAAGGAGGGAAATAAGGCATGAATGCCTTGGGGGGCATAAGGAATATGGGGTTGTTATACTTGATGTATTTGGTTTTCCATGAGGTGGCTATATGTTTTACCATACTTGTAGTCTCCTCAAGGTACTTGGTCCACTACCACCCTTGAAAAGACATCACCAATGTGTGGTGTAGTCTAGCCCGAGTTGGGATTGTGTTTGAATTTTTGTATTCCCTTGTCTTTTGTGTTTGCATGTGTGTTACCTATCTAGGGCTTCGTTCTCTGAGCTTGGGGGTGGCTACCAGTTAGCCTAGGCTAGGAGGTGAGCACTCTATGGTCATAGCTTTGAATTATTTGCAGGTTATTGAAAGAAAGGAAAAGGACACGTAGAAGTTGTTGGTTTTATTGTCATAGAAAGAGATTTGGAGATGGAAAGTTATGCTTTTTTTTAGTTGCAGTAATGTAAAGGGAAGCTATGCTGTAATTATTTTTGAAAAGAAATGTAACTATTAGTTTTAAGGTCCTATTTTAAAAAGAATGAGACGTCCACTATAAGAGTTGACTATATTGTGTTTTAAATATACCTTAAGGAAATACATTGTTTTATTAAGTATTATTTGGTTGCAGAAAAAAGAAATATTTATGTGGAGTATTATGTTTGTATTTGTTCTTAAAAGATTAATGATTGCATGCATGTCACTTGAAATTAAGTGTTTAGTTTATTTCCTCATGCATGTCTCTAGGTTTAAATCAAATAATCTAGGTTAATGCAGTCACTGAACACATCATATTAAACTCTATCATTTCTCTAGTTGTTGTTTAGATTTATTGAAAAATAAAAATCTATCATTTTGTTAATTTTTAGAAAATAAATCTTAGAGTAAAATAGTCTATTAAAGTTAGATAATATCCTATTTTTTTTGTTGTTTAATTCTTATGGAATTCAGTCAATCATTTAAATGCAGGAAATAAATCTACGGATTAAGAAAACTATCTGATTCTATTTTGTGCTGCATGACATTTAAGAAATATATATATATATATATATATATATATATATATATATATATATATATATATATATATATATATATATATATATATATATATATATATATATATATATATATATATATATATATATATATATATATATATATATATATATATATATATATATATATATATACTTTGATTTAAATATGATGACTGTAATCTTATCTGTTGAAAATGTCTTAAAATAGCAGTATCATTATTTATTTAAAAAAAAAAAAAAACCTTAATCCAATATGCGAATAAAATATATATATATATATATATATATATATATATTATATTTTTTAATAAACAAAAAAAAATTTATTCAACAAACTTTAAAACAAAAAAATAAGCCATGCATTCCGGGGGGGGGAGGGGTCAGCCCTGGCCGAACCCACACTGCAATGCATAGTGGACGGCAGAGCCGCCCACTGTACACTACACAGTGGTCGGCGGAGCCGCCCGCTGTGCAGTGCATAGTGGTCGGTAGGGCCGCCCGCTGCGCACTGCACAGTGGACGGCGGGGCCACTCACTATGCAATGCACAGTGGACAGTGGGGCCAAAACCACTGTGCATTGCACAGTGGGTGACTTCGGCCATGCCGTCCACCTAGACTTCACCCCCTCCCCTTTTCCATGGCCACCGCTTCTAGGGTCTCAATTGGCCCCTCAAAACCTAATTACAAGAAAGAAAGAAAAAAGTGTTGATGAAAATAAATTTAAAAAAATAATGAGAGCCTTGTTTTATAATTAAAAAAAAAAGGGGTTAGGGTTTGCATGGTCAATACCCTAGGGAATTGAGTATATATTATTATATATGTATATGAATATATATATATATATATATATATATATATATATATATATATATACATGTATACATATATGTATACATGTATACATACATGTATACATATATATATATATATATATATATAAATATATATGTATATATATCTATATGTGTACATATGTACATATGTACATATATGTATATATATATATATATACATATATGTACATATGTACATATGTACACATATACATATATATACATATGTATATATATATATATATATACATATATATACATATATACATATATATATAATTATATAGGTGAGATGTTTATGAAATAAATATTAATGAGGTTAATATTTATTTTTATTTTTCTTTTAGTTTTTAAATTTAAAAATATTGAGATGTCATAAATTAAATATTAACGAGGTTAATGTTTATGTTTAAACTTAATAATATTGAGATATTATGAATTAAATTTTAATGCAGTTAATATTTAATTGTGAATCTAAAAGGGTTGAGATATTTATAAATTGAAATCGGTAGATTATTATTAAATTTTAATTGAATAAATTTAGATGTTTGAAATTAAACAACTAGGGAAATTAAATTCTAAATGTAACTTAATGGGCAAAAGGGTTTAATTTTTAACTCTCCTGGACATAGATGCATGTGATTAAACTCTATAGGAAGACATGCATTTGCAATTATGATCGACCCTTTAGTTGACTTAGTTTAATTTACTATTTATTTATTGTTAAGTAAATTAAAGACACTCATAAAACTATTCAATTAGAACTCCACTATTATTTAAATTATTTTTTAATACTTGAGCTAGTTAACTCTAAACATAGTTAAGACAAGACATGTTATCGCACTTTATTTTTGTCAATTTAATGATTAAAGATGTGATTTAAAAAAAAAAAAATAATCCCATTTTTGCCCTAAATTCTGGGCATGACAACAAAGATGATTGATCTATCTGATGACACTACCTCTGTCTTATAGATCCACTTTGCATGCTTTGTTCTTCAGATCGATGTCGGCTTCACTAATTGATACCTCTATCTATTGCACTCTATTATTCTCCCCCTTTTTACATTCACACAGATCTTTTTCACATTCAAAACAACACAATCTAAAAGAATGATGTGCATATATTAACCTTTAATTTTGGCGCCAACTTTCCCTCCAAAAATCAGATTAAAAAATCTATTATCGCGCCTCAAATTTCTCTCCAAAAATCATTTCGAGAATAACGGGTAAGACTGTTGTTTATGCTGATAATCTCACCAATTGAAAAGGGAAGACTATCAGTTCAACTGGATGTTATTTGGATGTTTCTAAGTCTATCGGTTGAGACTCCTATATTGTCAGTTGTTGCCTATGTACCGATCCAATTCTGCCTAACTGATTACCTCATGTATACTGGTCTACTCACTACTTAGCCGGTTACCTCATATATACTAGTCTACTCACTATCTAGCCGGTTAACCCTTGTATATCGGTCTAGTCATTACTTAGCCGGTTAACCCCTATATACTGGTCTACTTAGTGCCAATAGGAATAAGGACTCTTGTTCTTCACCGGTTACCATTTACTCCTTTACCGATGGATTGTGGAGACTTAGAAGATGATGTTGCCAACAATGACAACCATTTCACCGATCATACACAATCCATCATAATGCCAACATGGTCATTTACCAAAACCTTGTGGTCATTGTAGAAATACACTATCCAATACGACTATAGATGTCTTTCCCTCTTCAGCTTCAACTTTGTAGCCATTTCTCCAAACACTAGATTATTAGTTCTCCCACTATCAATAATCATATCACAACACTTATTTTCACATTTGCATCTAGTGTAGAACAAACTATTCCTCTAATTTGGTTATTTTACCTAATTCATCAAGGTTCTCTTGATAACTAGGGCTTCTCCCTAGTCAACATCATCAAAATATTTAGAATGAGCTTCTTGGTCTACATGAAGAACTTGTGCATGACCATCATTTCTTATATTTGTCCTTCCTTGGTGTTGTGGATATTCAAACACTCTATGCCCTTCTTCTCCATATTGGAAACAAGTTCCTCTAAAACCTCCTCTTCTAGACCCTTGCCCAAGCCTTCCTCTTCCTCTTCCTCATTGATATACATTATTCTGATCATGTGGGTGATAGAAATTGTCACCCTTTCTATTTTGGCTGGTACCTTATTTATCATTTTTCTTCTGATCTTCATTTCGGCTTTCAAAAGATTGTCCACCACCTCTGCCGCCTTGGGCTTTCCCTTTTTTCTTGCCTTCAAATATTTTTTTCGCCTTCTCTTCAAACTTCAAAGAAAACTGATATGCTTGTTCAATACTGGCCATTTTGACCCGACTCAACTCCTCTTGAATACTCAGCCTTAACCCATTCAGATTACGGGAGACCTTTCCCTTGTGGGCATCATCATGTCCTATTCTTTGATTATTTTGTAAAAATGTTTTGTATACTCCTTCACAGATTTGCCTCCTTGCTTTAGCCCTAGCAATTTATTTAGCAGATCCAACTCATACTCCATAGGAATGAACTGTTTCTTTAATTTATCAACCATGCAATCCCATGTGGTGATCTTTCCTATTCCTCTCTGATTTTTGTCTAGCTAGACCTCTTTGCACAAGATATTTGCATGACCTTTGAGCTTCATTTTCACAAACTTGACCGAGTATAGGTCTTATATCTCCTCATATTCAAAATATTCCTCTATAGTTCATTGATCTAATCAGTCATCTCTTCTAGGCTCGGATATCCAGAATAGTTAGACTTCAATTTTGGGTCTCTTCTCAATCAACGAAATGGCCCTCAATAATCAAGCCTAATCTTGATCTATTGCTTCCTTTGATTAACTTGAGGATGAATCTTCAACCTTTCCTTCATCATCACTTTCTCCTCTCCTCGGATTAAATTCTCTTCTCAACTCTTCTTGCAATGCACTAGTTTGTCTCTAGAGGACTCTCAAACCCTCATTTGCCAAAGCATTTCTACCACCAGTATTTCTTCCACCATGCATCACTATTGGAGGAATCTTAAACATGAACCCACAATTACAAGTCCTGGTGCGAACTACCTCACATTCGGCAATTTGTCCACACACTCATGAACAACCCACTTTCATACCAGTTAATGAAGGCAAAACCTAAGAAATAGAAAAAACACAATAAATTGTAATAAAACACAGAATATTATGTTATTATTATAAAAAATCAAACTATCTGCAATACATGCAATTACAGTCTAGAGGAATAAATCATCACTGGCTACAACATACAACTTACAAAGTTTTTTAAAAACCCTTACAAAATAATTTCCAACCCAGAAATTAACTAACTCCAAAAACTATTACAACTGTCCTCAAATGAGTCCTAAATAGCCTTCCACCATTTTGGAGCTGGAAATGCAATTTAGAAATTACCATTTGGCAAACAAATGCCAAAACATTATTTTCAAAAATATGAAAATATAGCCAGATTGGAAAATTGAAACTTTCTGAAAACTTGTCCAACTTTCGACAGCCATAATTTTTAATCCAAGAACTAGATTTACGAACCATTTGAAGCATCAAAAAGCTCTCAGAGTGTAGAATATGCTAGAAATCCACTTTTCCAATTCTCGTTATTTTCAGTGTAGAATATGCTTTTAATTTGATTCTTTCACCAAAGTGCTTTTTTTGTCTACTTAAGCTTCTCGTAAATTTTGGGCTCCATCCGCCTTCAAATAAAAATTTGTTATTTTTGGCAATTGGCTAGAAAAAGCAGCTTGTCAATTCCGAGAGATGGAATCTCTTATTTGTCCAAAAGGGTAACCAAAACTGCAAAAAACACTAAAAGAAATCTTAACAAAAAAAAATGTTTCTGGGTGACACAGTATTGCCCATACACCATCGGATCCTCCTGCATCAATACACCATTTTCCAGATTTTATACATATATATTTATATAAACATAATTCAATCTTTTCCAAACCCATATTTTAATTTTAAACACTGAAATCTCCCTCCCATTCAATCTTTTCAAATTAAAATGCAAGGAGATCAAACCAAAGCTCCAACTTAGAAATCGCAACCAAGGTACAAATTGTTAATGTAGGTTTTTATTTTTGTAGTTGGGTTTATTATTTTCCTTTTTCCTAGGTTTTTCCTACAATTTAATTAAGCTTGTTTAGGTTAATAAAGCATGTTTACTTAAGACAAGTGGGTATTAAGGTGTCGGCATGCTATGAGGAGGTGCATTTACTTTGTTTAGACCACCATGGTGGTCTGTCCTCATTGGCTGATATTGCCACCTCCACCCCTCACTTGAGTCTATATAAACTTGCTATCTTGCTTGTATTTTCATATTGGATATTGGATATTGCGAGATTTCTCTTGATGCTATTCTGCCATTGAGAATTCACATAAAGCTTCTCAAGTAGTGTTATTCTATCCATTTTATCTCCAATATTTTGTTCTAACTCTTTCAATTTGATTCTAGTTTAAATTTGTTTTCTCAGATTTTAACATGGTATCAGAGCCTTCTTTGAAAGATTAGATTATTGTAGAGATCTTGTAAAATATTGTTGTGTTTTATTTTTCATTTTGTATGATGTGAAAAAGCAGCAAAGGTTTATGAAGATCGAGTAATATTGTTTTACATATATGTTTTTTTTGTAAAACAAGGTTTTTGAAGTTTAAATTTGTGAAGGAACTTTCAAATAGTGTGTTTTGAGGCCTAACAGACCTTTCTTCTATGTTTGGAAGACCCAAAAACCTCTATTTTCATATAAAGTGTGTGCATATCAGACACCAGAACCTTTGCTTGTCGTTTTTCTTTGTTGAAGCTATTTGTTTTACATTGTGGCCCCATCTTCTACAAGTGATAAAGAAAAAAGATTTATGGGTTTGTCTTTTAACTGAGAAAAACCATCTGGGTTATTTCCATAGTGTGCATCAAGTCAACAGATATTTTGAAAATGACATCAAAAAGCTTTAACCAGACCCCTCACCATTGCAGTTTTCATTTTTGTATCTGATCTTCAAATGAGATGTTCTCATTCATACAGAGGAATTTTTTAGTATAATTTTGCTTCAAATGGGGTATTTTTTCATTCTCTTTGCAGTGGTGTAATCCATTTTTTCTTAGAAGTTACCAATGTTCCATAAATTAAGTTTTATCAGGAGATTTGAAGAGCAGTCCCCATTTTATGAACTTCAAACCACTATAACTTTCACATATGATCTTGGATTCAGGTAATTTTTTTTTGAAAGTGGATATTTTATCAATTATAATACTTTGGTTTTGGTTTGTTGTTCATATTATGAGATATTATTTTTTGCCTTCAATATTTGTGTCCATTTTTGGGCTTTGTAAAACTCTGGAAAATAACTCCAGCGTTGTAAATGAACTAAATTATAAAGTTCTACCTTATAATATTTGGGGGTGGCTTATTTTTGATATAGTAAAAATGAGGGGTGGTCAAGTGTGTTCTCTCTGAGTTTTTTGTCTCTCTTTCTTGCACAAGCAATCTTACTTTCTGCATTAAAATGGATCAAAGTACAGTACCAATACTCACACCTTACAGATACTATGAGTGGAAGTAAAAAATGATAATCTATCTTATGAAGTTGGGTTTGTTTAGAGTAACTATGGGACTTGAAACTGAACTAGCACTAATTGCAGAAAAGCCAAAATGATTTAACAAATGTGATGAAGCTTATGGTACTCTATGTATGTCTATATCTTATAATCTTTTTTTTCATTTGAAATATGTTACAACTCCAAATGATGTATGGA
The DNA here is from genome assembly GCF_030272615.1 of Cryptomeria japonica. Taxonomy (NCBI): domain Eukaryota; kingdom Viridiplantae; phylum Streptophyta; class Pinopsida; order Cupressales; family Cupressaceae; genus Cryptomeria; species Cryptomeria japonica. The sequence continues at coordinate 581,110,621 of NC_081405.1, forward strand.
CAACATTAGTAGGGTTGTTTGGTAAACAAGATGAGTTAAGGGGATACCAATTGGAGAATGAGCTAATAGGGATTAATCCATGTAATTTTGATACAATTCATGACTTCTTCAAAAAACCAAAGGCTGTAAGATTGAAATTGAAGGCATGTGGGATAGATAAGAAAGATTCACAATTGATTCTATGAATTCTTTCCAAACTTGGTTTAAACTATTCAGTTTTTGTTTCTACTTTCTTTGCTACAAAAAGTGCCTTAGGAACCAGCTTTAAAATGCCTTCTCTTGATGATTTTGCAAAATAATTGACACAAGAATATGATAAGCTAATTCAAATGGGCACAATAAAGCCCTCTAAATCTCAAGCCTTGATTTCCAACCAAGGTACAAAAGATCAAAATGAGCTTTCTAAGAAAGAAAAGAAACAAAAGAACCTAGGAGAAAAGAAGCAACAAAAGCTAATTACTTCAAAAAAAATTATTGATGCATCTTCTCCAAAGGGTGAGAAGCCCAAGAAGGAGAAAAATAAGTGTTCATATTGTAAGAAACCTAGTCATGATGAACATAAATGTCTAAAGAAACAAATTGATCATTTCAGTAATCTTGTAGAATATAACAGCATCAAGGTACCTGATTCTGTCAAACCAAGTTCATCTCAGGAATCTTCAAAGGACACAAGGAGAAAGGAAAGGGCAAGGCCCTAGTTGCTATTGCTTCCCAACTTAATTCCTGGGTTATTGACTCAGGTGCTTCGCACCACATGGCTTCATCGAAGGATATTTTTTCCTCCTTGGAGTCATGTTCTATGCCATCTATTCTAATGGGTGATGACACTCCTTCTGAAGTACATGGTAGAGGGTTTGTTGATGTGGGTGAAGGAACATTTTAGGATTTCCTTCATGTTCCATCTTTGTCGACTAATTTCCTATCTTACTATCAGATCACTCACACTAGTTTTGGCAAGTGGGTTGAGTTCACTCCAAACACAGTGGTAATTAGTGAGATGCATAATGGTTTTACAATTGCAGTAGGAAAGATAGATCATTTGTCTAGACTGTATCACTTTTCTTACTTTGTTCCTTATTCTCCTTCATTTGCATTTCTTACTCATTCAGATGAGGTGAGTCATTTGTGGCATCAACGGTCTGGCCACTTGAACTACCGCTACTTGCAGTAGCTCAGTCAACATGACATGGTTATAGGATTGCCTTCTATTTGATTTACTAATGGAGTTTGTCAAGGATGAATTCTTGGCAAGCACCTTGAAGAAAAAATTGATAAAGATAAAGCATGGAGAACCACAGAGCTTTTGGAGATAGTCCATAGTGATTTAGAAGGACCATTTCCAAATCCTTCCTTCAATAGGGCCAAATATGTCTTGACATTCATTAATGATCTTTCTCGGTACACCTTTGTATATTTTCTTAAACAAGAGTATGAGGTCTTTGATTCTTTTCACGAATCCAAAGCCTCTGCAGAGAACCAATCATGGAAAACCATCAAGGTTCTGCGCACCAATAATGGGGCAGAATAAGTCAACCAGAGGTTTGAGTAGTTTTGTATCTCAAATGACATTTATCTTCAACACACAATTCCCTACACTCCATAATAAAATGGAGTTGCCGAACATAAGAATCGATCCTTGAAGGAAATCGCTAATTGTATGACCCACTCCAGATCATTGGCACCTCAGTCCAGAATCGGGTCCTCATCGAGCTATGAAGAAGGTAAGTCCTTTCCAACCTTGGACTGGTCGGAAACCCACAGTCAAACACTTTCATGTGTTTGGGTTTGTTGCATGGGCCCATATTCTAGCAGAGAAATACAAGGCTATGGATCCACAAAGCAAGGCTTGCATATTGGTTGGGTATCCAGATGGTGTCAAAGTCTATAGGCTTCTCCATCTTACTACACATGAGCTTTGTATTGAGAGTGTTCATTTTGAGGAGGATACTTCCAGTTCTTCTTCTGCCACTTCTCTAGCTTTCATTTCTATGGAGACATTGTGACTTCATTATGATAGTTCTTCCAAGGATTTTTATCGTTCTGATCCTTCTGAGGAATCTTATTCCTCCACTTTAGATGACAATGATGAGGATTCCTCTTTCTCCTCTCGTGGTAATCATTTAAACAGTGATGATTCTCCTCTAGATGCTCCTCATTCTCCAGCTACTAGGTCTCTTTGGACTTGTCAAATATTGGAGTCAATAGGTGATTGGGTTGGTGATCCTTCAGATGAGAGAAGAACAAGGTCTCAATTTGAGCATGCTCCACATCTCTTCTTTGCTATAGTTGCTAATCCACAATATTTTCGAGAAGCTTCAGGTGTCCCCGAGTTGGATGCTGCTACGCAAGAGGAGTTCAATTCCTTGGAGAGTAACCATACTTGGGATTTAGTCCCTCTTCCTAAGGGAAGGAAACTTGTTTGGTGCAAGTGGATCTACAAGCCAAAATTTGATGCAGATGGGTCAATTGATAAGCATAAGGCTCACTTGGTTGCCAAAGGATTATCCCAGGTTGCTAGGATTGACTACTTTGAGACTTAAATGTGCTAGTTTCTAAGATGAATTCCATCTAACTTGTCCTTGCTATTGATGCAACCCATCACTGGGAAGTTCATCAAATCGATGTGAAGAGTGCTTTTCTTCACGGTGACCTTCAGGAGGAGATATATATGGAGCAGCCATAGGGGTTCATCCAGTATTGTTCACTTCTTTGTCACCTTCAGAAGTCTCTCTATGGCCTTAAATAGGCCGCTCATTCCTAGTATGCCAAGATGGACTCCTTCCTTCTGTCAGTTGGGTTCACTCAGTGCCATTTTGATCCAAACGCCTACATTTTGTAGCAAGATGATAATCTCACCTTCCTCGTTCTCCATGTTGATGACTTGTTGATCACTAGGAGTCACTCATCCCATAACAAGTTAGACAAAACTTACCTTCATGATCATTTCTTGATGTCTGACATAGGCCTACTCCACTACTTCTTAGGGATTTAGATCACTCAGTCACATTCTGGTATCTTCATTGGACAACCTAAGTATGCTCTTGATATGCTCTTGAGATTTTGCATGGCTTACTGAAAGCTTGCACCGACTCCATTTCTATCAGGAGTCAAACTTGAGGCTTCTTGTACTTCACCCTTGGCGGATGCTACCTTGTATCATCAATTAGTTGGAAGCCTCATAGATTTGACTCACATGAGGCTTGATATTTCATATGCAGTGGGCCTAGTCTCCAAGTTCATGTAGAAGACACATGAGCTGCATTGGAAAGCAACTTAGAGGATTCTTCACTATGTGCAGGGTACTCATAGTTATGGGATTCATTATACAATGGGTATGGATATTGACTTGGTGCGATATACAGATTAAGATTGGGTGGGTGATTCTTAGGATCGTAAGTCCACTTCAGGGTATTGCTTCTCTCTTGGTTCGGGTCCAGTTTCTTTGTTGAGCAAGAAACAATCTACTATTGCTCTTTCATCTACTGAGGTTGAGTATCGAGGAGTAGTTAATGCTTCTACTGAGGCGATTTGGGTTCAGAACATTTTCACTAAGTCTGGCATTTCCTTTTGAAAGCCTGTAGTTATCTTTTGTGACAACCAGAGTGCTATTCAAATTTCTCGCAATTCGGTCCATCATCAACGAACCAAGCACATTGAGATTCACTTGCACCACATTCAGGAGTTGCTTCATGAGAAGGTTCCTGATCTTCAATACTGTTCGACATCAGATCAAATAGTAGACATCTTCACCAAACCCTTCACTGAGAGCAAGTTCATTCATTTGAGAGATTTGCTTGGGGTACGACAGGTGTTCTCTTTTTTTGGGGGGGCTTCTTAGTTCTCTCTCTCTCTCTCTCTCTCTCTCTCTCTCTCTCTCTCTCTCTCTCTCTCTCTCTCTCTCTCTCTCTCTCTCTCTCTCTCTATTCTGGGGGGGTGTGTAATCTCCTTTGTTGGGGTGATCTTCTTCTTTATTGAGGGGGAGGACTATGTACATGGGTACCTTATCAAGCTTCATTTGTCAGGACCCATATTTTTACCCACCTAAGCTATGCTTAAGGGGGGTGTTAGTGTAGGTTTTTATTTTTGTAGTTGGGTTTATTATTTTCCTTTTACCTAGGTTTTTCCTACACTTTAATTAAGCTTTCTTAGGTTAGTAAAGAATGTTTACTTAAGAAAAGTGGGTATTGAGGTTTTGGCATGCTATGAGGAGGTGCATTTACTATGTTTACACCACCATGGTGGTCTCTCCTCATTGGCCGGTATTGCCACCTCTACCCCTCACTTGATTCTATATAAACATGCTACCTTTCTTGTATTTCATATTGGATATTGGATATTGGGAGATTTCTCTTGATGCTATTCTGACGTTGAGAATTCACATCAAGTTTCTCAAGTATTGTTATTATATCCATTTTATATCCAATATTTTATTCTAACTCTTTCAATTTGATTATGGTTTAAATCTGTTTTCTCAGATTTTAACAAAAAATTAACTTGATGAAGAACAAATAAAATCTCATGAATCCATCCACACAATCTTCAGATTCAATCAACAAGTCCTAAACAATCCAAGCTTCAACCAAATCCAAAATTGAAATGCAATCAAAATGCTCATGGATAGTAACCCGACAACATTCCTAGAAAGCTCAATAAATAGGCAATTTAATCAAAACTATAAAAAATCATCAACAAATCAAAATATTTCATAAAACTATATATTGTACCTACCATACATAATATCGACGCATATAATATTAAATAGTTTTATTTACCTACCTCCCACAATTCAGGCAATAAGGTAAAAGGGTAGGTAATATATATATTTTCTCAATTAACCATAGAGAAACAAGAGGAAATAATATTATTACAAACAATAATAGATTAATAATAAATCAAACCCATGAATAAATAAATTAAATAAATAAAGACTAACATAAATAAAATTCAATTAATTATTAAATCAATATCAACATAAGAAACATTAATAAACAATAAATAATTAAATAAAATCAAATAAATATTAATCATTAAACCAATTAAATTAAGTAAATAAACATTAGAACCCAATAAATAAATAATTAATAAATTAATAAATAATAAATAAATAACCATTAAATAATAAATAAATAATTATATAATCAATTAAGCAATAGATCAAATAAATCAATAAATTAATCTGAATCCAATAAATATAGAATCTCCACAATATCAAATAATCAATTAAACAATAAATAAACCAAATATATAAATAGCCATGCTATACGATAAATTAATCTAAACATTAATAAGTTATATTAATTTAATTACTAATTAAATAATAACTATGCAATAACATCACCTCAAGCAACTTGACAAAGGGTCAAACAGTGACACAAGACTCTAACCACCAACTTGCGCCACAGCAACAAACTGACAAGGTGAATAGCTTAAGCCTGGAGTATGATAGGGAAACACATGCCATCTCCAACAACTTGCCATTGGGATAAAGGAACGCTCAGACCTGTGAGACCAAGTAGACTCGATGTTTGGTACCTGCAAACCTGCATGCACCACTAAATGTAATACAACATATATACAACACATATACATCATAAATGATCAGGAAAGTGATAGAGAATCACAAAATCATATTTTGTTTGCAATGAGTGGTATGACATTGTCTCTAATCGTGAAGATAGTAGAAGACAATCACAAACATTGAAGTATCAACTCTATCATCATGAACATAGAGTAGGTTAGCGTAATCATAATTTCATCAAAATCCCATAAGAAATATGATCCATCATGAAGAACGAACACATATATGCCATTAAATATAGGTTCATCATCAATATAGTCCAAGATGTATCAATCATTCTCATAAGTCATCAAATACCATATGTCCATATAAAGTATCTAGCATCATCAATATCATCAGACATAGAAGTCAAATCATCACATAAAAGTTTATATATGTCTATTGATCCATAAATCAGAGTGAAAGTCTAGGAGAGACTAATGTCAAAGAGAATATCAAAGCACAAATCTAGAAGTGTTTATCACATCCTCTCACAAAGGATGAGTCAGGGAGGGGCACTACACTGTCATCTATATCCAATTTTCCTTTAACTTGAGATCTGTGCATTTTTTGGCTCTAATCTTTGCATGGGAAATGCACTCTATGAAAAGGAACAAGCACACAAAAATTTAGCCAATTCCAGTTCATGATTTCCTAGAAAATGACCACTATCACCTAAAGCCATTTTTCATTTATCTAGAAATCCATGTATAAAAAATCTATGACTTTTGGCATAGAAATGCAATGGGATAGTAGAAATGTGCCTACAAAATTTTAGAAAACCCAGTTTAACTTTGTGAGAAATATTACTGAAATTTGTGATGCAATTCCACTCGAATTGCTTGTAGTCAGTTTGAAAGTGCTACTCAGAAAGAATCTGTGTATTCTTTTAGCATCATTATCAGTTCGATTAGCATAAAAAACTTAACAAGTGATTTTGGTTATTCTGCATTGGGTTAGTGTAGGATCATGGGAGCCAAAAAGTGGCGATGTGAAAAAAATTGCCTTCTCCACTTGCCTAAAAATGCGAAAATCCGTGTTGACTTTTCATTTGGCCTGGGTGTCAGTACACCTTGGCATGGTAAACACCTAAGCAAATCGGATATCCGATAATATTGGATATACAATTTTATAGGTAATTTTAAATTAAAAAATAGATTATATAATATAGAATGTAGTATAATAATATATTATATATTACATATTATATAATATATAATATATTATTATATTATATTATATAATATATAATACATAATATATAATGTGATATTAGATTATAAAATATTATATTATATAATATATAATATAATATAATATTATATATTATATAATGCGTATTATATAATATATTATTATATTATATAATATAATATTATTTTTAAATAATTTAAGTATAAAAATTGGATATCGAATTTTTTGAGACAATATAATTACACTGTGACAGCCCATGAGTTATTTTTTACCCATGGGCTACGCGATATTTTTGGAATCCGATATCTGATTGGACCCGATATTGGGTTATTGGACCCAAATTTGCTAACAAATCACATTCAAGGGTAGGATTTTAATTGTTTTCAATCATTTTCATTCAATTTTTTTTTATGTTTTTTTTTTCATTGAAAATATGGTTTTTTTTCATGAAAACTAGGTTTTTTTAAATCAAATACAGAATTATTCAAATTTCTTAACTAAATTCAATTGTTTACATTCAATTAGGTTAAAAATGAGGGATAATAGTGAAAACATTGATCAACCACAACTGCAACAACCAAACCCTCCTTTGTCAAACCCCTCCTCAATTCAGGATTTTATTGCACAAAATTTGAACCAATTGAGGGGGATTGTAGATGTCTATCATTTGATCCCTCGCCTAAACCAAATGTTTGATCGCCTCATGTCGATCATAAAGAGTATAGAAACCATCACTGATGAGAACAATGTCGCTCTTTTGTGGCGAGATTCTATGAGGGAAGAATATGCGGATGGCTTGTCCTATAAGGAGATCAAGGATCTCGAGATATCCAAAGCTGCTATCACTGCATTGTCTTTGAATCCCCGCACTGGTCAACCCGGAGATCCCCAAAAAATAAAACTTTCTATTAAATGGTGCACAAATGATGGTATTGTGAAAAACTTTTGGGATCATTGGTGGATGTTTTTTGATAAACAACCCAACAACAATCTTGATGTCTCCTTCTACTTCATAAAAATATTGTATGCTGAGTTTGTTTTAGGAAAACATGTGAATTGCTTTGACATCCAACCTTTCCAGAGTATGGGTTTAGGTATGCCCGAAAATATACTTGGGGTAATCAGAGTAGTCTAGGGCCCATATGTCCCCCCTCCTCCTGTTGATCCCCCACCTCCAATGCAACATCTAGATATCATTTGTGAGGCAACATCATGGACCATATCGGCTATTCACTCTTTGAGTATCCTTTTGATTTCTCAGGTTGGGTCAGTAGCTCAACCTATATTTTATGGTAGCGGTGCATCTAGTGGCACAGACATGTCCTCCTTGGCTCCACACATTTGTGTGGCCCATAGTTGTGTCATGTGTGGGCACGTATGCTTGGTTCCAGTTAAACAACCTGTTGATCCTCTTGTGAACAGTGTAGATTATGAGGTGCATGAGATGCACGATGCACCAGATGTTATGACATAGACTGGAGGATATCCTAGGGAGTCCTCGCATGCTAGAGGCGAGGAGGCACCTTCTTCATACATTGATGATGTAGTGGTAAGATTTGTATTTTCATAGTTCATTCTATATTTTAAATGAATATTTATAATCTACATAATATTGAGTACTAATTTTTATTTACATGGTCTATTTAATAGTTGGTGACTGAGAAGGAGTTGACACATATCCAAGAGAGCACCTTGACAGCTATTTCACTTGGCCTTGATAGCTTGATGAAACATATATTATTGCACCTAGTCGTTTGTATTTTATTGTACATACATGCTCATTATTTATATTGGTATTAATTAGATTATGTAGTAACTTGCATGTATATCTTATTTTACTCTTGTAGGGCACAAGCAGCACGAGTGTGGGGCTGTGTGATTTAGGATCTGGTAGTCGAGTTGGAGATAAGTGAAAGGTAATTGAATGCAAATATTATTGAATGAATAGTTTAAATAACTTATAGTGATTATACACGTGTAGACATAGATTGATAGTTTCATATACTTGTTTTGTATATGTACAGAGAATTCTTGGCTTAACATCCTTGTTGACTACACCCAGTATACCTAAAGATGAAGAAGAAGAAGAGATGCCTTGGGTACATGTGTGTTTATTTTATTTTATTTTTAGTAGATATAATTTGTTATTATCAGTGACAATTATATGCTAACTTGTATCAATGTCGTGTTTGTGAACATATCTAGGTTGTGTATGAAAATATTGAAAACACATCTCCTCTACTGAAGACATACATCAAGAGTCCTACAAAGTCGAAGAGAAAATGTGGAGATGAGGTATATGAGAATAGTTCATTTATAGTTTATTTCTATGTTAACTTTTCAAATGTGAGTTATATAATATAACTAATCTTAATCGTGGCTTGTTTTTTCTTGGATAGGATCCTTCAGAGCAGCACTACAGTGAAGAGGATCAGTTTTGATGATCCATCGGTAGCTTAGGATGTTATAGATAGTTTTGGGATGCTTACATGTCTAGTTGGCATGTATATTTTGTATATGGACATACATTCACGTATATAGACATACATTTTGTTTGAGTTGGTGTTTACACCATATTTGTGTATGGACATACACTTGTAATCATTTGAAATTTTTAATATATACATGTTGATCCTAATTGTAAAATTTGACAACTATAATTCTTCTTCGTTTCCATGTAAAAAAAAAAGGGTCACTTTAGTGTGAATGGTTCGTCATGGTTTGTCATATATTTGGATGTATTCATAAAAAAAAGGAATATACGTGAATTCCCAAAGTTCGCCCAAGCTTTAAAAGTCATAATTGTATTTCACGCTATGATGGTGAAGGGTAACAAATCATGTTTTTGAGAAAATCGAGAAACTCTTTGTATTTGTATTTGCAATCGTATGAACATTTTCAAAGTAAAGGATATGATTCAAAGTAACATGTTGACTTCTAAATTTTAAGTTAAATGATCCCTTGAATTGCCAATAAATGAATGATAATATTGTATTGTCTTGGATTGCTATTGGCATTTTCAAAGAGTTTAAAGTAAAACATGATCATCAACGGTCTAAACTAGCAGTTGATCAAGTATTAGTGGGAGGTTAGTAGAATAATCAAAGCGCCCATATCCACCAAGTTCAAAAAGTGAGGTGATTGTTACCGCTAAGTTAGGGAATAGCATAAGTGACCGATATGTTTCTTCATGCAAGGTTTAAACATTGACATCTTCTTCATCGGTGAGTTGGCCAACTTTAACAAGTTACCAAACATTTCATCCTCTCTATTCTCATTGGCAAGATGAGAGTATTTCAAAAGACAATGCCTTCCCCTGGAAATGTCCATCTGGCAGATTGAATACACCATGTGGCCAGGAAGGAAGGCGAAAATCGGTTTTCTAACTACTTCCGCCATTTGCTTTGCATGCCGATAGATATGCATGCTATCGTGCTCTCTAACTCCACTTGGAGGTATTGAAGACCACTCGCAGGTATTGAAGATGTTGGGTATGTTGATAAGATGTTAGAAATACTCAAGCAAGTGAATAATATTCCGCCAACCTACAAGCGAATTCCATGATTTTCTGCCAGTAATCTCCTTGCTCCCACATCATGCCTTGAGGAGATGTCATTCTCAGCACATGATTGTTATTGTTGCGCAGAGTGAATATGTTGATAAGGGTTTAAGAAAGTACAATGTGTATTCCATCACCTTAGGCGATATTGTTTCTCCTTAGCCATCGATGATATTGCTTCTATTTGTATTTTGGTGATGTTGTTTGTCTCACATCGCAAGGCAAGCTTTCTGTCAGATTTGTTTTAGTTTGAAATATCCTTTGACTTGCAGCATTTCAGAGAAGATGTCATCTTACAGATACCTGCTATAGGCAGAGGGTTCTCCAAACGTAAAGAATGGATATGCATGATTACTTTCTACACTGGCAGAGTAATGTGTTATAAAAGAGCTTTAAAGACTTCCTTGTGATTAACGAGGAACTTATGCTGGTTTCAGTTCAAATCGATATCATTCATGCATTGAAGAATACTGGGTCGGTTTACTTTAAAACCTATGCTTGCTATCTCAAGGAACTTTAAATATGTTATAAGTATTCTTTTCAAATACATATTGAAGGAGGAGTTGTATCAGATATCATGAAATATGGAGAATGAGAGATATGTTTTGTTTAATAAACTATCCCAAAGAAACGTAATGCAATGATTCTAACAATAGCACAGTGTTGTTTTAAATGATCTTTCAAGATTTCAACCCTATGGGATAAGAGGGAGTCAAGAGATATTTTTAAACATTGTTTACAAATTTCCAATTTGCTGCAATTGGTAATAAAAAGATGCTTTAGAACTTCTTAGTATAAGAATCTGCAAAACACATCATCATGAAATACAAGGCTCAAGAGTATGAGTATGCCCCAATGATCACCACCATGATTCCAGAGGTTCATGATACCAAGATTGGGCACATAAATTTCCAGGAGATCAAAAATTTCTTCATGGAAGGTGACAGATCAAAATTATCTTGTAGAGTGGTAGGAAGCGGCTTGATTGAAGCAGCATGTTTTCCCATATCAATTCAATGTACAGATTTGGTACTAGAATGCTGAAAAAGATATAATCCAGATGCGAGAGAGATAAGAGCTACAGACAGATCCTTAATGGCCAAACTTGATGGAATTTCAATAGCTATTATTCTTCGTTTGCCATATAAGGAAAAGTTCACTCAGATCGATAAGCAAAAATATTACAAATACTTGAACGATAATAGAAGCAAATGCCTCAAAAATCTGGCTAAGGAATGGATGGTTGCACCACGAGGAGGACAGTTTCAGCTTCCAAAAACACTCCATCATTCTCTTTTCATCAAAGAGATTTGTTACTTGATTATCTTACTCCATAGAGTGATAGGAAGTCCTGATTCCACTGATTTTGAAATGTGGATGTATCTCTTCATAATAGTCATCTCTGCTGGTAAGCAATTCATTGACTGGGGCCTTCTCATCAGCAACTACATATATGACTAGTTAGTGCACTTCAAAACAAGTCAACGCTTCCATATGATCTCTTACTTGATATATGCTATTACTAATTTGAGGTCATGGCCAGGGTTAAGTACTAATGGTGTCCTAAATCAAGAAACTCAAGTTTACCATTATTATAAGCAATTGCAACTTGAGGAAAGCTTTGTGTATTTCAAGCGGGTGAATGATGCTTTCACAATGTGGGCAGTAAGTTTATTACAAGGAGACATTGCCACCAGAATATCAAAGGAAGCTGCTAAATTGATAAAGAAATATGGAAGTTTCTTCATCCAGTTTCTGAGATTTACCTATCTTTGAGTAGGAGGATTTGAAGGTTATCCACACAAGCTACCCAGATATGTTGATGATAAGCTCATTTTAGTTGAGCTTTGTCGGCAATTGGTTTCAGTTCAAAAGAAATGTAGAGATAGAAAGAATAAAGGGGTAGCCTTTCCCATTTGTCTCGGGCACTATAGATGTGAGTCAAGTTCAAGAGCAAATGAGATAGAAAAAGCTTTATCCAAGGTCAACTTGTATCCATATCAGATGAGATTTCCTTTTGATAGTAAGGATTATGTCAAGAATAGCTTAAAGTTAGGTCTTGGCTATTTTCATTTTCCTAATCTTGAAGACTTTCGGGAGGATTGTGAAGATGAATTCGAGGTTAGAAAAAGAGATTGGACAAGGTTGACTTTGAAGCAAATGAATGATTTAAAGATGGATTGGACCATAGAGGGCATTGAAGATGATGGATCTGATTTGATTGATCCTATCTATTTTGAGCAAGTCTAGTCCCAGCCACTTCCCAATTTGAATTGGGCAGATCCAGAAATGAGAGATGTCAGAGAAAGAACAAGTTTTGTAATCAAGAATTCTGAAGCCTGGATTAAGAAGAAGATTACTCAAATGACTGCTACCAGACCAACAAAGGAAACTCCAAGAAGGAAAGGAAGTCAGCTTGAGAGCTCTATGTCAATGCATTCTTCCCATACTCCAGCTAGGGATACTCCTTCTTACCAAAATACTCAAGGAAGTGATGGAGATGAAGACCCTCCAAGGAGGAACAATCTTCAGAACACATGTGGTGATGAACCCCGACAAAAGAGGAAGAAATCTAGAGCAAAAGGCATAGAAGAAAATTCTATTGCAAGTCAAGTAAAGGATCAAGTTCTAGTGGAAATTCTGGATGACACAAGATTTGATGATGGAATGCATTCCATATCTCCCTCAGTTCCTATTGAATCCGTACTACAAGAAGCACAACAAAATACTTTAGTCATGGATTCATCATTTCCTAGGAATCCAAGCGATCAATTTGAAGAAATCAGAGAGCTGACAACAACAATGGTAGCAAGACAAGAAATCATCCAAGAGTCTATAGAAAATTCTTCTTTCCCATGATTAGAACAAAGTCTATTAAAGAAGAGGAAGGTAGAAAAGCTAGTGGTACCTGAATTTAGTAGCATATCTGATCTCTTTGGAAGAGCTGAAAAACCGAAGAAACTCAAAGTATCCTCAAGAATAAAGACTGGTCCAAATTCAAAGAATATGTGCTTAGAGATTACTCAACCCATATCGGAGAAAGATAAAAATGAGGCCACCTCTGCAGACTTTGTTGTGACAAAGATTGATATGGGACCTTCTTCTCATGAGTTTGATATTCAGAACTTTAATGTGATGGCAGCAAGAATGGTGGAGAGAAGTGAAAAGGATAAGCAATCCAAGGATCAATTGAAACAACAAGTGCACACGTTGTCTTCTTACTTGAAATCCATAGTTGATACCTCCACTATGCCACTAAGTGTAGATCGCCAGCCAATTATATTGACACCAGAAGGAGTAATTGAAAGGAATGTTATGGATAATCTTCAAAAGTACCAAGCCTATGGAAAGGTAATTGAAGGTTGGGTAGAAAAGGTCAGAACTCTTGCATGTGATTTGCTAGTCCAATCAAAATCTATCCATGATGAGGCCATAATAAAGAAAAATACTATTGAGAAAGACTTGAATAATGTCAAGATAGAGGAAACAGCTTGGAAGGAAATTGTGAATGATTTCAAACAAATGATAGAAATTGGAATGGACACCCTTGCAACTGAGAAAATCCTGCCAAGTAATGAAAAAGATTATCTAGAAATATGGATAGAAAGCATTAACTGGAAACTAGTGATCATAGATCAAGTTTCATCAGAATTAGAAAAGCTCATGCTTTTATGTGATCAAGTGTGTACCAAACTGTAGGGACAACTCACTGCTCTTTTCCCAGATGTGACATTGATGGAAGATTTGCAGGTGTTACAGAATAGCTTCCAGAACATGGTAGATCAGCAGCTTTTTAATAGGACAAACTTCAATGAAAATACGATGGAAAATTTGATTGATATTTACTATTCCTTGAGAGTCTCTATGTCTGAGATACTCAGCATGGTGATAGAACTAAGTGGCATTCATAGAAACTTGAAGACATGGAAAATGAGGATAGCCAACATGCTAATTCCCAAAGGAAAATCTATCACTTCAGCCATCCGACTTTTCAGAATCTTCAGAGACAAAGGTCCTGGACAACATAATGTGCCTACAGACGCAACAGCCTCATCAACAATGCAAGGAGTTATCTTAGAATAAGTGCAGAGTTGTATTTTGTATAGTCTTCATTTTTGTTGTGTTACTCGCATCATGTTTTTGTCTTTCTTTGTAAATAACTCTCATGATCGAGTTTCTCTCTCTCTCATCTCTATTTCTTTATTGTAATAAACGATAGTCTTGGCTTTTTTCATATGAGGTAGTTATCCTAAGTTCTCATTTTGGGTAGTTATTCTAAGTAGTTATTTTTCCCAAAGTTGAGGAAGTTATTTCAAGTAGTTGAGCAAGTTATAAAGTAGTTATAAAGGTGGTTAGGGTGGTTACCTCAGGTGGTTACCACTTCACCTATATATACCTCATTATTATTCAATGTAAAAGGGGATTCCACTTTTTCACAAGCTTTGTATAAGAGACTTGGATAGTGTTATTCAAGAAATTAAGCAATAGAGATCAATTTGGATGTGTGTTCAACTTATTCTGATGGGTTATTATCAATGTTCTTATGTTTAATTGATGATTACCTAATGCTTTCCCTTTAACATTGAATGTGAAGAAGTTTATTTCAAGTTGTGGTATTGATTATATGGAATTTATTTTAATCTAGATTCATAACTTATATGGTGTTCAATCTTTCTTTATTGTTCGTTCTTCAAATTTTTAAAAAATCCAAATACCCCCATTATACGAGGGAGCTGCCCCTCTCAAACGCAGAGAAGAATTACCATTCTTTTGTTTTTGTGATTCTTCAACTGTTGTGAACGCTTTGTTGCTAATTATAGGGCAAAACAGAGTTTTTCAAGAAAGTTTCTTAAAGCAACAAATTCGTTTACCAACATATTTTTGGCGACTCTGCTGGGGATCGAAATCGAAACAAGAAGACAGTCGTTTTGATATTGTTTTTACTTTCCTGTCACGAAACAAGATGGTTCTTCCACATGAGAACCACTTCCCTCTGCTACAACCAAGTCTTGATTGGATTCATGCAGAGCAAGAAGATATACTTTCGCAATTGGATACTTTAGCTTGGAGGAATAGAAGAAGTAGGGCTGAATATCAAAGAGCAAGTGCTATATTGGCAGAAGAAGAAAGACAAGCTCAGAATCCAGTGGTGGTCCATGAAAGAATAGTGGAAAGATTTCCTCGTGTGTTCTTGATTACATTAAATCAGCAACCAAATCAAAGACAACCTAGAATATGACAAATTGATCCAGAGTACTAACAAGTGCATCAAGTGTCAGTGGAAGAAGTTGAATTATTACTTTCTTAGGAGAGTACATCCTAGACAAGAACTTATTGTCATTAAGAGAATTTTTGTGCTTCCTAGGTGTAAAAGACAAAATATTTGATGTATGCAAGATCAGTACAAGCAAGGTAATTAGCAAGCACGCTGGCAAGCAAAAGGTATACTAGAGGTGATAGAAGCAAGGGTATCATTGATCTTGATTTTGCTGAACTATACAAGGTTGATTTTTCCACACCTTCTACCACTTATAAAAAGAAAGTTAAGTCTACCAGTAGACCTTCATCACCAAAGAAAGCAAGTGCTCATTCCTCATTTTTCCAAGCCTTAACTTTACTTCCTCCTCTTGTTATTAACTTTACACAACCAATCATGGCTCATACACAACTAGTTCCATGGGGTGCTGCCATAGGCCCTCTAGCTTTAGGAAATCAATTGCATGATTTGCCAACAGGTTCAAGGAAGCATCTTCCAAAGTTCTCAGGAGATGGAAAAGTTACTGCAGAAGATCATATTAGTGCCTTCTTTACTGCATGCACAATCCTCGGAGTTTAGTATGAGGATGTTTCTATATGACTTTTTGTTGAAACTCTAATTGATGCCGCAGCTGAATGGTTTAATCAGTTACCATCTGGTTCCATTACTAATTGGGTGACTCTGTTAAAAAAATTTGAAGAACGATTTAAAACTATAGATGATGGTCATTTACTTCTTGCTCAATTAACCCAAATGAAGAAAGAAGTGCATGAACCTATGAGAGAATTTGTGGCTCGTTTCAACAAAATAGTCAATAAATTAGCAGCTGATAAGAGGCCTACGGAGGAAAATAAAAAATGTTTCTTCATTAATGCACAACCTCCTGACATTAGTTTCCAAATAAGAAGAGGATGAGTAGCCGATCTCACTGCAGCACAAAGGTTAGCCATTGAAGTTGAAGATGACCTACTGAGTGCTGGAAAGTGGAATAAAGAATTATAGAAAGGAAAAACTCAACAAGCCAATCCTGCACCTACCGATCCAATGATTCAAAAGCTAACTAATGATTTACTTCAGTTGAAGAAGCAATTACCATAGAATCCACCACCTATGTATCAAGATATTCCTAGAAGGAATTATATTCCATATCAACAAAACCGACAACCAAAGCTACCAGCCCCAACACCAAGGTTGGCAATTGAGCATCCATCTACAAGTAATCATCAAACTGCTGCAATGTGTGATTTTCATCTCACAACAGACCATGATGGAGCCTCATGTCCCAAAATGACTAGGTTTATGCAGATGAACCAGACCAGTGAGAAGATTGAAGAATATGTTGAAGATGAAACTAATCAACAGTTTGGTCCACCTATAGTTAACTTTTTAGAATATGAGTCTGGCGAGGAAAACAAGAAAGATAGTGACATAAATAATCATTCATGTAATGTGTTTACAAAGATTTGGCACTAGAAGCTCAGGGAGAAAGCTAAGTTAGCTACAAAAGACAAAGAGGTGGATGAGGTTCCTAAGCAAATTCTTTCCAGGAAACAAAGTAAAGAAGAACTAGGATCATCAAGAAAAGCTGAAAAAGAAGTTGAACATGGTGATTCCTCTTTTGAAGATTCTTTTGATTTCATTGAATATTGTTAAAAGACTAAGGTGCAAATTTCTCAATTTGAGTATCTTAAGAAGAATCTGCAGCAATTGGATAAATTGGTGCATTGTATCAAAAAGGATTACAAGCAACGTCACTCAGACGTACATCAAGAATCAAGTGAGAGTTTTGATGATGATGAGCAAGATGAGTCTATTACGAGGGAATCATCTCTTGTTGCCACTTCCTTTTCTAATAAACCAGACCCTTTCTATATTTCCTTGTACATTGCTGGTTGTAAGTTGAGTAATTGTATTATAGATTCCAGTGCTTCTGATAATGTAATGCCTTCCAAAGTTGCTCATGCACTAGGCCTATCTTTAAATAAACCCACTGGTAAAGTGTTCTCAATGGAATCAAAGCAAGTACCTTTGGTCGGACAAATTAAGGATGCTCAAGTCATTTTAGCTGCTCATCCTCAAAAGAAGTTGAAACTTAACATTTTAGTTGTTGATATTCCAGCTAGCTATGGTATGCTCTTAAGCCGTAGTTTTTGCAAAGATTTGGGTGGAGAAATTCAATTAGATTGGTCACATGCCTTGATTCCTCTTGGCAACAAGAAAGTTAGATTGGACCCAGAACCCAAAGCCAAATACATAGTTCTCAAATCTGATGATCCAAGAGCTTAAATATTATATGTTGAGACTGGTCCAAGTACATATATGATGTCATCAAATAAGGAGAATGTTCTTGAAATTTTGGCTCTTGACATATCCTTAGAACTTTGGGTAATGCAATTTGATGGAAGTTCTTCATCTTCCAGTTCAGGTGCTAGTGTGGTGTTGATATCTCCTCAAGGGGAAAAGTTTCCTAAAGCCTACAAGCTCGCATTTGATACTAC
This sequence comes from Cryptomeria japonica, assembly GCF_030272615.1. Classification (NCBI taxonomy): domain Eukaryota; kingdom Viridiplantae; phylum Streptophyta; class Pinopsida; order Cupressales; family Cupressaceae; genus Cryptomeria; species Cryptomeria japonica. The sequence continues at coordinate 581,128,686 of NC_081405.1, forward strand.
CAATAATACGGCAGAATATGAAGCTCTTCTTCTAGGTTTGGAATTTGCCAAAGAAAAAGGAATCAAGAAGTTACAAGTTATGGGAGATGCTGAATTAGTTGTCAACCAGGTGAGGAGTCAATATCAGACCAAAAATAAAAGGCTCAAGTCCTATCGAAACAAAGTATGGGATGAGATTGAAAGTTTTGATGCTTTCTCTATACAAGCCTTCCCAAGAGAACAAAATACAAAGGCAGATTCTCTTGCTGTTTCAGCCTCCTTACTACTTCCTCATCCTAAGTTTGAAAAAGATGTGTATATAGTGGAAATGATCTACCGACCTAGTGTGCCAGATAATAATCAAAATTGGCAAGTTTTTGATGATGATAAGCATATCATCTCATTTTTGGAGGGGCACCAGAACTTTCTCCAATTTGTCCTTTGATGGTAATCATTCTTTGACAAGCCAACAAAATGTAAAAGAAGAAGATAAAGAATCAGAGATTTTGCAACTAAAGGGAAATACTATTCCTAAGGGATTAGTCACTCTTGAGAGTCTCTTTGATAAGAATGATCAGTTTGTAAAGAATGATGAAAAGAAGCCCTCAAGCTCCCCAGATACAGATAAAGTAAATATTGGTTTTGAAAATGATCCCAAGATTGTTTTAATTGGAAAATGCTTGACCCACAAAGAAAGAAAAGTCATCATTGAATTGTTGAATAGCTATATTGATGTATTTGCATGGTGCTATGATGATCTCAAAGTGTTTATGAATGGCGAATTTAAGCATCATATTCCTCTTAAGCCTGATTCACCCCCATTCAGGCAAAAACAAAGGCAATTCAATCCAAAGATAGCAGATGCAATCTTTGCGAAAGTAGATAAAATGTTAAAGGCTAAAATCATTTACCCAATCCATCATTCCACATGGGTTGCAAATATAGTGCCTGTCAGAAAGAAGAATGGCGAGATAAGAATTTGTGTTGATTTTCACAATCTCAATCAAGCATCTCTTAAAGACAACTATCCCTTACCAGTAGTGGACCATCTCCTTCAAACTGTCTTTGGTTCTGAGATGATGTCGATGCTTGATGGTTTTTCTGGATATAATCAAATCGGTGTAGAACAAGATGATCAACATAAGACAGCTTTCACTACTCCATGGGGAACCTTTTCTTATAACCGTATGCCTTTCGGTTTGATTAATGCTGGTGCCACCTTTCAACGTGCAATGGATCTTTCTTTTGGTGACTTAAGAAATAAAATTATTGTTGTATATCTAGATGATTTAACCATCTTTTCCAAGAAGCGAGAAGAACATGCTTATCATTTGGAGTGTGTGCTACAACGTTGTAGGCAACAAGGTATTTCATTGAATCCAAAGAAATCCATTTTTGGAGTGACAGAAGGGAAATTGTTAGGTCACATTGTTTCGAATGAAGGTATTCATATTGATCCAGAGTGAGTCAAAGCCATTCAACAGTTACCGTTACCTTCCAGTAAGCCTGGTGTTCGCTCTTTCTTTGGCCAGATTAATTTTATAAGAAAGTTCATTCCTGATTTCTCAGAAATTACAAAGTCCATTGTTGAGATGATGAGAGGTGATGCCACATTCAAGTGGTCAGATGAAGGAAAAAGGGCTTTCAATCAGATCAAGTTAGCCATTGCGGATGCACCTACATTGGTTTATCCAGATTTCTCCAAAGATTTCAATGTATACAATTATGCTTCTGACACTACATTATCCGCAATATTGACCCAACATCATAATGAAAACATTGAAGCACCGATTTCTTTTATGAGTATTCCACTGAAAAAGCATGAATTGAAGTATTCTCCAGTTGAAAAGCAAGCTTATGCATTGGTCAAGGCTATGAAGCAATTTCGCTTTTATATTCTAAATTCTCATTCTATAGTGCATGTTCCATATACTGCAGTGAAGACCATACTCACACAACAAGAAATTTGTATGAGCAAGCAAGCCTCTTGGATTGCAAAGGTTTAAGAGTATGATATCGATATCAAACCAACTAAGCTTGTTCGTGGGCGTGGGTTGTGTAAGCTAATAGCTGAGAATAATTCTAATGGGGATGTTTCTCAAGAGTCTGAATTACCTTTGGTTTTATTTGTCAGCACCACGGATGAGTGGTTTTCCAACATAGCACATTTTCTCACATACGGAGAATGTCCAGCTCATCTAACCCCTAGGGAGAAATGAACTATCAAGTTGAAGGCTGCGAAATATATTATTTGGGGTGATGTTCTTTATAAAAAAGGAATAGATGGCACATTTCTCAGGTGTGTAGATAAAGATCAAAGAAAGAAGCTCCTTCAGTTCTTTAATAATGAAGCCTGTGGAGGACATTTTTCTTCCTCAAAAACGGCCTTAAAAATATGAAGAAATGGCTATTATTGGCCTGGAATGTTCAAAGATGCGGATGAGTGGGTAAAGAGATGCGACTCATGTCAACAATTTAAGGGAAGAGTACAACTTGCCGCCCTACCTTTGAAACCTATGATTATTGAAGAACCATTTCAGCAATGGGGACTAGATTTCATCAGTCCAATTCATCCTCATTCCAGTGCCGGTCATACACACATCTTGGTAGCCACTGACTATTTCACCAAGTGGGTTGAAGCAGCTCTAGTTAGACAAACAACATCAGAAGTAGTTTGTGACTTCATCAAACAAAACATTCTTGTAAGATATGGAGTTCCGCAAAAAATCGTCACCGATAATGCTACCAATTTCTCCTCTTATGAAATATTGGCTTTCTGTTACAAGTATGGAGTTATACTTTCACATGAATTTGACTATTATCCTCAGGGAAATGGTCAAGCTGAAGCGAGCAATAAGAATATCATCACTATTCTCCGCAAGTTAGTCGATAAAAATCAGAGAACGTGGCATAAGTATCTATATGAAGCACTGTGGGCTGATCGTACAACAAAGAAGCGGGCTATCAAGATGTCTCCATTTGAATTAGTTTTTGGTGCAGAAGCTAGATTACCTATTCCATTGGAGTTAGCTTCTCTTAAGTTGCAAGAAGTAGTCAAAAATCATGAGTTTAGAGATGCACTGGAAAAACGGATATTGTACTTAACTAAGATGGAAGAACAAAGAGAAACAGTGGTGGATGGGATTAGAGAACATCAAATGCGAGTGAAAGAACTGTTTGATCGGAAAGCAAGGGAAAGGTCTTTTCAAGTTTGCGATCTTGTCCTATTATGGGATAAACAAAGAGAACCAAAGGGATTACATGGTAAATTTGATTCACTTTGGAGAGGACCTTTCCAGATAAGGCAAGTCAATGGTACAAATTCATTCTATCTGGCATACTTAGATGGCACACATATGCCCCTTCCTTATAGTGGGCAACACTTAAAATTATATAATCCATAAGCTCACTTGCCTTTCATCTTGTATATAGTTTAGCTAGAAATTTTGGCTTTGTCCCTTTAGTTTGTGTGTGTGTGTTGTTCTCTCTCCTTTTTGGCTTGTTTCTCCCTCCTTGTTCCATGTAAAGTAATGCACCAATCCTTTTCACTCTATTGCCCAATGAATAATACACTGACCTTTGTCAACCAAAGATTATGGGTTCCTTCATCGTCCCTTTCGGTCCTTGTCCCCAGTCAGAGCCAGCTGTTGATCCTAATTGTAAAATTTGACAACTATAATTCTTCTTCGTTTCCATGTAAAAAAAAAGGGGTCACTTTAGTGTGAATGTTTCGTCATGGTTCATCATATACTTGGATGTATTCATAAAAAAAAGGAATATACGTGAATTCCCAAAGTTCGCCCAAGCTTTATAAGTCATAATTATATTTCATGCTATGATGGTCAAGGGTCACAAATCATGTTTTTGAGAAAATTGAGAAACTCTTTGTATTTGTATTTGCAATCCTATGAACATTTTCAAAGTAAAGGATATGATTCAAAGTAACATGTTGACTTCTAAACTTTAAGTTAAATGATCCCTCGAATTGCCAATAAATGAATGATAATATTGTATTGTCTTGGATTGCTATTGGCATTTTCAAAGAGTTTAAAGTAAAACATGATCATCAACGGTCTAAATAGGCAGTTGACCAAGTATTAGCGCCATGTTAGTAGAATAATCAAAGTGCCCATATCCACCAAGTTCAAAAAGTGAGGTGATTGTTACCGCTAAGTTAGGGAATAGCATAAGTGACCGATATGTTTCTTCACGCAAGGTTTAAACATTGACATCTTCTTCATCGGTGAGTTGGCCAACTTTAACAAGTTACCAAACATTTCATCCTCTCTATTCTCACTGGCAAGATGAGAGTATTTCAAAAGACAATGCCTTCCCCTCGAAACGTCCATCTGGCGGATTGAATACACCACGTGGCCAGGAAGGAAGGCAAAAATCGGTTTTCTAACTACTTCCGCCATTTGCTTTGCATGCCGATAGATATGCATGCTATCGTGCTCTCTAACTCCACTCGCAGGTATTGAAGATGTTGGGTATGTTGATAAGATGTTAGAAATACTCAAGCAAGTAAATAATATTCCGCCAGCCTACAAGCAAATTCCATGATTTTCTGCCAGTAATCTCCTTGCTCCCACGGCATGGCTTGAGGAGATGTCATTCTCAACACATGATTGTTATTGCTGCGCAAAGTGAATATGTTGATAAGGGTTTAAGAAAGTACAATGTGTATTCTGTCACCTTAGGCGATATTGTTTCTCCTTAGCCATCGATGATATTGGTTCTATTTGTATTTTGGTGATGCCGTTTGTCTCACATCGCAAGGCAAGGTTTCTGTCAGATTTGTTTTAGTTTGAAATATCCTTTGACTTGTAGCATTTCAGAGAAGATGTCATCTTATAGATACCTGCTATAGGTAGAGGGTTCTCCAAACGTAAAGAATGGATATGCATGATTACTTTCTGCACTGGTAGAGTAATGTGTTATAAAAGAGCTTTAAAGACTTCCTTGTGATTAAAGAGGAACTTATGCTGGTTTCAGTTCAAATCGATATCATTCATGCATTGAAGAATATTGGGTCGGTTTACTTTAAAACCTATGCTTGCTATCTCAAGGAACTTTAAATATGTTATAAGTATTCTTTTCAAATACATATTGAAGGAAGAGTTGTATCAGATATCATGAAATATGGAGAATGAGAGATATGTTTTGTTTAATAAACTATCCCAAAGAATTGTAATGCAATGATTCTAACAGTAGCACGGTGTTGTTTTAAATGATTTTTCAAGCTTTCAACCCTATGGGATAAGAGGGAGTCAAGAGATATTTTTAAAAATTGTTTACAAATTTCCAATTTGCTGCAATTGGTAATAAAAAGACGCTTTAGAACTTCTTAGTATAAAAATCTGCAAAACACATCATCATGAAATACAAGGCTAGAGAGTATGAGTATGCCCCAATGATCACCACCATGATTCCAGAGGTTCATGATACCAAGATTGGGCACATAAATTTGCAGGAGATCAAAAATTTCTTCATGGAAGGTGACAGATCAAAATTATCTTGTAGAGTGGCAGGAAGCGGCTTGATTGAAGCAGCATGTTTTCCCATACCAATTCAATGTACAGATTTGGTACTAGAATGCTCAAAAATATATAATCTAGATGCGAGAGACATAAGAGTTGCAGACAGATCCTTAATGGCCAAACTTGACGGAATTTCAATAGCTATTATTCTTCGTTTGCCATATAAGGAAAAGTTCACTCACATCGATAAGCAAAAAGCTTACAAATACTTCAGCAATAATAGAAGCAAATGCCTCAACAATCTGGCTAAAGAATGGATGGTTGTGCCATGAGGAGGAAAGTCTCAGCTTCCAAAAACACTCCATCATTCTCTTTTCATCAAAGAGATTTGTTACTTGATTATCTTACTCCATAGAGTGACAGGAAGTCCTGATTCCACTGAGTTTGAAATGTGGATGTACCTCTTCATAACAGTCATCTCTATCGGTAAGCAATTCATTGACTGGGGCCTTCTCATCAGCAACTCAATACATGACCAGTTAGTGCACTTCAAAACAAGTCAACGCTTCCATATGATCTCTTACTTGATATATGCAATTGCTAATTTGAGGTCATGGCCAGGGTTAAGTAATAATGGTGTCCTAAATCAAGAAACTCAAGTTTACCATTATTACAAGCAATTGCAACTTGAGGAAAGCTTTGTGTATTTCAGGTGGGTGAATGATGCTTTCACAATGTGGGCAGTAAGGTTATTACAAGGAGACATTGCCACCAGAATATCAAAGGAAGCCGCTAAATTGATAAAGAAATATGGAAGTTTCTTCATCCAGTTTCTGAGATTTACCTATCTTCGAGTAGGAGGATTTGAAGGTTATCCACACAAGCTACTCAGATATGTTGATGATAAGCTCATTTTAGTTGAGCTTTGTTGGCAATTGGTTTCAGTTCAAAAGAAATGTAGAGATAGAAAGAATAAAGGGGTAGCCTTTCCCATTTGTCTCGGGCACTATAGATGTGAGTCAAGTTCAAGAGCAGATGAGACGGAAAAAGCTTTATCCAAGGTCAACTTGTATCCATATAAGATGAGATTTCCTTTTGATAGTAAGGATTATGTCAAGAACATCTTAAAGTTAGGTCCTGGCAATTTTCACTTTCCTAATCTTGAAGACTTTTGGGAGTATTGTGAAGATGAGTTCAAGGTTAGAAAAAGATATTGGACAAGGTTGACTTTGAAGCAAATGAATGATTTCAAGATGGATTGGACCATAGAAGGCATTGAAGATGATGGATCTGATTTGATTGATCCTATCTATTTTGAGCAAGTCCAGTCCCAGCCACTTCCAAATTTGAATTGGGCAGATCCAGAAATGAGAGATGTCAGAGAAAGAACAAGTTTTGTAATCAAGAATTCTGAAGCCTGAATTAAGAAGAAGATTACTCAAATGACTGCTACCAGACAAACAAAGGAAACTCCAAGAAGGAAAGGAAGTCAGCTTGAGAGCTCTACGTCACTGCATTCTTCCCATACTCCAACTAGGGATACTCCTTCTTACCAGAATACTCAAGGAAGTGATGGAGATGAAGATCCTCCAAGGAGGAACAATCTTCAGAACACATGTGGTGATGAACCCTGACAAAAGAGGAAGAAATCCAGAGCAAAAGGCATAGAAGAAAATTCTATTGCAAGTCAAGTAAAGGATCAAGTTCCAGTGGAAATTCTGGATGACAAAAGATTTGATGATGGAATGCATTCCATATCTCCCTCAGTTCATATTGAATCCCTATGACAAGAAGCACAACAAAATACTTTAGTCATGGATTCATCATTTCCGAGCAATCCAAGCGATCAATTTGAAGAAATCAGACAGGTGACAACAACAATGGTAGCAAGACAAGAAATCATCCAAGAGTCTACAGAAAATTCTTCTTTCCCATGATTAGAACAAAGTCTATTGAAGAAGAGGAAGGTAGAAAAGCTAGTGGTACCTGAATTTAGTAGCATATCTGATCTCTTTGGAAGAGCTGAAAAACTGAAGAAACTCAAAGTATCCTCAAGAATAAAGACTGATCCAAATTCAAAGAATATGTGCTTAGAGATTGCTAAACCCATATCTAAGAAAGATACAAATGAGGCCACCTCTGTGGACTTTGTTGTGACAAAGATTGATATGGGACCTTCTTCTCATGAGTCTGATATTCAAAACTTTAATGTGATGGCAGCCAGAATGGTGGAGAGAAGTGAAAAGGATAAGTAATCCAAGGATCAATTGAAACAACAAGTGCACACTTTGTCTTCTTACTTGAAATCTGTAGTTGATACCTCCACTATGCCACTAAGTGTAGATCGCCAGCCAATTATATTGACACCAGAAGGAGTAATTGAAAGGAATGTTATGGATAATCTTCAAAAGTACCAAGCCTATGGAAAGGTAATTGAAGGTTGGGTAGAAAAGGTCATAACTCTTGCATGTGATTTCCTAGTCCAAGCAAAATCTATCCATGATGAGGTCGTAATAAAGAAAAACACTATTGAGAAAGACTTGAAGAATGTAAAGAAAGAGGAAACAACTTGGAAGGAAATTGTGAATGATTTCAAACAAATGATAGAAATTGGAATGGACACCCTTGCAACTGAGAAAATCCTGCCAAGTAATGAAAAAGATTATCTAGAAATATGGATAGAAAGCAATAACTAGAAACTAGTGATCATAGATCAAGTTTCATCAGAATTAGAAAAGCTCATGCTTTTATGTGATCAAGTGTGTACCAAACTCTAGGGACAACTCACTGCTCTTTTCCTAGATGTGACATTGATGGAAGATTTGCAGGTGTTACAGAATAGCTTCCAGAACATGGTAGATCAGCAGCTTTTTAATAGGACGAACTTCAATGAAAATACCATGGAAAAATTGATTGATATTTACTCTTCCTTGAGAGTCTCTATGTCTTAGATACTCAGCATGGTGACATAACTAAGTGGCATTCATAGAAACTTGAAGACATGGAAAATGAGGATAGCCAACATCCTAATTCCCAAAGGAAAATCTGTCACTTCAGCCATCCAACTTTTTAGAATCTTCAGAGACAAACGACCTAGACAACATAATGTGCCTACAGAAGCAACAGCCTCATCAGCAGTGCAAGGAGTTAGCTTAGAATAAGTGCAGAGTTGCATTTTGTATAGTCTTCATTTTTGTTGTGTTACTCACATCATGTTTTTGTCTTTCTTTGTAAATAACTCTCATGATTGAGTTTCTCTCTCTCTCATCTATATTTCTTTATTGTAATAAGGGATAATCTTGGCTCTTTTCATATGAGGTAGTTATCCTAAGTTCTCATTTTGGGTAGTTATTCTAAGTAGTTATTTTTCCCAAAGTTGAGGAAGTTATTTCAAGTAGTTGAGGAAGCTATTTCAAGTAGTTGAGGAAGTTATAAAGTAGTTATAAAGGTGGTTAGGGTAGTTACCTTAGGTGGTTACCACTTCACCTATAGATACCTCATTATTATTCAATGTAAAAGGGGATTCCACTTTTTCACAAGCTTTGTATAAGAGACTTGGATAGTGTTATTCAAGCAATTAAGCAATAGAGATCAATTTGGATGTGTGTTCAACTTATTCTCATGGGTTATTATCAATGTTCTTATGTTTAATTGATGATTACCTATTGCTTTCCCTTTAACATTGAATGTGAAGAAGTTTATTTCAAGTTGTGGTATCTCAAACTTGATTATATGGAATTTATTTTAATCTAGATTCATACCTTATATGGCATTCAATCTTTCTTTATTGTTCGTTCTTTAAATTTTTAAAAAATCCAAATACCCCCATTATACGAGGGAGCTGACCCTCTCAAACGCAGAGAAGAATTACCATTCTTTTGGTTTTGTGATTCTTCAACTGTTGTGAACGCTTTGTTGCTAATTACAGGGCAAAACAGAGTTTTTCAAGAAAGTTTCTTAAAGCAACAAATTCGTTTACCAACAATACACAAGTTGATATTTGATCCTATAAATTGTTTCTCATCTGTGCATGGTGTTATCATGGAAATCTTTAATCTTCATTCCAATAATTAACAATGGTTAATAGTGGTTATTTAATGAATAATACAATTCATTTCATTTCATTGTAAGTGTTGTTTGTATAATTAACAATACAATTCCTTTAATAAACAATACAATATAATTCATTATTACCCTATGCATGCTCCGATTCCCCCCCCCCCCCCCACTCAGTCGAACACTCGGGGTCATACCCTACCGACGTCGTCCCTTGACCACCGCAAGTGCTAAAATTGTCAAACTTTGATGGGCCCTAACTCAGAATCCATGGTACCTACAAATAATCCGTTTGAACCTATGGGGCCATGAGAGGGGTCCCTAAAAAAAATTATCTCATTTTTTCATGTTTCCCTACGGTTTTATTAGGACAACATTTTTTTGATTGGCAAAAAAATCGTCAGTCTCATTCAATCTAATGTTGTCACATGGCCAATTTCTCGTTCTTCTCATCTTGATAATGAACCGTTAGACCTCACATGTCCAACTAGGCATTATTACTCTATGTATTCTCCTATTTCCCCCCCCTACTTGTTCGAATGCTTGGGGTCATACCCTACCTATGTCATCCCTTGAGCACCCTAAGTGCTAAAAACTACCAAATTTTGACAAGCCCTAACTCGGAATCTATGGCACCTACGAATGATCCATTTCAACCTACGGGTCCATGAGAGTGTTCCCTACAAAATCCTATCTCGGTTTTTTGGGTTTCCCTACTGTTTTATTAGGGCAGCATTTTTTTGGTTGGCAAAAAATCGTCAGTCATATTCAATCAAATGTTGTCACATGGCTAATTTCTCATTCTTCTCATCGTGATAAAGAACCATTGGCTTAGACATGTCCAGTTAGGTATTATTACCCTATGCATTCTCGTATTTCTCCCCCCCCACTCGATCAAATGCTCGGGGTCATACCCTACCGACGTCATCCCTTCAGCACCCCTAGTGCTAAAAATTGTCAAACTTTGACAGGCCCTAACTCGAAATCTGTGGCACCTGTGAACAATTCATTTCAACCTATGGGTCCACGAGAGGGGTCCCTACAAAAGAGTATCTTGTGTTTTCAATTTTCCCTATGGTTTTATTAGGGAAACATTTTTTCGGTTGGCGAAAAAATCGTCAGCCTCATTCAATCGAATGTTGTCGTGTGACCAATTTCTCGTTCTGATCATCATGATAACAAACCATTGGCTAAGAATGTATAGTTAGGAATTATTACCATATGCATTCTCCTATATTTCCCCCCCACAGTCAAATGCTCGGGGTCATACCCTACCAACGACGTCCCTTGAGCACTCTAAGTGCTAAAAAATTGTCAAACTTTGATGAGCCATAACATGGAATCTGTGGTACCTACAAATGATCTATTTCAACCTACAGGGCTATGAGAGGGGTTTCTACAAAATCCTATCTCAGTTTTTCAAGTTTCCCTTCAGTTTTAATATGGCAGCATTTTTTGCAATGTTGGCAAAAAAATCGTCAATCTCATTCAATGAAAAATATAGATAAACAAGCATTACACTGTAGACACATAATGATCATAAATATTTCCATGTATTGTATACACATGATTACCATTACACTTGCATGTGACATCCATGAACGAATATGAAAACATGATTCTTTTTCATTATCAATACAACTACACCAATGTACTCATGTATAGATACATTGTATATCATCAATATAACTAAACCAATTTGCTCATGGATATTGTATATCATCATAACAAAGTTACATCAATTCAAATCCATATACAAATATAAAATCCCACTTCATCTGCATCAAACATCCTCATGTCCTAAGAGAAAAGATTACGTACAATAATGTCTGCATATAAATGAAGACCAAAATAATCAACCTTTTTATGTGGAATGAATGTGCTACAAGAAACAAATTATAACACTTAATAAAAAATTATTTTGTCAAATTATAAATAGATCATTTGAAATATTTTTAAGACGTACAAGATTGTATAATTATGAAACTTACTAGTTTCTCTACAAAGTATACAAGCATAACTTTGAAGAAAGATGCATGTTGATTAAAGCCCTTCTCACTGCATTTCTCTGCATGGTTGAAGACAATGGTAGATATGGTCATTTATAAATAGAAATACATCCACTTGACTTAGTTTTTATGCACAAAATTTAATCTCATTAATGCACAAAGGAATCTGTACCATCACCAAGACTAAACTAGTCAATGGTGAATGATCTAACATGAACCTGTGTTTTAAGAATTGTTAGTCTATACATAAAATGCATGGATGAACATAAAAGCTTTATGATAATCACTTCAACTGAAATGAATTATAATAAATGAAAATGTGGGATTATATACCATAAAAATACATCCCTTCGAATTATATCAAGAGAACCCACTATGTTGACACAAACATCATAATGTAATACTGTTGTATATTATCAAAAATGACCTGCATGAGTATAAAGGTTTTGCAATAATTATATCATCAAAAATTGTCAAGAAACAAAGTATTTGAAAAGCCAAGATACAAAGTATTTGAAAACCAATATTTCAATTGGTTTTGGAATAATGAAAAAGGTGAGCTCTTGAAGGGAAAAGACCTGGTAGACTCTTGGTAAGGAAAACGAAGGGGTGGTATTCTTTTTAGTAGAGCGAGATTCATGAAAAAAAAGGAAAAATTGAGTTCAAATTTTGCAAAGAGAGATCAAATGATGCCACACAACTTTTTTAAGATATGTCATAAATTTCTCAATATCTGTTGCTGCTCATGATTTCTATGTTTGCAAATCTAGATTAAAACTATGGTTTTATGTGTCTTTATCATGCATCAGGGCTATGTGTATTAAATCTAGATTTTGGCTGCAAGGTTGAGGGTGCCATTAATTTGTCTCCCTATTTTTTATTGCATCATTTGTTGATCAATGTCGCTAAAGGCCTTCAGAACAATCTTATGTTGCTAATTTAGTAATGTACAGAGGTATATCATTTAACAGTCTGATTGTGCTTTTAATTTCCAAAAATATGATGAATGCCATAGGCAGTACTGGCCAGCAAGTTGAGCTAGAAATCCAAATATTTTGTAAACAATCGGAAAACTTTAATGATAAACAAGTTGAAGCCTTGAGATTTATGCAATATGGTTCAAGTCCAAAAATGTACCCTAAAGCCACACACTCTTCCCTCTCCCAGCATACACTAATGAGTTACAAGTTAACATAGCATCTGACAGGATTTGATGAGAGCATTTTGATTTTACTTATGTCTTGTGTATTATAATAAAGACCAATTTGCCAATGCAACATCTTCATATGAGCGAAAAGATTCATTTTATCTCAATATAGTTGTACCTATTTCATTATTAGAAAAAATAAATAAGTTTCGCACTACACTACAGTCTAATTTAATATCTATCAGTTGCCAGAATAACCCAAGGCCATTTACTGGCTAGTACAAAAGAAACTACATTGATATTCTCTAAGCCAAACTCACTCGAATGTCTAAGAAAAGAAATTTTAATCCTAGAACATCAAGATGTTGAACAAAACTGTAAGAGGAAATGCCCACATAGCTTAACATGTAAACATACATGAAGGTCAGTGATTGAAAAACTAGGTAGATAAAATATACAAAGATTTGTTAGTAGTATCCTCTATATTATGGATCTGAATTGATGTTCTCAATTAGTTATTATCTATTCAACTTTTCTCAATAAGGTACAACCATCTGGTATTTATCATATCAGGACAACCACCCATGAATTTCAAAGTAATTGATAGTTATTTCTACACCTCACACTCACAAGATTAATAATGAAATGACATTTATGATTCATCAAATGCTGACAAAGTCTAATCATAGTTCAACTGCAAGATGTATACAACATATAATATTCAACTTCAAGATGCATACAACTTACCATATTGAAGCTCATTCCAACCACCACTTGGATATGACATATTCTTTTAAAAACATACTAACAATAATAAATATCAAATCTACTTGTTTGTAAGCAAATTAAAGCTATAGTATCCCTATCATCTACATAGGAAGGAAGAATTTGCAGAGAAATCTAAAATAAAATGATATTAATTCAATTAGGTTCTTTTCAATCTTTCCAAAATTATGATCGTAACATCCCCTTGTAATTATTATTTTCAGCCTTCCCTATATCTCTTATTCTTCAGACTAATATGGCGTGAAATTTTCTAAAAGGAAAATAATTTCGTACTTTCCTCGAAATTCTTAACAACATTTTTTTTCTATTTTTTTTGCTTATCTTTTTAAATTTAAATTGTTTTTCTATAGATATTGTGCAGGAATAAGTCATGACACATTGTTATATGTTGATTAAAGTAAAATATATGTAATAAAACCATATAGTCTTACAAAAATGCGATATAGATGTATAATGTCATATATCTAGAAATATATATGCAAAAATGCCATATAGGCATACAACAAAGGACCTTAATGTAGTCACTTCCCTCTAGGGGAAGGAAAGAGATCACAAGGCACCTTTGCATGTCAATTGGAGGGAGATGTATATGATGGTTACTTTCAAATCCGCTGAATTGAATTCCTCTCTAAAATTTGCTAGACCTTCAACTAAAACAATAAAAAGTACACACATTAAAATATACATATATTAAATTATACAAATCAACATATGAGAGAATAATCACTTACCGCAAACTAATAATCTCTCACAACCAATTTTTGCAACAATTGATTCGTAATAGGGGCACACTCACAATCTGAAGTTGCAAAGCCCCGTGGAAAGCATCAAAATAGAAATTAAACTACAAATGAATATCATTCAATATTTCAATTAATAGATAAATAAGACAAATAGAATGTGAAATTTACTAATCTGACTCAGACTACTGTCAAAGGCATCAAAGATGCTACTTCTAGAGAACACCATGCTCCATTGTGGAGTGAATGTTAGGTGCATATGATGTCAGCATCTAAAAATGAAATAATTTTATTCAATTGCCAAAATCTAACTGACTTTATTTTACAAACCATTAATAAATAAAAATGGACAATCAAAAAGCGGAGAGCCACTAGACCGAGGGTGAACATTCTGCCCTGAAATTTTATTCTAATCACTCTATTAAGTTAGTTAATATTAGATTTCAAAATAAAATCATTCTAGTAATTTACTTAATATTATGTTTCAAAATGAAATTTAATAACTTGAATTTGAACTTGTTCAAATTTACCTGACTATCAATGTCAAATGTTTGATTCAATAGATCATATATCATGACAATTTGATCTATTGCAAATGTGTCCTATCCATGTGCATTTGAGTCATCTTCAAGATCATAAACACAAAAATACCCACAATTTTGGCATAAGTGAGGTTGAACTCAATTCCCAGAAGACTCAACCACATCACCCTGTGCTAGAGGCCTAGTGTGATATATAATACTTTGAGTCAATGAGCTAATGGAATCTAAGGTCTCTACCTCAACACCCTCCTTTAAAATAGAAGGGATAGTGATATGTGCAATATTTGGTTTACCTAGGGGTCTTGGTGCCAAATTTTGAGTACGTTGTGCCCCTACTCTATCCTGTGCGAAGCCCCCACCTCTACCCTAGAACTCAGACCCTATGTCAATAATTAGGGATTTCATTGAGAATGAATTCGCAATAGAGTTTCCTAAAAAAGTATTGCAGGACCTCATTATTATTGCATGGAGGATATTTAAAAACCATCCACCACTCCAAAAAATTGTTCCTTATCCCTTGGTGATGGCACCAATGGATAGGTAACCTTCTAGAAGAACCTTGTAGGGGTTGATTGGTTCTTGGGTCAATAAATAGTGCATAAAAATCAGATTTCAATTTTTTTTTGTTCACTTGTGATCATCAACATAAAGCTGAATGTGAAGACTATGGGTCGTTGGAATCCTCAAAATGGCCCACACGGCTCTTTTTTATTTACAAAAATCAAATATCTGCTAAATCAGATTTTGGATTATATCAGATATCTGATTTTAATGTATAAATTTGTGGTCCCAAATTTTTTTTCCCTTTGCCGCCTTTTTTTTTTATTGTTCCCACATTAATGGCAATGATAGAAATCCGATATCCGATTTTATTACACATATTTTAGAGAGAGATTATGAGAGAGAGAGAGAGGGGAGATGGAGAGATTAGGGGAGAGGGGAGAGAGAGAGAGAGAGAGAGAACATAAGGGGTCGTATGTTGTCCTTAGGGGTCATATGGCGTCCCATGACCCCTTAGGATACCATATGACCCATAATGACACAATTTAGTGTCTTAATGGGGCGTATGGTGTCCTAAGGGGTTGTACAACACAATATGACCCCTTTGGACACCATAGGAGCCATAACGACCAAATATGGTTTCTTAAGGGGTCATATAGTGTCCTAAGGGGTCGTAGGACACAATATGACCCCTATGGACATCATATGACTCATAATGACCCAATATGGTATCATAAGGGGTCGTATGTTGTCACCAGGGGTCATATGGTGTCCCATGACCCCTTAGGACACAATATGACCCATAACGACACAATTGGGTGTCTTAAGGGGTCATATGGTGTCCTAAGGGGTTGTAGGACACAATACGACCCCTATGGACACCATATAACTCATAACAACCCAATATGGCGTCATAAGGAGTTGTCTATTGTCCTTAGGGGTCATATGGTGTCCCATGACCCCTTAGGACATAATATGACCCCTTAAGACACAATATGACCCATAACAACAAAATTTGGTTTCTCAAGGGGTCATATGGTGTCCTAAGGGGTTGTAGGACATAATATGCCCCTATGGATACCATATGACTCATAATGACCCAATATGGTGTCATAAGGGGTCGTATGTTATCTTTAGGGGTGATATGGTATCCCATGACCCTTTAGGACACCATATGACCCATAACAACAAAATTTTGTGTCTTAAGGGGTCATATGGTGTCCTAAGGGGTTGTATGACACAATATGACCCCTTCGGACATCATAGATCCCATAACAACCCAATATGGTGTCTTAAAGGGTCATATGGTGTCATAGTAGTTGTAAGACACAATATGACCCCTACGGACACCATATGACTCATAAAAACCCAATATGGTGTCATAAGGGGTCGTATGTTGTCCCCAAGGGTTATATGGTGCCCCATGACCCATTAGGACATAATATAAACCATAATGACACAATTTGGTGTTTTAAGTAGTCATATGGTGTCCTAAGGGGTTGTAGGATGAAATATGACCCCTTAGGACACCATATGACTCATAACGACCCAATTTGGTGTTGTAAGGGGTTGTATATTGTCCTTAGGGGTCATATGGTGTCCCATGACCTCTTAGAACACAATATGACCCATAAAAACATAATTTGGTCTCTTAAGGGGTCATATGGTATCCTAAGGGGATGTAGGACACAATATGACCCTTATGGAGACCATATGACTCATAACAACCCAATATTGTGTCATAAGGGCTTGTATGTTGTCCTTAGGGGTCATATGGTGCCCCATGACCCCTTAGGACACCATATGACCCATAAAAACATAATTTAGTGTCTTAAGGGGTCATAGGGTATCGTAAGGGGTCGTGGGACACAATATGACCCCTTAGGAAACCATATGACCCATAACGACCCAATATGGTGTCTTAAGGGGTCATGTGGTGTCTTAAGGGGTTGGAGGACACAATATGACCCCTTAGGATACCATAGGCCCCATAATGACCCAATATAGTGTCATAAGTGGTCATATGTTGACCTTAGGGGTCATATGGTGTCCCATAACCCTTTAGGACACAATATGACCCATAATAACTAATTTTGGTGTCTTAAGGGGTGATATGGTGTCCTAAGGTGTCATAGGACACAATATGACCCCTATGGACACCATATTACTCATAACAACCCAATATGGTGTCATAAGGTCTTGTATGTTGTCCTTAGGGGTCATATGGTGTCCCATGACCCCTTAGGACACAATATGACCCATAACAACATAGTTTGGTATCTTAAGGGGTCATATGGTGTCCTACGGGGTCATAGGACACAATATGACCCCTTAGGACATCATAGGAGTCATAACGACCCCATTTGGTGTCTTAAGGGGTCATATAGTGTCCTAAGGCATCATAGGACATAATATGACCCCTTAGGACACCATATGACCCCTAACTACACCATATGGTGTCATAAGGTGTCATATGACCCATAAAGACACCGTATGGAGTCGTAAATAGGCATATTGTGTATTAAGGGGTCATATGGTATCTTAAAGGGGTCATATGACACCATATGACCCCTTAGAATAAAATATGACCCATAATGACACAATTTGGTGTTTTAAGGGGTTATATGGTGTCCTAAGGGGTTTTAGGACACAATATGACCCCTTAGAACACCATAGGACCCATAATCTATCTCTCCCTCTCCCCTAATCTCTCTATCTCTCTCCCTTCCCTCTCCCCATCTCTCTCCCCCCTTCACCCTCAACATCTCTCTATCTCTCTCTCTCTATCTCTCTATATCCTCCCTGTATCTCTCCCCTAATCTCTCTTTCTATCTCTCTCCCTTTCCCCCTCTCTCTCCCCTCTCTTTCTCCTCCCTCCCTCTCCCTCCTCTCTCTCTCTCTCTCTCTCTCTCTCTCTCTCTCTCTCTCTCTCTCTCTCTCTTCCTTCTCCCTCCCCCCTCCCCCCCTTCTCTCTCTCTCTCTCTCTCTCTCTCTCTCTCTCTCTCTCTCTCTCTCTCTCTCTCTCTCTCTCTCTCTCTCTCTCTCTCTCTCTCTCTCTCTCTCTCTCTCTCTCTCTCTCGGTCTCCCTAATATCATATACTAATTTTTTTATAAATTAATATATTAATAAATAATATATTAATTATGTGGAAATTTAGTTAGTGAATTTACTTATTAAAATCGGATATCTGATTGTATCGGATATCCAATTGTACCGGATATCCGATTTTTATTGTACAAATTTCAAATTTCAAATTTTGGCTTGGGAATGCTTTGGGATTTGGCTTGGAAGTGCCAAGCCTAGAAAGTCAACTGAAAAAAACATGGTTTTTAGTATTCCTTGATTTTCCAGACTTTACACTAGTGGCTAGGGACTTTTTTTGTTGCCAAAATTTATAAAACGAAAAGGGTTTTTTAAGGATGTTCTCAGCATTCCAAGAATATAAGGCTTGTTTTATTTTGACTTTAATAAATAATTATTATTTACTTTCTAATTGAATTCTGACAATAGTCCTAATTGAAAAACACTCATAACTTTCAAACAATATAACATTTTATGAATCTGAAACATGCATCACATCCTATGCTTCTTCTAATATAGGGAAAAATTAAAAAAATTAAATTACGTAAGGTTTTGACCAAGTTAAGGTGGTCAGACGTAAGATTTTGTGAATTTCTGAAAATTTGTAGTAAAAAATTCATAAATAATTATTTACTTTATAAAAAAATATGTGTCACATCCGGACATAAGTCTAATACTTAAATTATTTATATTATTAAAAAATATTATGATTTAATTTTGATTAGGGTGGTCAGACATATGTCTACTTCTTATCTTTTTTTTGAAATTTTAGTACCACAAGCATCCTTTCAAATGAATGGGATCTTTCAGGCAAAGAGATAAATGTCTTTGTTCAAAAGGGGTACTTAAAATGAATGTGCCTATTTTGTTGGGTTCATTTGAAGGTCTCGTCAGCCTAATTTTTTATTAATAAAAAATGAGCTTGAGTGAATAGCCCCTTCATATGAACTCTTTGATATAGGGTACTTAAAAAAAAAGGTATAATTGTTGAAAATGATAGTTACATTTCCATTTTCAATAGTAATGAAGTAGAGCCAAACCCACATACGAACATTGCACCAAAAATAGCTTCATCAACTACAACTTCATCTCAATCACATCTACACTAGGTTGGTGAACCAAGTTTCTATGTTTCATGCAATCTCATTCATTTAGCTCAATTCAAATTTCATCCAAGTTTCTCTGTGTATCTTTTATTGTCTATTCACGAGTTTTCTCTTTGTATCTTTCATTGTCCATTCATGAGTGTTCTTCATGTGAACTTTTCCTTGAATTGTGAGAGTTAATAGGGATAAACGGTAAAAATTGTCATAAAAACTCTTGATAATGTTTTCTCCTCTAAAAACTAATATTTTCAACTCAACTTGCTACCTATTGGCAAATAAAAATTTAACCCTAGGAGACCTCAATATTTATTATGAGTATAGGGAATTTGTGGAGGTTTTATTTATCACCAACACTAATAGGTATTGAAAATGTCTGTAAAGTAGTTTCCTCACAAGATTTAAACTCCAACTGAGTTATTGAGCTAGTAAGCCATACTTTATTTAAACGTTTGCTAAACTAATATACTGGTAAGCACTGTACCTCAATGGAGCCTATAGTGTAATAAGATTCAATATCATCTTTTTTAGAGACACGACTCTATAAATGTGGTCCTGATAGTTCAACAATATACTAAGAAATGCAATGGAAAACACTTTAAACCAAAATATCAGAAGTAGGCATTAAAATGAAGTAATAAGCATTAATGCAAGGTTATGGGTGAGAAAGAAGTAATTATAAGTAGAGAAAGTATGATGTAAGAAGATGACAATTCCATGATGCAACAATTTCACTGTAGTCTACCCTAGGGAACTGTCAATAGCCTTTGGCTACAAGCCTTGCCTTATGTTTTTGCGCATCACCATTTATATTCAAATTTGTTTTGTAAAATCATTTCACTATCATCACATATTTTCCCTATAGAATACTCGTCATTTCACTATCATCACATATTTTCCCTATAGAATACTCCCTAACTCTCATGTTTGACTATTTCTATAGCATATATTTTCTCATCTATTCCATTTATGAGAATTTCTTCTTTCATTGGTTCTTAAAACTTAATTGGATCATCTACGTTTGAATATAAGGCAAAACAAGAAGTCATCATTGCACTATTTTCATCTTCATTTTTCTCATTAATCTCTCTTAAACTTCTTATTTTAGTCTTCTTAAGCTTTCTAATGTGTATTTTGACATGTCACATGAACTCATGGAATGTGAACTTTATGGTCCAACACCAAGAGTCCCAATTGAAGATGGTATTTGTTGCACATTGATGGATTATTTTCTTGAGTGCATGGAGCTATCCTTATTCTCTATGATAGTATCAGTTGGCCACTTTATTAACCTTGAATGGGTGTAGAAGGAGTCACATATGGAGGAGTACATAGTATAATAAAATATTCCTTTTCCTCTTGTGGTAAGTTGGCAGCAATTTTGATTGTTTTATCCAAACTTGCATCCCATGCTTCATCTTCTATGGATTGCACACCTCTAGTTATTATGACTCTTTTGATTATTGGATTATATCTTTTTTTTCATTTGATTCATCACTATAACCTATAAATACTCATTTTTCTCCTTTATTATCTAGCTTTCTTCTTTATTCATCTAGGACTTATGCATATGCCACACATCTAAATACTCTCATATGAGAAATACTATGTTTTGTTTCACTTCATGTTTCTTCCAAAATCATATTGGTGACACTTTTGATGAAACATCTCTTCATTATACATGTCGTACATGCTACAACTTCAACCCAATACTCATTTTTGAAGTGTGTTTCTTTCAACATGTTCCTTGACATTTCCATGTTTGTCTTAATTTTCGTGTTAGCTACACCATTTTGTTTAAGGGTATAGGGTAAAAGAACAAACCCATGTCACACTGTTATAAAGGAACCAGCCAACACAACTAAAATTGTTAAACTTCGATCACATAAAAGTGACCTTTCTAAATTGAATTTTGAAATGATGTAAACTGATGAAATGTAGGAATATTAATGAAATTTATGTCTTTTATTTTTTAATTTCTTTTTGGAAACAAATTGAATTTCTTTTCTATAAATTGAAAGACAGAGTTTTCAATGTTGAAAAATGATGAAAATTCAGGGGTTCTAGTCAGCGTTACCAAAAAAATGAAAACAGACTTTATGGTTTTTTTTTTCAAATAGAGAACATATTTATGTAGTGTTAAAAAATAAAAATATTTTTTATGTATATTTTTTTTCGTTATAATATTTTGAAGTCCAACATAGATAAATTTGATAGTTTTCATTTGGCGTCACCTTTTCACTACTAAATTTATCATTAACCGAAAAAAAAATACCCTTTTTCAGAAGATTCTCTCATTTAGTGAAAAATATTTTTAAAATTTTTTTTAATATCATTTAATTTTGTTTTTTAATTTCTAATTAGCCTCTTTTTTAACTTTAAAAAGATACTCGCAATGTTTAATTAATAAAAAATATTAAAAATAATCAAAATACTAAAAAAATTATATGACTAGTTTCATGATTTCGAGCTCTAGAAAAGGGTATTTTTTTATTTTTGTAAAAAAAAATTGTCCAACAAAAAATAGGGCAGTAGTTCAAATTTATTGAAATATGCAGAGTTTTGGTGATATTTTGCTGCCACATCACATGACACCTCAGTTGGTTCGGTGTGATTGGTCCCCCACCCGACCAAGGGACAAAAAGTGTTTTTTGTGGTTTTATTGTTTTATTTATAAATTCAATCAACTATATTATCAGGGTTAATTTGAAGGCCATTTGGATGTATTTTTGTTGACAACTTTTAAAAGGATTTTTTTATTCAATTTATTATTTTTTATGTTGATTTTAATTTATTAATATTAATAATATTTCAGTATTTATATTACATGTGTAATTTGATATAAAAATATTAAATTGCATAAAAGTGACAACATTGAGTTTTTACCCATTTTTTCTTTCAAATAATGTTAGAAAATTTGTCTACATGTCTGTTTGTTTTTCCTTTCTAGTTTAATTAGGCTCACATCTTTATTTCATTTTGGCATTAATTAACTTGTTTGAAGTCTCACGTGCCTTTGGAATTCTTTGTGTTTAGATAGAATCCTAAAGATGATAACAAAAGTATCTAAACTCCCCTCATCTTCCATTGGGCATTGGGTGTAAGAGAAATTGTTATCATCTTCTTTTTAGGTAGAAAGACTTGCCCTCCCAAGAAGCCCATAACATCGGGTGAGAGGGGAACAACCCAAGCGGTACTTCTTCAACCCACTATATAAATTAATACATCAGACAAAATCCATGACAACTTGGTAAAGTTGGCCTATTTGATGGTTCCCTTAGTATCCACACTTGTGTGAGATGTGTAAAAATCCTCTTAATGAGGACTGAGATAGACTCTTAAAAGTGGATCACCGTTGCATTGATAGGAACCAAGGACTGCTGAAGTTATCCCACTATACACCTTAGAGTAGTAGCCCACCCTTTTTTGACTGAACCTAATGATAATTTCAGTGTAAGGGGATAGCTGGTTTTTTCCCCAAGATACTCACCATAAGGCTATCATGAGATGAGGTAGAAATCCTCGGCTTAGCATAAGCTACTTGTAGATTTATGGGGAGAGGGTGATAGCGTCATCTATCTAGTTCCAGAGGCCCCTAGCTATCCTCTCATGAAAAAGGAAAAATTAGTGAATACACCCCTCAAGGTGTCCCTAAACTTGAGCTGACGCAGATTCCAGGTTGTAGGTTGAAGTTACCACCATGAGAACATTGACCTTAGGATAAGAAAGTGTTTGATAAGTTTTATATTGTTTTTAGATCCATGGAAATTGGGCTAAATTTGGCCTATGAACATACACATTAATGTTAATTTTTATACTATCACTAGTTGTAACAACCATTGTGTCTTCTTGTATGTGTATGTACATATATGTGTGTGTATGAGTGTACATGTATGTCTGTATATATAGATGTCAGTGTATGTATGTATGTATATATGTGGGGATCTATGTATGTATGTGTGTATGTGTATCAATATGTATGTATATGTGTCTACATGTATGTATGTGTCTTTGTATACACACATAAACAAACCTACACACATATACACATACATACATACATACATATACACACACATACACACATACACCCATGCACACATACACATACACATGCATGCATAAATACATACCCACATGTGCACACACATATGTGCACATACACACATACACACACATGCACACAAATACATTCATATACTCACATACATATACATGTACATACGTACACACATACATACATGCACATACACATGCACACACATGTACATCTATCTATGCATGTCTATGTGTGTGTATGTGTATTTGTATGTATGTGCACATGAGTCAGGGTGTGGGTGTGGGTGTGGGTGTAAGTGTATGTGTCTATGTCTTTGTATGAGAATGGGGATTTATTTTTTTATGTGTAGTGTATTGATTATAATTTTTTATGGTTTATATGTAAGGGTAATGAGAAAATGATTTTTTTTTTAATTATTTAATAGGTATATGTCCATATTTTTCTAATAGTTTCATAGTGTCAGTTTTCAAATTTTGCTAGGTTTAATTTTTTTCAGCATTTTCTAATGTTTTAATTCTAAAAAAATTCAAAAAATTAATAGACTATAGAGTTAAAAAATTATAACAACAAATATATTAATTTTTAAAATTACAAATACAAATTAGAAGGAAAAAAAATGAACCTACCTAGAAAAAAGGGGGCTAGAAATAAGCTCCTTGTGAGTCCGGCTAAACTTCCAAAGCTCCTTAAGGTGCAAATGAGTGTTGATAGAGTTTGGTTGAACTCTGTCTAGCCGGACTCCTAACACCACTTCAATGCTACATAGGTGCCACAAGGCACCACACAGCCCAGGGGTAGTCCGACCGAACTACCCTCAATTGGCCCAAAGTGTGACACAACCCAATGCTTTTACCCTATACCTTGTAGTAAATTTTTTGTGGATGCCATGGTCCTTGGAAAATATTATAAGGTCATTTAAAATGTATTCACCACCTCTATCCATTCTAAATACTCTAATTTAATACCCACATTACTTCTCACAAGAACCTTGAACTGATAAAAGTAATCAAACACTTCATGTTTATGTTTTAGAAGGTAGGTTGATAACTTTATGTGGAATCATCAATTAATGTCAAGATGTAGTAAGTTCCACTAATTTAAGGTATTTGTATTGGTCCATAAAAATATGAGTGAACAATCTCCAATGGCTTGTTTGCACGTATAGACCTTCCTATTCCCTTTAGGGTCTCTTTAGGGTTGCACATCTTTAGGGTTGCATATTATCCTTTTATAAGGATTGTATTGTACTTTTTTATATTCATTTCCTCTTTGAATGATAAACTTTTTCTTCAGAGCCATTATTGTTTTTTTGTCTCCAATCTTCTCTTGTGACAGGTATTTTTCTTGCAGGTTCTCTTTGGATCTTGGAAGTTGTATTTTCTCAACTTGTTCATGGTATCAGAGCCTACATCTACTGCTACTTCGTTCTTGATTTTTCAGAAGATTTTTTGGAGCCAAGGGTTTCATTTTTTTTCAGAGTTTTCCTTTGGATCTAGGGCAGCTCTTTGTTTTTGGGCATTTTGGGCTAAAACGGACCTCACAGTTGAGCTCTGGCAATTTTTGTTTTTGATATTAACCCTTCTAGGGCACGTTTTTTGAGATTTTTTTTCTTTTTTTGGGCAGTTTAACGACTTGCCTAGGTCGGAACCCTCACTACCGACCACAAGCAGTCTCTTAACCATCGGGGCCAGCCTTTTGATTACCGTGCCTTCCCAGGCAGTTACCAAATAGGTGGTCTCCAAACCATTGGTTTGTAACCTGCCAGCTAGCAACAATTCCACCGCCCAGAGCACCATCGCCTAGTTGCCCGAAGCACAACCGTCAGTGCTTTGAGCACCTCCGCCACCACCACCCAGCCTGAGAGCCACCTATGCCCAGTGACCTCCTCTTGCTCCTCTTTGAAAGCCTTTTGACAAGGGGGAGGTTTTTTGAAAAATCTTATATATCACGCAAAAGCTATTTTTGAGCTATATTCAAATCTGGAGGTGAGATTTGCTGATTTTTTCATTTTGGACCTTCTTTTTGCCATCAAAGTTAGAGCTCTTTTCTGCACTCTGGGAGCCATAACTTGGGCAAAAAAACTCTATTTTTGGCAAACGAATAGGCGTCAGAAAGGTCTTGGAGAGCCCTCTTCATATTTGGGTTTCATTTTTCTTGAAATTTTACTAGGTACACAAGATATTTTTTGAAGCTTTTTTTTGCTCTTGCCTTTCTTTCTGGCTCTTAGATTGTACTGGGGTTTGGTTTTTCATCTTGTGGGGGTTGTTATTTTACTACTTTCTATAATTTACTTCATAGAATCAGAACACCTAAAACTCAAAAAATAAAAATAAAACCCTTCTGCATGCTCTGTCTAGTCTGAAAGATCACTTAATTAAAAAAAAAATCAAGAGCAGGTACATTTACACATGGAAGATTCTTTAGTTGAGCTTCTTACATCCTAGAACTATCACCTCAAGAAAGATCGTATGATGAGGCTTCTGAGATCATGAAGGTTGTCATCTTGCTTGGATGCGGATCAGCCTCAGTTGCAACATCCTTTTGAGATTCTTTAGCATAGGAATAAGATGGATGAGGCTATGGGTGTCATCTCATTAGATGTTTCAGATAGCTTTCTTTTTCACCTTGATGGTTTTCTCACTGGTGAGGCTATGTGGTCCAAATTTGATACTCTTTGGTACCATCAATGAGTTCAGAGGATTATAGATAAAGGCAAAGCTCTCTTCCTTGTTACCTGAGTCCTTTCCTCACATTGATGACTTTTTGAAAAAGTTTTAAACCACTAGGTCTATCCTTCACAGTTGTAAAAATAAGACACACACAAAGTGCATCTACGCAATTCTTTCTAAGCTTTGAGGTCCCTATCAGATATTTTCTTCTACATTTTATTCTACTATGGATGACTTGGGTACATGCTTCATCATGCCTACTTTTGATATGTTCTATGATCGTTTGACTTGTGAGTAGACTCACCTATCTTAGTTGGACACTCTCACAAGATGAAAGAACAAAGCATCGGTTGCTAAGACATCTAAAGAGAACATGAAGCAAAAACCAAAGCCTAAGAAGGATTCAGCTAACATCTAGTGAGAGTTCCTCCAATCCACCACCTAAGTCTAATTATGAACAAAAGTCCTATCCCAAATAGGAGAAATATTTTAAGTCTGGTGAGTCTTCTTCCAAGACTAAGAAGAAATTAGATGAACTTTGTAGTTTGTGGCAAGGAAGGACATCTAGTTTCCTGGTGTTGGAAATGATTAGAGACTTTGGAGGAATCCATGTAGAAACATCATATTTCTTCTCATCAGCCTCCCTCTTCCTCTTCGACATGGAAATGACATGCTCTTTGTGCATGAGTTGTTACTTCTGCATCCACCTGGATTATTGATTCAGGGGCTTCTCACCACAGGACACACTCTCAGCATCTTGTTACCTCACTTTCTCATAGTGATACTTTACAAATTGTAGTTGGTGACTCAGTACAACTTTCAGTTTTAGGTTCAGGTAATGTTTCATTAACAAGTGGTTGTATTCTGGATGTTCTTTTGGTTCCTGACATTTTGACAAACCTCCTCTCTATTTATCAAATTTGTCATTCTGGCTCTAGTAAAACAATTGAGTTCTCACAACATGATGTGGTTATTATAGATATCCATGATCCTGATTTGATTATGGCTACTGGTAGTGTTGATCTCGATTCTCAGTTATACAGGTTTGATGGCTTTGAGAGTCCAGATGGTTTAGGTGTTTCTCTTGTAGCATATGTAGATTCAGTGAGAATACTTTGGCATGAACATTTTGGCCATGCAAATTATAGATTCTTATATCAAATGAGCATATAGACACTTGTTATTGGGCTCCCTCAGATATCCTCTACTAATGGTTTATGTCAAGGTTGTGCACTTGGCAAGCATCACCAGGATTATTTTCCTACAGGTAGAGCCACACATGCTAAGGCACCCTTGGATTTGGTACACAGTAATCTTATGTCATTTCCAACTCCATCTTTTTTAGGGTCCAAGTATGTGCTCAGATTCATTAATGACTTCTCCAAATGTACATGGGTGTACTTTCTTAAGTATAAATCTAATGTCTTTGATTGATTTTGAGTCTTTAAGACATTTGTAGAGAAGAAGTTTGGTCTTTCTATCAGGATAATACACATAGATAATGGGAGAGAATATGTGAATTATGATTTTAAAGATTTTTGCATAGAGCATTGTTTGTAGCATCAATTATTAGTTCCTCACACTCCTCAGCAAAATGGTGTTGCTAAGAGAAAGAACAAAACACTACAGGAGATGGCCAATTGTATGTTTCAGTCATGTTCTATACAACCTTCTTTTTGGGCAGAGGTAGTTAATTATGACACTTATATTCAGAATCAAATGGCTCATAAGGCATTGCACTAGATGACTCCTGAGGAGGCTTGGTCCCATGTCAAGCCTAATGTTTCATCATTCTGAGTATTTTCTACTGAGGCTTGGGTATTTATTTTAGATGCTCAAAGGAAAGCCATGGAGAGGAAGAGTCAACTACTCTTTGTTGGCTACTATGAGGATGTTAACATGTACAGGTTGTTTGATCTTGATTCTTGAGAGGTCTAGTTTAGGCGGGATGTCCAGTTTGATGAGCACCTTCCTCAAATGGATTATCCATCAAAATGCTTCTCCCTTACTTCCTCCTCCTCCCTCTTCATCTTTTGACGAATCCTTATTCTTTAAGGATGATGCAGATGATGGTACACCATCTCCACCACCACCACGACCACCAAGCTCAGCCTTTGCCTGAGTGGGCCCACTTTATAGTCGATATTGTTGGTTCTATGGCAGGTGAACCTTCAGACACTCATCGTACTCATTCACAAACATTTGGTTCTAGTCTTTTGATTCATGTCATTTCGAATGATCATCATAAGTTTTTAGAGGCGACAGGTCACCAAGAGTGGGATAGGGCCATAGATGAGGAGTATTCTTCTTTGATGAAGAATCATACTTGGGATCTTTTTACTCTTCAGAAAGGAAGAAATTTGTTTTGGTGCAAGTGGGTGTATCGTACAAAGTATGTTGCAGATGGTTCTATTAAGAAGTATAAGGCTCATCTTGTTGTGAAGTGGTTTTCTTAGGTGGAAGGTATTGATTACTCTGAGACTTTTTCTCCTATCGCCAAAATGAATTCTATTCTCTTTGTACTTTCACTTGTAGCTTCATAGGGATGGAATTTTTAGATGGATTTGAAGAGTGGCTTCTTGCATGGAGACCTTCATGAGGAGATCTATATGGAGTAGTCTTAGGGATTTGTGCAGGATTTCTCTTTGGTTTGCAGACTTCAACGTTCATTATATGGTCTCAAACCGGCTCCTCAGACTTGGTATGAGAAGATGGAATCTTTCTTGCTCTCCACACTCTTCACATGTTTTCATTCCGATCTGATAGTATATATTCTGCATTAGGGGGATGATATAGTTATCCTTGTGCTATATGTTTATGATCTTATCATTACCGGTAGCTCATCCTCCTTGATTTACGATATTCATAGAGCTTTGATGGAGTAGTTTGAGATGACAAATCTTGGCCTTCTATACTATTTTTCGGGCCTATAGTTCATTCAATCTTCCAATGGGATTTCCATACTTTAGCAGAAGTATGCTCATGATATGCTTCATAGATTTAACATGCTTTCTTGCAAGCCTGCACCCACACCATTTGAGTCAGGTGTTGTTTTGTCTGCCACTTGTTCTACACCTTCTATGGATCCTACCTTATATAGGCAGTTGGTTGGCAGTTTGTTGTACCTAACACATACTCACCTAGATCTTTCCTTTGCAGTTGGTCTTGTCTGTAGGTTCTCCCATGATCCCGATGAGAGCCATTCTCAAGCTGCCAAATGTATTTTGAGGTACATTTAGGTAACTACACAGTTTTGCATTCACTATACTTTAGGATCCCCTCAAATTGTTGGCTTCACTAACTCAGATTGGTCTGGTGATTCTTATGATCGGAAGTCTAATTTTGGTTATTTTTTTTCCTCGATTCTGGTCTTATCACATGGTCTTGCAAGAAGAAGTATGCTAACGCATTATTATCTATAGAGGCTGAGTACCGAGGAGCGGTTTTATCTAATCAGGATGTTTTATGGCTTTGATAGTTGATGGCTGAGTTTGGGCTCCCTCCTTATAGTCCCACTATTCTTTGGTGTGATAATCAGAGTGTCATTCACATTTCTTGAAAACCAGTGGAGCACTAGAGGACTAAACACATTGAGCTTCACATGCACTTCATCAGATAGTTGATTCAGGATGGCTTTCTCATCTTGGAGTACATTCCTATAAAGGAGCAAGTTGCTGACATCTTCACTAAACCTTTTGCATCTCCGCACCACCTTCAGTTGTGCTCTATGCTTGGGGTGAAGGAAGTTGTCCTTAGGGGGTCTCATTAAGACCTTCCTTCCTTTATGTTTTTTTTAACATTCTTTTCCATCTCTTTTTGGTGTAGATCTTTTTCCCACATGGTTTTCTCTATTTCTCTGATTCATCTAGAGATTTGATTATGATTAGGTACCTCAGTAGGAATTGTTGCTAGGACCCAAATTTGCCTTCATCATGTAGTTTCATTTTTTTCTTCATGCATTTAGTGTTTTTAGCTACTCCCTAAGTTCATCTTAAGGGGGGGTGGTAGAGTTATCTTGTATTAGATAATAATTGTTTATTTAATTACTAGTCTATTATACTCTACGCTTAAGCTAAACTTAGGCATTTAATAATATGGTGGGTATTTAATAATTATTCTAATTATTAAATACTCTTTATCCCTTTAGGGTTTCTTTAGGGTTGCACATCTTTAGGGTTGCATATTCTCCTTTTATAGGGATTGTATTCTACTTTTTATTTTCATTCCCTCTCAAAATGATAATCTTTTTCTTCAGAGCCATTATTGTGTTTTTGTCTCCAATATTCTATTGTGACAGGTATATTGCTTGCAAGTGCTCTTAGGATAACTGAAGTTGTAGTTTCTCAACTTTTTCAGGTTACATAAGCAATTTTCATCTATAATTTCTACATTAAAGATTATTTGGGCAATTGTTGTAGTTTTCTCTTCTTCCTCTCGTGAGTTTGTTGAAGGGTGTTCTTGAGCAAATTCTACGTTCAAATTTAAGAAATCAACATTGAATTATCAACACCTGGAGCTGAATAAGAATAGTTTTTCATATTTGGGGTGATACCTTGGGTGTGTTCCTTTCCCATAGGCTCTATTGTAAATTACCTTTAGGATAGTTTTATGGCATGTATGCATCAATATATAGGAAACACCATGCCTTTGAATCATCTATAAAATTATTTTTGTCCTACTACAACTTCTTTTATATTGTCGAGAGATACTATTTTTGTCCTACTACAACCTAATTAAAGGATTTCCTTTGGTTGTTCATTCTTGAGCAACTTTGATATTGATTCTACTAATAAGGGGGTCTTTTGCTTAGAAAATTTTTGATACTAAGGCTTTAGGGGAATTGTTTGTTTCCATTTGATATTTGATAATTTCATTTGAAAAGGTCCACACCAAATTATTCATGTCACTTATCCTAACAACCAATGTGGGAGACATTGTGGCATTATTTAACTGGGCATTCAAATACATGTACATAAATTGAAGTAGCACAGAAGTGTTCAAAACAACCTCACTTTGGAGTTGTTCTAAAATCTTAGGAAATATTTTCATGGGAAGTCTCAGTGGAAGCTTTTTAGCTTCAATTAGCAAATTATCTACTCTTACTGTTATCTCATATATTTATGGAACAATCGTACCTCCTAGAGATTGAATTGTTATGGCTATATTAGGATTGAAAGCCCTTAGGAAGAAAGATAAAGCCATAACAAGAGATGGGTGTGCTTGTAGAGGAATTATTTCCCATGTTTTATAAAATAGGTGTTAAAATCTATCACAGCTTCCTATGGAGCTCTTTTCATAGTTATCAGTTGTTGCAATGGATACAAATAATCTCCTTTCTATGAGAAATAGTCAAAGAAACATGTCCCAAGAGCATCCCAATATATAATGGAATTTGGGGGTAGAGACTTGTACCAATCTTGCGCCTTTCCTCAGAAAGAAGCGACGAATAATCTTAGAGAATAAATTTGTTCCATAACATTTTACACTCTACAACAACTAGCTACATTGTCTAGATGATCCACTGGTTTTTTTTAAATCTTCCACATTGAATTTAGATAGAGCCTTTAATATTGAAGCAGGGATGGGGTCCCATTGGTTTGGAGATGTAAGGGAAATCAAAGGGCTCCATTGTCCTAGGGGATAAAATTCTTTGGTGTCTAGAAGGAAATTTGTGGTAATATTTATATTTGAGTTGTGACTTCTAGATAGCTACCTTGTCTTGGGTTACAAATATCAAAGGAGGTAATAATAGAATTAGGTCTTATGAAGTTTTAGATCTAGTAATAGGCATATGACTCATACACCTACTTAGAATTCAAGGTTTTGTCAAAGAAAATTTGATTCCACAGGGTGTATCAAAAAAATAACTATTAATCCTGAAGTTCACACTCTTGGAAATAGCCTTATGGGAAGTTTAGTGAATAGGGCACTTAGTGCACTTCACTAAATAACCTCTAGGATTTTAGAAGTCAACTCTTCACTAAGTCCCCATTGGCCAAAAATACTAATTCAACTATGATGGGATACATTTGGAAAGATTATTTATTTAATATTCTTAAGGTTCCCTTTCCAAAATCAGCACATTCTATTTTTAGTGTGCTCGACTTTCCAAAAATAGTAAATTAGAACTTTTGGATAAGACTAGACAATAATATCTTTTTGGTTGATTTAATCAAATTAACAATAGTGATTTATCATCAAAGATATTATTATGAATTTTCTACTTATGTAATGGTGTGGGTTCTTGGAAAGTCTTATTTGAGCAACATTTAAAATTCCATTGCCCATTTGATATTTGTTGGCAAAAGACAAGTTTCATTGGGAGTTTGATTTTGGCACTCATTTTGGTTGGAATTTGATTTGAAAGTGAATTCATATATGCATGGAGTTGGCCCTGTTTGAATTCATTCTATCTTATCATTTTAGTAGGGGTTGTTCTTCTTCTTCAGAGGTTGAGAAACCATTGAATGATTGATCTTCCAAGATGATAAACCAAGGGGATAGAGGCTTGCAAGCAGTGTGTTTACAAGTATCAAGGGTCAATCACATTCAGGGGTTATAGTTGTGCTTCAAAGAAACTTATGTGTTTTGTTTTGATACGGGTTGTAATAGATAGTGTGTTGTAGTTTCTTAGTTAATTTTCAGATCTATATTTTTGGTAATAATAGTGTATATTGTTGTTCTTGGCTAAATTATCTATCTCCATCTCCATCTTCACATCTCCATCTCTTTCCCTATCAATCTCTCTTTTCATATGTTCCTCTATCTTTATATATATTCCTCTATACATGATTAATCTACTTCTCTATCTCTTCCTCTATCACCCTCATGAAGTATCTTTCCCTTTCTCTACTTTTATTTCTTTATTTACTCCATCTTTATATTTTTTTTTCTCTCTCCCCACATCCTTCTCTATAGTTCCTTTATATATCTCTATATCTTCCGCTTTTTCTCTCCCCCTCTCTATCTATCCCTATCAATAATCTCTATCTCTCTTTCTCACTCTCTTGCACTATCTATATATCTCTATCTATCGATATTTCTCTTCCTTTATATCTCTCTATCTCTTCCTTTTTTTATCTCTCTCTTTACCCCTCTCTATCCATTTTTCTCCATCTCTTCATATATTTATCTTTGTCTTTACCTCTCTCTTTCTCTATATCTATTCACCTCCCTCTCCCTTTATCTTCATTTTTTATCTCTATCTTCCTTTCTCCTTTTCAATATCTAGATATGTCTACCGCTTTCTATCCATCCTTGTCCTTTAGTTTTTCTCCCTCTCACTTAATACTCCTTAATATCTATATCTCTGTTTATGTCCTTGTCCTTTAGTTCTTTTCCCTCTCTTTATTTCTTCATCTCTCTTCACCCTTATATCTCTCCGTATTTGAAAATTAGTATATATGGTCCCCTAAGGGGTTATATCATGTCCTAAGGGGTGAGACCCCTTAGGACACAATATGACCCCTAACGACACCATATGGTCTCCTAAGGGGTCATATCATGTCATAAGTGGTCATAAAACACCATATGACCCCTTAAGACACAATAAGACCCCTAATGACACCATATGGTGTCGTAAGGGGTCATAAGACACCAAATGACCCTCTAGGACACCATACAACCCCTAATGACACAATGTGGCATCCTAAAGGGTCATATGGTGTCCTAAGGGGTCATAGGACACCATATGACCCATTAGGACACCATATGACCCATAGCACCATATAGTGTCCCAAGGGGTCATATGGTGTCTTAAGAGGTCAAAGAACGTCATAGACCAATTAGGACACAATACGACCCATGATGACACCTAAGGGGTCATATAGTGCCATAAGGGGTCATAGGACACCATATGACCCCTTATAACACCATAGATCCCTTACGACACCATATGGTGTCCTAAGGGGTCATATAACACCATATGACCCCTTATAACACAAGAAGACCCATAACGACACGATATGGTGTCCTTAAGGGTCATATAGTGTCAGGACACACCATATGA
This sequence comes from Cryptomeria japonica, assembly GCF_030272615.1. Taxonomy (NCBI): domain Eukaryota; kingdom Viridiplantae; phylum Streptophyta; class Pinopsida; order Cupressales; family Cupressaceae; genus Cryptomeria; species Cryptomeria japonica. Next base: position 581,162,848 of record NC_081405.1, read on the forward strand.
CCCCTTAGGATACAATATGACCCCTAACGATACCTAAGGGGTCATATGGTGTCCTAAGGGGTTATATGATGTCCTAAGAACCTTTAGGACATAATATGACCCCATAGCACACCATACAACTCTTAATGACACAATATGGTGTCCTAAGGGGTCGTAGGACACCATATGCCCCGCTAGGACACAATATGACCCCTAACAACACCTAAGGGGTCATAGTGTGTCTTAAGGGGTCATAGGACATCATATGACCCCTAATGACACTATATGGTGTCTTAAGGGCTCATATTGTGTCCTAAGGGTTCATAGGAGACCATATGACTTGTAACAACACAAAATAACACCTAATGATACCTAAGGGGTCATATGGTGTTCTAAGGGGTCATAGGACACCATATGACCCCTTAAGATACCATACGATGCATATTGATACTATATGGTGTCCTAAGGGGTCATAAGACACCATATGACACCTTAGGAGACCATATGACCCATAACAACATAATATGGTATCCTAGAGGGTCATAGAACACCATATGACCCCTTAAAACACCATATGACCCATAACAATGCCATCTAGTGTCTTAAAGGGTCATAAGACACATTATTACCCCTTAGGACATAATATGACCCCTAATGATGTCATATAGTGTCCCAATGGGTCATAGGACACCATATAACCCCTTAGGACACCATACGACATCATACTACCCTTTATGACACCATATGGTGTGCTAAGGAGTCATATGGTATCCTAAGTGGTCATATAACACCATATGACCCCTTAGAAAACAAGAAGACCCATAACAACACGATATGGTGTCCTAAGGGGTCATATGGTGTCATGATACACCATATGACCCCATAGGAAACAATATGACCCCTAACAATACCTAAGGGGTCATATGGTGACCTAAAGGGTTATATGATGTCCTAGGAACCTTTAGGACACAATGTGACCCCTTAACACACCATACAACCCCTAATGACACCATATGGTGTCTTAAGGGGTCGTCGAGAACCATATAACCCATAAGGACAGAATATGACCCCTAACAACACCTAAGGGGTCATATCGTATCCTAAGGGGTCATATAACACCATATGACCCCTTATAACACAAGAAGACCCATAAGAACATGATATGGTGTCCTAAGGGCTCATATGGTGTCAGGAGACACCATATGACCCCTTAGGACACAATATGACCCCTAACGATACCAAAGGGGTCATATGGTGTCCTAAGGGGTTATATGATGTCCTAGGAACATTTAGGACATAATATGGCCCCTTAGCACACCATACAACCGCCAATGACACCATATGGTGTCCTAAGGGGTCGTAGGACATCATATGACCCGTTAGGACACAATATGACCCCTAACAACACCTAAGGGGTCATAGTGTTTCGTAAGGGGTCATAGGACACCATATGACCCCTAACGACACTATATGGTGTCCTAAGGGGTCATATTGTGTCCTAAGGGGTCATAGGACACCATATGACCCCTAACAACATAAAATGACACCTAACGATACCTAAGGGTCATATGGTGTTCTAAGGGGTCATAGGACACCATTTGACCCCTTAGCAAACCATATGACCCATAATGACACCATATGGTGTCCTAAGGAGTCATATGGTGTCCTAAGGGGTCATAAAACATCATATGACCCCTTAGGACACCATACAATGCATAATGACACTATAGGGTGTCCTAAGGGGTCATAGGACACCATATGACTTTTGGCATTATGTGAACCAGTAGTATGAAGATATGATGACATTGTATGTTGTCATTGATGTCAATATGCTGAAGAGTGAATCGATATATTGAAGTTTGTAATTGGCAAGAGAACCTGTATGATTGTGAACCGGTATATGTCATTTGCAAAGTGGTATGATTGTGAACTGGTATATCCGCTAAAGTGAAGCGGTATGATGGTGAACCAGTATGTTGGTATGGGAACTGATATATGAAAGCTTTGTATGACTACCGGTTGGTTGTCTCAACTTCAGGGTTTCTGGTTGATGTGTTCCAAGCCTATGTGACTCAACCAATGACATTATGTGATGAGTTAGCATTGTAACGAAGAATAGATCATGTTGCCACGTTAGCCTTGTGCGCGTGAAGGATCTTGCATAAAGGAGATTACTCCTATCTACCTCAGGAATGTGCAAAGTCTGTAAACGATGATGGGTTATCAGCCGCCATGCAAACAATGGAGAACGAATGATGGTGAACATCTTGAGATTGGTTCAAGACTATTGCATTTAATGCAATATGCTCAACGGTTAGGATTGAACCATTTGAATTGTCCAAACCTAAATGTTTAGCGTTTAGGGTTTTGCTACCGACCTATTTGTTTCCTATAAGGTTGATGTTGTGTTTCTTTTTTATGTTGTTGGCAAATGTTATGTGTGTGTATCCAAGTAAAGAGATACGTGATTCTTGCCAGACCAAAGGAGTGAAGTGACACCTGCAGAGTGTGAGTGCAGAAGGAGAAAAGGAACTAAAGAAGATCTATTTTGGCATTGAGTGTTGTTACCATATCATTGTAGTACCTGTTGATCTTTAATCACTTCAATAGTTGGAAATCCCTTAACAGGGTAGCCTTAACTGGCTTGCTGTAAATCCTTTAACAGGGTGACTCAAAACCATTGAGTTCTAGAAATCCTCTAACAAGGTAACCTTCAACAGGGTTCAACCCTTAACCAGGTATTCTAGCCATCCCTTAACCGGGTGATCCCTAGCAGGATCGGTTCCTAACAAAACCTTTTGTAATAAGTCTTTAACCGGACTAGGCTCCTAATAGAGTGGACTTCTAAAAATTTCAAAAATAGCTTGTGGGTATTCATCCCCACCGTGGTTTTTCCCAGTTGGGTTTCCATGTGAAAAAACTGTGTGTCATGTGTGGTGTTTTTCATGTGATGGTTTAAGTGATTTGTGTCTGAAGGAAAATCATGTTGAACTAGTTGTTATTATATTTATGTTGATAGATTACCTGTTCATGCATAAGGGTGAAATGGAAGTATGGTATTAGGTTGAGTGAAAAGATAAGTGATTAACCGGTTAATGCTTGTCATAGTCATTCTTAGCTTTATCGGTCGTACTCTATTTCAGACCGGTGCTACTATTTTCTAGTCATTTGCAGTGTTAACTGTCTAACCGGTTTGAGGGAAGTGTTTCTGCCTGTACTAATTCACCCCCCTCTCAGTACCGGTTTGGTACTAACTATTCATCATTGAGTTATCAATGACCCCTTAGAGGACCATACAACCCATAACAACATAATATGGTGTCTTAGAGGGTTATAGAACACCATATGACCCCTTAGAACACCATGCGACCTATAACGACACCATATGGTGTCTTAAGGGGTCATAGGAAACCATTTGATCCCTTAACACACCATATGACTCCTAATGACACTATATGGTGTCCTAAGGAGTCATATGGTATCCTAAGGGGTCATAGAACACCATATGACCCCTTAGGACACCATACAATGCATAATGACACTATATGGTTTCCTAAGGGGTCATAGGACACCATATAACCCCTTAGAGGACTGTACAACCCATAACAACATAATATGGTGTCTTAGAGGGTAATAGAACACCATATGACCCCTTAGAACACCATACAACCCATAACGACACCATGTGGTGTCTTAAGGGGTCATAAGACACAATATTACCCCTTAGGACATAATATGACCCCTAAAAATGTCATATAGTGTCCTAAGGGGTCATAGGACACCATATGACCCCTCAGTACACCATACGACCCCTTCTGACACCATACCACCCTTTACGACACCATATGGTTTCCTAAGGGGTCATATGGTATCCTAACGGGTCATATAACACCATATGACTCCTTAGAACACAAGAAGACCCATAACCACATGATATGGTGTCCTAAGGGGTCATATGGTGTCATGAGACACCATATGTCTCCTTAGGACACAATATGACCCCTAACGATACCTAAGGGGTCATATGGTGTGCTAAGGGGTTATATGATGTCCTAGGAACCTTTAGAACAGAATATGACCCCTTAGCACACCATACAACCCCTAACGACACCATATAGTGTCCTAAGGGGTTGTAGGACACCATACAACCTATTAGTACATAATATAACCCGTAACAACACCTAAGGGGTCATATTATGTCCTAAGGGGTCATAGGACACCATATGACCCCTTAGCACTCCATACAACCCCTAACGACACCATATGGTGTCCTAAGAGATCATATAGTGTCCTAAGGGGTCATATAACACCATATGACCCCTTAGGACACCATACAACGCATAATAACACCATATAGTATCCTAAGGGGTCATATAGTGTCCTACGGGGTCATAGGACACTATATGACTCCTCAGGAGACCATACGACCCATAACAACATAATATGATGTCCTAGAGGGTCATAGAACACCATATGACCCCTTAGAACACCATATGACCCATAACCAAACCATGTGGTGTCCTAAGGGGTTATAAGACATAATTTGACCCCTTAGGACATAATATGACCCCTAATGACATTATCTAGTGTCCTAAGGAGTCATACAAAACCATATGACCCCATAGAGCACAATATGACCCCTTAGAACACCATACGACCCTTTACGACACCATATGGTGTCCTAAGGTGTCAAATGGTATCCTAATGGGTCATATAAAACCATATGATCCCTTAGAATACCATATGACCCCTTAGAACACCATATGACCCCTTAGAACACAAGAAGACCCATAACGGCATGATATGGTGTCCTAAGGGGTCATATGGTGTCATGAGACACCATATTACCCCTTAGGACACAATATGACCCCTTAGAACACCATACAATACCAAACAACACCATATGGTGTCCTAAGGGGTCGTAGGACACTATATGACCCGTTAGGACACAATATGACCCCTAACAACACCTAAGGGGTCATAGAACACCATATGACCCCTTAGGAAACCATACAATGCATAATGAAACCATATGGTTTCCTAAGGGGTCATAGGACACCATATGACCCCTTAGGAGACCATACGACCCATAACAACATAAAAATGATGTCCTAAGGGGTCAGAGAATACCATATGACCCCTTCAAACATCATACGACCCATAACAACACCATGTGGTGTCCTAAGGGGTCATAAGACATAATATGAACCCTTAGGGCATAATATGACCCCTAACAACATCATATAGTGTCCTAAGGGATCATAGGACACCGTATGACCCCTTAGGACATAAAATAAACCATAATGACACCTAAGGGGTCATAGGACACCATACGACACATAACAACACCAAATGGTATCCTAAGGGGTCATATGGTGTCATAGGACACCATACGATCCATAACACCATATAGTCTCCAAGCATATGGTGTCCTAAGGGGTCATACAACACCATATGACCCATTAGGACACAATAAGACCCCTGATGACACCTAATGGGTCATATAGTGTCCTAAGGGTTCATAGGACACCATATGACCCCTTAGGACACCATAAGACTCCTTGTGACACCATATGGTGTCCCAACGTATCGTATGGTATCCTAAGGGGTCATATAATATCCTAAGGGGTCATATGGTGTCCTAAGGGGTTATAGAACACCATATGACCCCTAAGGACACCATAGAACCCATAACGACACCATAGGATGTCCTAAGGGGTCATATTGTGTCCTAAAGGGTCATGGGACACCATATGACCTCTTAGGACATAATATGAGCCCTTACAAAACTTAATGGATCATATGGTATATAAGGGGTCATACGATGTCTTGTGACCCCTTAGGACACAATATGACCCCTTAGCACACCATACAACCCCCAACGACACCATATGACCTGTTCGGACACAATATGATCCCTAATAGTACCTAAGGGGTCATATGGTGTCCTAAGGGGTCATAGGGTACCATATGACCCCTTAACACACCATACGACCCCTAATGACACAATATGGTGTCCTAAAGGCTCATAGAACACCATATGACCCCTTAGGACACCATAAGACTTATAAAAACATCATATGGTGTCCTAAGGTGTCATATGGTGTCCTAAAGGTTCATGAGACACCATATGACCCTTTAGGACACCATATTCTCTCTCACATTTTTTCTTTTCCTCAATTACCCTTGATCACCTCTCTCCTCCTATGGGTTTATAGATACTTCCCTCTCCCCCTCTACCCAACCCCTAATTACTCTCTATGTGTCTCTTCACCTTTGTCCCCATCTCTCTTCTCTATTTGTTGATACTTTCCCCTCTCCCCCTCTCCTCCTACCCCCTAATAATCTCAAACTCTCCCTCTCATTCTCTCTTCACACCAAACACCCCCTCCCTCTCTCTCTTCGCCTTCCACCTAATTACCTATAGCTCTCTCTCGCTCACTCTCTCTTCCCCCCAATTAATCTCTCCTTCTCACCTCTCTCCCCCTCTACTTTTTGTGATACTTCCCTACGCCTATCCTTGTCCCCTTTGAATTTTGGTGCTAGAGATGAGAAGGAAATGCAGAGAGACTAGTCTAGATCTTAGGGAAGAGAGAGTGACATAGAGGAGGAAATTATGAAGAGGTAGAAATATAAGAACCTTGTAGAGCTTGAGAGATTTAATGAGGTATTCATTGATAGTTAGAGATATAGGTCTAGAGAGAGATGCATAAATATGGACAAAAGAAAGGGAGGAAGAAACAAATAGGTGGAGTGATAGGTTTAGGAGAGAGAGGTGGAGAAAGGAACACACATAGATAACATGGTTTATCAAAATTTATCGAACTCAATAAAATTCATAAATTTTCTATTATTAATTAATTACTTATTTATTTTCTTTTGAGATGATTGTTACAAAAATTCATGCAATAGGGAAATCATATGAAAAAGTCATGAGTTTTTTATGTTTTAAAAATGAAGGATGAATTTAAATGAATTATAATTATTTTTTAAAACAAATAATTGAAAATATACCTATTCCATATCGTAGAGCTCTTAATTACCTTTCCAACGCCTATAAAAAATCAAAATTTTGATATAAAACACAAAAGTTATGCCCAATTTACTAAAATTTACTTTTTTATTTTTTCAAAAAACGGATATCCGATTTTATTCAAGAAAATCGGATATCTGATTTAATTAGATATCTAATTTTATTGGATATCTGATTTTATTGGATATCCGATTTTAAAACATAAAATTTTCCCTCCAGATTTTGGTTCGGGTTTGCTTTGGGATTTGGCTTGGAAGTGACAAACCTGGAAAGTCAACTAAAAAAACGTGGTTTTCAGTATTCCTTGATTTTCCAAACTTTACACTGGTGGCTGATGACATTTTTTATAGCCAAAATTGATAAAATGAAAAGGTTTTTTTAAGGACATTCTCAGATTTCCAACAATATAAGGCTTTTCTTATTTTGACTTTAATAAATAATTATTATTTATTTTCTAATTGAATTCTGACAAAAGTCTTGATTGATAGACTAGTTGAAAAATACTCATAACTTTCAAACCAGATAACATTTTTTGAATCTTAAACATGCATCACATCCTATGCTTTGTCTACTATAGGGAAAAATTAAAAAAAAAATTAATTTCATAAGGTTTTGACCAAGTTAAGGTGGTCAGACGTAAGAGTTTCTGAATTTCTAAAAAGTTGTAGTAAAAAATTCATAAATAATTATTTACTTTATAAAAAATTATAAAAAAATATGTGTCACATCCGGACATGAGTCTAATACTATTATTATAAATCTTATAAAAAAAATTATGATTTGATTGTGATTAGGGTGGTCAGACATACACCTACTTCTTATCTTTTTCTTGAAATTTTTGTACCACTGCATTGAAATTTGAAATTTTCATCAAATAGGAATTTTTTTTCGAAAAACAACTATTAGCTTAGAAACTACATTCAATTTTCTATAGATTCTCTTTTTACATATTTTATAAATAATGTTCATAACTTATTCAATTTTTCATGTCAAGTTGCATAACTCTGATTTTTTGAAATTTCATTGCCACTTAAGGGCCTGTTTTGGCACACCATGATCCTGCACATACCCTATTGTTAGACATTTATTTTCATGCATCTTTCTATTTTGGAAAAGTGTGAGGACTTTGGAGAGTATTTTGGATTTTATCATGGATTTGTGAAGCTTTGATCTCCACTTCTAAAGTCTATTTTATAATGCTTCATGGTAGAATTGTAGACTATCAGAAAACATATTTGCATGTTGTTATAATATCAAAATTATTACAAAATCTTTTTCTTATGTTTTTATGAAGGTTTTAAGTGTTTACAAGTTTATTGGTGGAATTTTCAGTATATTTGATTTCACCATTTGGTTGCAAATTGTAAATCTAAGTTGGGTTATTAGATTTTGTAAATCTGATATCAAATTGCAGCAAGGGTTATTACATACTCATTAGGACCTTGGCTATAAGATGGTTGCTAGGAAATTTATCTAAATTTGTGGTTTTTTAAATGAAAAATATTTTATACCCCTTTTGAACAAGTTGCCCTATACTCATGAAGTTATGCTTCAAGATAGGAGCAAAATGTACACATTTGACGTAAAACAATTCCACCCTTTTTAGGTTAGATTGTTGACATTCCTTTTCCCATAGCTAAAACTTTGTTATCATTCCCCTAGTTTGACATCTAATTTTACACTTCCATCCAAACTAGAATAAAGTTCTAAGTTCCATATCATATGATTGCTACAATCGGAGTCTAAAAATCATGTGTTTTTCATTTTAATGTGCAACATAACAAGCTATACACATATTGTCATGATTTTGGTTTCTTTGGTAAAATTGGACTTTTTATCTAGAATAATATTATTTTTTGCTAAATTCATATAAGTAATGCTCATATTTCTTGCATTAATGATATTAAATTGAAGAATTATCATACCTTTGGTCCTGAGGCTGATATGGAGTTGATATTTGATGGTTTCCTCTTCCACTTAAGTTCCTACCTGGGTTTGATGGTTTGGTTCTTCCACCTCTAAATAAGTTTCTTTTTCTACCTTTGAAATTTAATCTGTATCTGCTTCTACAATGATTGATTAAGACTTATATCTTGAAAGCATGCTCCAACCCTGAATTTTCTAACCTACTTAGCCAATGCTCATGAGAAATGACAGATGCGTGCAACTTATCATCTAAAAATTATGAAAGATTTTGTGTTTCTTTTGTGGGCACGACAATAGATTCAAATATTTTAGAAAAAATGCATATAATTTTCTTAGCCACTCTCATATCTTCAAGAGTTTCAACATGTGATCTGATTTGGTTTACTAGTCCAATGATTTGAGTGAAGAAATATTTTGTTGTGTCTAACTCTTTCATATATGTAGTCTCAAAATCCCTTCTATTCAATTGTAGCATAGTTTTTTTTGCCTAAGTCATTGCAGGCTAGGTAGTTTAAAGAATATCCCATGGTTCTTTTCAATTTTTTTGTTGTTGCAATCATTGAAAATATGCTCTCATGCACTCCTTGAAAGATAAAAAAGAGAGTTTTTGAATCTTTCTTCCTATTATCTTTAAATAATTCTCTTTGTAGTTGACTTAGGGGATTTTCTGTTGTTGCAACAACTTATCTAGGTAACCATTTTGTAAAAACTTTGATAAATCTTGTGAACAAAACAATGTCTTCATTGTGATTACCCAATAGTTATAATTTTTGCTATTAGAATGAAGAAATCGTGGGTTTCTTAGCCTTGTGCTTCGAGCTATTATTATTGACTGTAGATAACCCTTCTAACTCCTTTAAAAACTTTCTCAAAGACTCCATTCAATAACCTTCATCTTTGATACCACATGATATAAGAGAAAGTGGATAAAAGAGTTTAAGAACAGAGAAGGAAAATGGACAGACAAAACATATAAAATAAATTGAAAATTAATTAATTAAATATTTACATATTTTAGATGCATACATAACACTCACATGTCTGGTATCTTTTCTTTGTGCCCAAAGATTCTGTAAATAGAGTTTCTCTATTCCAGACTTCATTTACTGTTTCTAGAGAAACATTTTTTTTACTCCTGTTTTCTTTATTCATTAATTCTAAAACTACCTACTATAAGCTTAGTGTCTATGGTTTAAGCCATTCCTTATTGTTACAGTAAAAATTGTAAATTTTCCTTTATTTTATTCCATACATTTCATTCAAAACTGCTCTCCTTACAATTGATATGTTTAGTAATACTAAGGACAATAGAAAAATCAAAAGAGCATTAAATGATATGTATAAGAAATCTACATACAAGATTATGAAATAAGTTTTTCATTTCAAAACTGCAGGTTTTTTAAATAATATTTGATATCAATTCAAAATTTAATTCTTTACTTGAATTTTAAAATTTTATTTATTAATTTCAATATACATATTTTCAATGATTAATATATTAATCATAAGCATTTTCAATAATATAAAGTACTATATATACATTGAACACTTTAAAAAAATATGAAATATTTATGTAACTTATTTTTAATCTATCACATTGTAAAACTAAAACAAAGAAAAAAATAATGTTATTAAAATATATTCTAAATAAATTTTTAAAATTATTTTTATATTTTCAAATTTTATTAAAAATTGCAAAACAAAAAAGAGAGAAAATATAAATTATATGAAATATAGCATTATTTTGTTTTTCTAGAAAGCACAAAATTTTAACACATAAGATTCGAACTCTTAGAAGTGGAAATTGTTAACAACAAGAGAAGACTACATAATACAATCAGGGTTATTATCAATGGGTGGGTGTTTCTCGATGGAGCTATCCCTAGGAAAGTTTTAGGGGTTTCTCAAAGCTATACCTAGGAAAGTTGTATATTCATATTCCAGACATCTTTATGAATTGCTTGTGATATATTACAAACATTTTAGGAATGGTTTGCTAATTTTTCCAATCTTGTTAAGAAAATCATATAATCATTGTAATCATTATAATGATTCACTCTAATTATTATTCTCCTCTTGAGGTGTGGTAAGCTTCAAATTAATTGTATCAAAACATTAAGAAGCATTATCATGGTAATAAATTCAATTAAATATGGATCCACACTGACAATAAAAGAAATACATAATTGCAATGTAGATAAACTATTCTATTGATTAATAGATTACAACAATTTCTTGATAATGAATGAACTACAATTGCTACATCATATAGGTGTGTTAGATACATTCAAAGACTTCCAACACTTATCTTACAAAATATTCCTCAGAAATTAATCTATCAAGCAATACTGTGGTAATAAATTTAGTTAATTATAAATGCATCAAATGAAGAATTCATATAAGAAATAAAAGAAATGCAGAATTGGATAAATTGTACTATTGATTCAATAGATAATAAATGAACTAAGTTCTCACATTATATAGAGGTGTTAGATACATTCAAATACTTCGAAAAACTTGTCTTGGAAAAATTACATTATTAGTCTCCCCTATTATGTGTGGTTATTACCACTTTCTCTCCTTCTATAGAGGGCTTCAATTATTTTTTGACAAAACATTGTGACCTTTTCTATGTTTGAGATATAAATTTCTCAAATAACTTGATGTTAGTGTCTTTCTGAGATCCTCTTGAAAACTTCAATATCCCAACAATTAAAACACAAATAAATATCCCTATTGACTCAAGAGATTAAAAGATCTTCATCAAATAACAAAAAATATATAAATTACCTTATTGTTTCAAGAGATTACATTTTTTTACATTGATAACCATCAAATATCTTACAAAAGATTCTTGATCAACATCAAATATCAAAACATAGATTAATTGACTTACTAATTGACTTACTAATAAATTACAAGACCTTCTTGATCAAATATCAAAAGACACATAAATTGCTCTATTCATTCAAGAGATTACAAGAGTTTTGTGATTAAATAATGAAACACAAATAAAACACCCTATTGATTCAAGAGATTACAATAGCTTCTTGATTAGCATCAATTATCAAAACATAGATAACTTGCCCTATCACTCTTTATTACCACCTTCTTCTTTAGTTATGACTAGATTTAATGATTTCTTGAAAAGCCTCTTGATCACCATCAAATATCAAAACACAGATAAAATCCCCTAAAACCTTTTATCGCTACCTTCTTCAACTATGGTTGGATCTAATGATTCATTCTTCTTCAACTATGATTCCTATGACTAGATCTAAAGTTTTGAGTGCTTCTTCACATAAAATTAAAACAAAGATAATCAGGAGATTACAAGAGCTTACTATGAAATATCAAAACACAAAATTAAAACACAGATAAATTTCCATATTGATTACAAGAGCTTCTTGATAAAAAAATTTAACACAAATAAATTGCCCCATTGATTCAAGAGATTACAATAGCTTCTTGATCACCATCAAATATTGAAACATAGATAAATTGCCCTATCATTTTTTATTGCTACCTTCTTCTTTAGCAAAGGTTGAATCTAATGATTTCTTCAAATACAAAACATAGATAAATTTCCCTACCACTTTCTATTGCTACCTTCTTCAACTACTGCTAGATCTAATGATTTCTTCTTCTTCATATTTGGCTGGGTCTAATAATTCTTTCTTCAACTATGGTTGGATCTAATGATTTCTTCAATGCTTCTTCACAAGAAAACAAAACACAAATAAGTCATTTTATATTTCTACCTTCTTCTTTAGCTATGGATGGATCTATTTCAGGAGATTACAAGAGCATCTTATGAAATATCAAAACACAAATAAATTGCCTTATTGATTATAAGAGCTTCTTCAACAAATAATTTAACATAGATAAATTGCTCTATTGATTCAAGAGATTATAACAACTTCTTGATCACCATCAAATATAAAAACATAAATAAATTGCCCTATCAGTTTTTACTGCTACCTTCTTCTTTAGCTCTTTCTAGATCTAATGATTTCTTCAAAAGCTTTTTGATCACCATCAAATATCAAAACAAAGATAATTTTCCCTTATCACTTTTTATTGCTACCTTATTCAATTGTGGTTGGATCTAGTTATTTCTTCATAGACGATTAAAACACAGATATATTACCCTATATTGCTACCTTCTTGTTTAGCTATGGATGGATCAGGAGACTACTAGAGCTTCTTATGAAATATCAAAACACAAATAAATTGCCTTATTGATTATAAGAGCTTCTTGATCAAATAATTTAGCAAATATAAATTGTCTTATTGATTCAAGAGATTATAATAGCTTCTTGATCACCATCAAATATAAAAACATAAATAAATTGCGCTATCAGTTTTTACTACTACCTTCTTCTTTAGCTATTGCTAGATCTAATGATTTATTCAAAAGCTTCTTGATCACCATCAAATATCAAAACACAGATAATTTTTCCTTATCACTTTTTATTGATACCTTATTCACATTTAATTGATATCTTATTCAACTGTGGCTGGATCTAATGATTCCTTCTTCTTTAGCTATGGCTGGATCTAATGATTCCTTCGTCTTAAGCTATGGTTGGATCTAATGATTTCTTCATAGAAAATTAAAACACAAATATATTACTCTATATTGCTACCTTCTTGTTCAGCTATGGATGGATTAGGAGACTACACGAGCTTCTTATGAAATATCAAAACACAAAATTAAAACACAAGTAAATTGCCCTATTGATTCAAGAGATTACAAGAGTTTAATATAAAACACAAATAAATTGCCCAATTGATTTAAGAAATTAGAATATTTTCTTGAGCAAATATCAAAACCCAACTAAATTGCCCTACTATTCAAGAGATTACAAGAGCTTCTTGATCAAATAGAAAAACACAAAATATAGATCAATTACCCTATTGATTCAACAAATTACAAGCCCTATTGTTCTATTGATTCAACATATTACAATAGCTTCTTGATGCATTTTCAACAAATTAGCCTATATTGCCCTATTGTTCTATTGATTCAACAAATTACAAGACTAACACATAATGAAAAAAATAGGATTGCCTCATTATATAGAGTTAAAAAATATATCCTAAAAGCTTGAAAATAAAGAAAAAAACTAAAACAGATTCTTCCGCCGACACTATATGACAGGACAAGTATTCTGCCGCTCCAACCATTGGCGAATGCATTTAGTATGGAATATATGATTCTCATTACAAGGCATCTCGCATGCTTGTTCCTCCACCAGAAAATTATCAAGGCAAATTGCACATATGGAGCCTTCACTAATATGCTTGTATGAGATTTCTTTCATAGTCTCCTTTCTTGCAGGTACATATCCGACTTCATCAAACACTTCATTGACTGCACTACGGAGTCTTTCAAGGAATGCATCCATGGTATTAGGATCACTCAGATGATTTGCAAATGACCCATATGCGCCATCCTCTTCTCCTATCTGCCGAACAAAAGCTTCGACATCCATATTTCTTCTATTCGTTACTATTATTATACGGATGATTGGGCTTAAAAAGTTTTGGTGTATGAACATAACATCTCCTCCCTCTATATATAGTAAGCTTCCATACACCCTAAAGCTCATATATTAACTCTACCAAATTTTTCATCAATTTCAATGTCACAAATTTTTAAAACTACGACCTTATTTTTATTAGATTTTAGTCGAAATTCAACCCTGGTGCCAATTAATTTAATATATATAATTTCTTCTTTTCTTGGGCCTTGCAATGTGGGAGGTAGACCACTAGCATTGTGTTTATAAAGGCTCTAAAAATTCAAATTTCGATTATAATATTCAAAGAAGAATACAATCGTTAATGTTGAATATTAAATATTTCTTTAAAATATTAAAAAAATATATTTAGAAGTTTATTACAAAAGTTTTACTACCTTTTTTTTAATATATTTGAACTCTTATATTTATTTAGATTAATAACTATAAATTAAATAGGGTTTGAAATATTAAAGTGGTCCGTAAATGAAAATTAAATTTTTGTCTTATATCCCGAAGTTTGTAGTAGTAATCAAATTAAGTAATTTTAAATAGCATTAAATATAAATTAAATTTAAATATTAAATATCAAATATTAAAATAGTAATAAATTGTTTGATTTAGTTCTGTTAATTCTTCTCCTCATTCTTCTTTTGTGGGTTTGGCGGATGATACCAAAATTGTTCATAGTTTGATTTTTGATAGTGATTCTTTTTTACCCATTCCAAGGTCTCCTTCTCTTTCCATTTCTGAAGAGAAGATTCAGCTTATTGCTTCAGATATTTTATTTTTGGTTTCTTCTGATCTATTTGATGAGATTGTTGCAAAGGAATTTGCCGAATTTTCTTTTTCTTCTGCTTCTGCCTCTTCGGGGCCTATCCATGATGGTTGTCATGTTTCCTCTTCTTAGCCAAATTTAGTTGAAGGTGTGGATGAGAATCTTATTGATAGTCCTTCTTCAACTATTTCTAATGTGTATGGATTTGATTTCTCTCAGAAGCTAGAGTTGGAGCAATCTCCTTTTGTTTCCCCCCCTATTGTTAAAACTCCTAAGAAGAGGGGTCGAAAACCAAAATTGGCTAAAATCAAGGACGAGATTGCGGCTAGTATTCAATCCACTATTGTAGAGAAATTTTCTTCCCATGTCAAAACAAGGAGGGAATGTTTCTCTCCTTGTGATAAATGAGGATTTTATCTTGGAATGTCAGGGGCTTAAATGCCCGTGACAAAAAGGGAAGGATCAAGAAATTTCTTGATTCTTCAAAAGTGGACATCATCTTATTGCAAGAGTCTAAACTTTCTTAGGATTCTTTTGATAACATAATTTCCAAATGGTCCCTTAGGAAAGTTGTTCATGTTCCTTCTTTGGGTGCTTCTGGTGGTCTTATAACTTTATGGAATCCTAAATCAGTCAAAGTTGAGATGTTATCTTTTGCTTCTCATTGGCAGTTGTTAAAGGTTGACTGGTTTGACATCTCTTTTGTTCTGTTTAATATTTATGGTCCGACTTCTCCTTCGGATAAAACTGACTTATGGGATTCCTTATCTGAATTGTTTTTACGATATGATGTTTTTTTTATTGTGCTTGGGGGTGATTTTAATGCTCTCCTTTCCTCAAATGAAAAAAGAGAGGGTAATCCTACAGCTCAGAAGGTTATTAATGACTTTTCTTCCTTTGTACAAAACAATGCGTTATTCGATATTTTCCCTTCTAATGATTCTTCCACTTGGACTAACAGGAGATCTAAATGCCAGATTGTCTCTTGGCTTGACAAATTTTTTATTTCCCTAAACCTACATTTGAGCAACTTTTCCTTTTCTTCTGAGATTCTTACCTCCTCAGATTCTGACCATTTCCCAATTTCGCTCAATTTTGATAAATTGGATCATGTTCCCTCTGTTAGACCTTCTTTTAAGTTTCAGAAAATGCGGTTCACTCATCCTCATTTTCTTTCTTTATTAAAGCAATGGTGGATAAGTGCTCCATTTTGCAAAGGGACTAAGATGTTCCAGTTTTATTCCAAACTGAAATTCATGAAATCTCAAATTATGGCTTGGAATAAATTGGTCTTTAATAATAGTTTTCATGAAAAAGAGGCAGTTGCCAATGATTTGAAGGTTGTTAATAAGGAGATTATTAGACATGGCGCTAATTCCTCCACTAATGATGCTCAAAAGAAATTGCAAGCTTACTGGGAGATCCTTTGCTCCCGGGTTGAAATCTATTGGTAGCAAAAGTCTCGTGAAGTTTGGCTTAAAGAAGGTGATAGGAATACTGCCTTCTTTCAAGTTGAAGCCAAGCTTAAAAGAGTTGCTTCTATAATTTTTAGTATTAAGGATTCTAAGTCTAGTTATGTCCTTAATTCAGATCAACAGATTAGAGAGGAGGGGGTGTCTTTTTTTAAGGAATTGTTATCTCCTTCTTTTTCTTCTTCCTCCATGGATCATCATGTGGATTTGCTTTTAGATTCTATCCCCTCCCTTGTTTACCATGAGGATAATGACTTTCTTATGAGGCCTTTTTCTTTAGATGAGCTTCATTTTATTGTTTTTTCCATGGCCCCTGACAAAGCTCCAAGTCTTGATGGGTTTACTATCTTGTTCTTTCAGAAATGTTGGGATTTTATTGGTTTTGACTTATTAATGGCTCTGGAAGAGTCTAGGAGGGGTGGGTATATCCTTAAATATTTTAACATCACTTATATTGCCCTTAAGATGAAATCTAAGAATCCCCAAACTTTTGCTGAATTTAGACCCATTTCTTTGTGCAACTCTATTTACAAAATCTTCACCAAGGCTATTTATTTAAGACTTAAAATTTTTCTTCCTCATATAATCTCTCCTCAATAAGGAGGTTTTGTTCCGGGTCAGGAAACTCATGAGGGAGCAATTGTTTCTTATGAAACTTTACATTCCATAAATTCATCCAATATCCCAGGTTTTGTGGTCAAACTTGATATGATGAAGGCTTATGATAAAGTTTGCTGGGCTTTTTTGCTCAAAGTTTTGAGAAAATTTGGTTTCTCTGAAAGCTGGTGTAAATGGATCAAGAGTTGTATTTCTACTGCTTCATTTTCTATCATCATTAATGGAGCTCCCTCTGGATACTTTTCTTCAACCCAGGGTGTTAGACAAGGAGATCCTTTATCTCCTTTCTTATTTATCATTATGGCAGAAGCTTTTAGTCGATTGGTTATTAAGCAAAGGGATCTGGGCTTTTGGCAAGGGGTATTAATTCCTAACTTTGATATGTCAATCACTCATAACCTTTTTGCCGATGATACACTTTTATTTGGGTCTTCTTCTATTCAAGAGGATACTCATATTAAATTTATTCTGGATACTTATACTACTGAATCTAGCCAACAGATTAGCCCCCATAAATCCAAGATCTTCATTTTTAATACTCCTCAGTTGGTGGCTGATAGACTTGTGAATATCTTAGGTTTCCCAGTAGCCTCTCTTCCTTCTAAGGTCTATTTGGGGATTCCTTTCTTTATGGGATCTGCTAAGTCTTGTATTTGGAATTTGGTTATTGAGAGACTTAAATCTTGTATTTCTGCTTGGAAGGCTAAGTGGTTGTCTCTTTCAGGTAGGATACTTCTCATTAAAACGGTCCTATCTGCCATTCCCAATTACTATATCTCAGTTCTTCAAGCTCCCAGATCAGTCATCTCCCAAATTGAAAAGATTATTCGATCTTTTCTTTGGAAAAATAACATGACAGAAGATAAAAAGATTCCATTGATTTCTTTGACCAAGATGTCTCTTTCCATGAAAGTTGGTACCAGTGCTGGGATTCATGAATTATCTAAAAGAAATAGGGCTTTTGGGGGCAAACTAGTTTGGTCTATGTATACTAAGCCCCAATCTTTGTGGTGCCAAATTATGCAGGCTAAGTATTTGGATTCCCAGAACCCTGCTAGGATATTCACACTTTCTAATCCTCCATAGGGGTCTGCTATTTGGAACTTTATGATCTCATGTAGGGAAGTGGTCTTTAATTTTCTCTCTTGACAGGTCCATTCAGGGGAGAATATTCTTTTTTAGAAAGACTCCTGGAATGGCTTTCCCCCTCTTTCACAGCATGATTCTCTTGCTTCTGTTTCAGTTGTTCTTTCTCAATCATGGGGAGTTAGATTGGTTGATTATGTAGATAGTGTTGATCTATTTTCTCACAAGGTCTCATGGAAGGATCCCTCTACTCTGCCATTGTCCTTGCAGGAAATTCAAAATTTTAAATCTGTTTTGCAAGATCGAGTGGCTTTCCTTTCTAACATCAAATATCAACTTATTCGGTGCCCTTCTAAATCGGGAAACTACTCTGTTAAAGAAGGATATTTTGTTGTTCAACAAATGGCCAATCAAAATGCTCCTCATCATGCCTTTTTGTTCTGTTGGAATAACTCAGTATTACCTAAAGGTGGTGTTTTTTCCTGGCTTGCACTGCAAAATAGAATTTTGACTAGTGATCATTTAGTCAAATTTAATATTGCAGCCTCCTTTTCTTGTGTCTTATGTGGTAAAGCTCTTGAAGATGTCAATCATCTTTTTCTTCATTGTGAGTTTGCAAGTAGTTGTTGGAATTTTGTCCTACAAAAGTTATCTCTTTCATTCCCTTTAGCTTTATCTTTATGGGACATGTTTTAGTCTTGGCGAGTTTTGTATTCATCTTCTCTATTTCCTTGTTTATGTTTTCTAATTCCCTCTTCAGTCATATGGGCCATTTGGTGGGAAAGAAACAAGCGCATTTTTAGATGTGCCTCATCGGATTTATCAGTTGTTCTTGGGATTTTGGAAAGAAGTATTATTGAGCAAGTTAATGCTTATGTCCAGAAATATTTTAACATGAATTCAAAGTCCTCTTCTTGGGACAATTTTTTGATCTCTTCTTGGAAAAGTATCATTATTCCTGTATCACCCATCTTTCCAAGGATTCGGAAAACACCTATAGACAGAAATTCCATAAAATGGCATCCTCCTAATGCCCCTTTTTGTAAATTAAATTTTGATGGATCCTCCCGTGGAAATCCTTGTGATTCAGGAATAGGGATAGTTTTTCGTGATCATTTGGGTTCTTTATTAGTATTAAAAGCTATGCTAATTTCTCTTGGCACAAATAATATGGCTGAGGCTTGTGCTCTTTTAGAAGCTCTTGTTATGGCTAAGGATTTGAATTTCAAATACCTTCATATTGAAGGTGATTTAGCTATTGTCATTAATGCTTGCAAGGCAAGAAAAGCTGATAATTGGCATTTTTGGTATATTCTTAAATAAATATGGACTCTTCTTGATATGTTTGAACACCTCATCATCTCACATGTTTATCGTGAAGGTAATACATTAGCTGATTGCCTCGCTAATATGGGTTGTGACAAAACTATTATTGTTTCCTCTCGATTGGGGGGTGATTTGATGAGCTTCCCAAACCTATTAATTATAGCCTGTAAAGAGTTGAGGATTTAATCTTTCTTATTATATGATTTCTCATTTATACGTGTTGATATTATTTTCTCTTGGTGAGGTATTTCTTTTCATAATTCCATTTGGTTTTGATTTGAGGTACTTTGCTTTACTTGATCATCACTTGGCATTCATTAATAATGAGTTGGCTATTATTGATGTTTTTGTGTGTTCGGTACTCTCTTCTGGTGCGAAATATGGAGATATTTATTTTCACATTGGGAATCCGTCCTTCATATGTCATTTAAATTTTGACGTAGCGTTGTTTTCATGATTATCTCTGTACGCCCCTTCTTTTGGTTTGTCAGTTTTTTATGATATATCTCCTCTTTCTTTTCATTTATGACATAAACATTTTGGGCTTCATTTCTCTCTAGCATTTCCGCATTCACCTCTTCTCCTTTGGCATTTATCTATAATTGTGGACCGTAGATCTCATGTCATTGGTGTCAGTCATGTTTTGGAACCTTGCGTTTCTTGTAAATTCTCTGCATTCTGTAGTATATATATTTTTTGGTTGTAGTTGTTTTTTGGTGCAAGGGCATGTCAATTTTGATTGCAGGGCATTCAAGATATCACAAGAACTTATTTTGTAAATAATCTTGCATGCTCCTAATCTATAAAACGAGCTTGCATGCTCCTATGTGTAAAAGAGCCTGCATGCTCCTTTGCTAATCTCTATTTTGTAACTAGCTCCAACTAGAGGATTGTTCACTACTTCTCTTCTATAATTATGTTGATGAGCAATGACCAGAGTTTTTCTTGCTGGTTCTTTTCTCTGGGAGCTCAGTTTGAACCAGTTTTTAAATATATTGTAAAAATTATTTATTATTAATAAAATATATCAAGTGGCATTGCCACCTTGCCAAAATAAATAAATAAATAAATTGTTTGATTTTCTATTCCAAATATGAGTTACTAGTTTATGTGGAGTATTGATGAAGACAAATAATGTCAATTTTCGAATAAGAGTTTAAGAGGGTGATTTTGAGGCTATAAAGTATTATTTTTATCATTATTTATGTAAATTTGAACTATCATAGTAATTACCTATGAGTGGGGCTCATATTTTAATGTTTAAAAATTGTTTTAGAAACACCTAGAAGCTTGAGAAGTGTCATTGAAGATTAGTGATGAGTTTAATTAGAGAGAAATCTAACTTTGGAAGGGAGCCTTTCAAGTAAGAAAAGGGGTGTCACATAACAAATTTTCTCAAAATAGTAAGGATCTTCTACAAGCTTTATTTGTTTTGATGAGATACTATCCTATTTTACTTTATTTATTCTTTTAGTCTTAAGAATCTTCTGGACATCTTAATTGTCTAAATTAAATTTAATATCATGTCTTGTCTCATGATTTAAAATTGAGACATTTGTCACAATCTTGTCTAATCTAATACATTATCTTAGCCTATATGGTAAATATACTCCTTATGACAAAGAAAATAATATGGAATACATGCTGCATCACTCTCTCTCTCTCTGGAGATTAGTTGGAATTGTAGATTAGTGTGTGAAATATTAAAGTGACCCCTAAATGAAAATTATATATGTTTCCTATACTCTAATATATAAAGTAGTAATCAAATTCAACAAAATAAAAATTAAACTAAATTAAAAAAATAAAATATTAAAATGATAATTTTTTTTTTTAATGCAAAATTTAAGTTACTAGTTTATGTGGAGTATTAATGAAGGCTATAAAATTTTAAATTTTTATTATAACAATTAAAGAAGAATGCAATTGCTAATGTTAGATATTAAATATTTCTTTAAAACATTAAAATTAAATTATATTTAAAATATTATTAAAAAAATCTCACTACTTTATTTTCTTAATATATTTGAACTTTTATATTTAGTTAGATTAATAACTATAAGTTAAATAGGGTGTGAAATATTAAAGTGACCCCTAAGTGAAAATTAAATCGGTTTCCTATATTACTTTGTATATAGTGGGAATCAAATTAAATAATTTTAAATAAAATAAAAGATAAACTAAATTAATAAAATAAAATATGAAAATAATAATTTTTTTGATTTTCTATGCAAAATTTGAGTTACTAGATTATGTGGAGTATTGATGAAGTCAAGTAGTATCAATTTTTGAATTTGAGTTTAAGAGGCTCATTTTGAGGCTATAAAGTATTATTTTTATTCCTATTTATGTAAAATTGAACTTCTCTTGTAATAACCTATGAGTGGAGCTCCTATTTTATTGTGTAAAAAGTTTTTTAGAAGCATCCTGAGGATTGAAAAATGTCTTAGAAGATTAGTGGCAAGTTTACTTAAGAGAACCCTAACTTTGAAAGGAACCTTTCAAATAAGGAAAAGGGGTGTCACATAATAAATTTACTAAAAATAGTAAGGATCTTCTAGAAGTCTTAGTTGTTTTTAGTCTTAGTTGTTTTTATGATATACTATCCTGATTTACCTTATTTAGTTTTTAGTCTTAATAATCTTCTAAAAATCTTAGTTTTCTAAAAATATATTTATCTCATGTGTTATCTCATAATTTCAAATTGAAACATTTGTCACAATGTTGTCTAATCCAGTGTGTTATGTTACCCTATATGGTAAATATACCCTTACCCTTATGAGAAATGACACCATATGGAATACATGTTGGATCAACCTCTCTCACTCTCATGGGTGTGGATATTAGTTGGAGTTCTATATTGGTGTGTAAAATATTAAAGTGGGTCCTAAATAAAAATTAGATATGTTTCCTATATCCTAAAGTATATAGTAGTAATCAAATTCAATAATTTTAAATAAAATTAAAATTAAACTACATTAATAAAATAAAATATTAAAATAATCAATTTTCTGTTTTTTTATGTAAAATTTGAGTTAGTAATTTACGTGGAGTATTGATGAAGTCTTGTTATGTCAATTTTCGATTTTGAGTTTAAGAGGGTCATTTTAAGGCTATAGAGTTTTTTTTTTATTACTATTTATGCCAAAATGAACAACTATAGTAATAACCTATGAGTGGACCTCACATTTTGATGTATAAAAGGTGTTCTGAAAACATCTTAAGGCTTGAAAATTTCCTTAGAAGATTAGTGACAACTTAACTTATAGAGAAATCTAAATTTGGAAGGCAAGGTCTTTCAAATAATAAAAGGGGTGTCACATAATAAATTTACTCAAAATAGTAAGGATCTTCTAGAAGTTCCAATTGTGCTAATCAAATACTATCCTATTTTATCTTATTTATTATTTTAGTCTTAATAATATTCTAAAAATCTTAGTTGTCTATAAACAAATTATCTTATGTGTTGTCTCATGATTTAAAATTAAGATATTTTTCCCCAATCTTATCTAATCCAATACATTAGCTTACCCTAAATGGTAAATATATTCCTTATGACAAAGGAACCCCCCCCAACTCTCTCTCTCTCACTCATTCACGCGCGCACACACACACACACACACACTCATAGGTGTGGAGATTAGTTATAGTTGTAGATTAGTGTGTGAAATATTCAAGTGACCCCTAAATAAAAATTAAATGTGTTTCTGACATCCCAAAGTATATAGTAGTAATCAAATTAAATAATTTTAAATAAAATAAAAATTAAACAAATAAACAAAACTACTAAAATAAGAAATTGTTTGATTTACCTATGCAAAATTTGAGTTACTACTTTATGCAAATTATTGATGAAGTCATTGAATATCAATTTTTGAATTTCAGTTAAGAGGGTGATTTTTGAAGCAATAAAATATTATTTTTATTGCTATTACATAAAATTCAATTCCTATAGCAATAACTAATGAGTGGAGCTCATATTTTAAAGTGTAATTTATTTTTAAGAAGCATCCAACGGCTTAAAAATGACCAGTATCTTCTAGAAGCCTTTTTTTTTATGAGATACTATCCTATCTTGCGTTATTTAGTTTTTACTATTAAAACTCTTCTAGAAATGTTAGTTGTCGTGGAAAATTTGTCACAATCTTGTATAATCTAATGTACTATCTTATCCTATATAGTAATTATACTTGTTATAAGAAAGGACATCATATGGAATACATGTTGCATCTCTTTCTCTCTCTATCTATATATATATGGTTTGGAGATTAGCGTTTGAGTTTTACTCCAATATTTAGCTAAAGAGTTGGAAAGGCACAACAAACAAGGATTAATCTAATTGCTTTATAGGTAGGTGACTATTCTTCTTCCTTTTGCACACTTGAAATAAATGAGTTTGGTTGAAAAGATTATCTCATCTTCCTCTTTCTTGAAATATTTTAATAAATCTACAAAGAAATGTATCTACTCTTTTATAATATTCTCTTACTCTTGAATTTGTTTCTATAAATTTATGGATCTCTTTCTCTAAAATTATGTTTTTAAATACTTAATTTAGATTAATGATTATCTCCTTTTCTCTATTCTTTTATTTATTGAAATATTTAGCTAGTTTACAATCTTTCTTTAAAAACAAATTCTCAATAAATTAATTTTGTTCTTAAAGGAAAAAAATGTTCTATTTTACTGTGACTAAAATTTAGAACAACCTATTCTTATTTTCTTTTAGTCTAAATATAAATAAGTTGTCCATAAGGAAAATGGAAATTTATAGATTGATATTAAATTTAATTTAAGTCATTTATATTAGTAAATTTATAATTTATTTAATGTATAAATGTATAGAAAATATTTAATGATTTAAGACATAAATTAAATATTTTTTAAATAAATAAATATAATAATTATTATAATAGGTTTTGAAATTAAAAGTGGCAAAATAAGGGTGCTAATACTATAGAACAAGTCCCAAGGGTAGAGAAACAAGGCCAATGGGTAGCTAGCAATTAGACCACTTACAACATAAAAGCCAAAGAAGCCACTAATGACATGTAATCCAGATAGACCATCAATAGCACAAAAACTACCAACATCCCACTTCAAACATGGGGTGAACTAACAACTAAACCCAGACTTTCATAACAAAAGATTTTACAAGAGAGAACGCCAACACCCTCATCTCCAAGAGAACTTAGAACCCCAAAATATCTCCACCTCCATGATAGAAGATAGAGTTAGGGATCTTGGTAGATGGAAAACCTCCAACATTGAATGAAAAATCGAGGGTAGACAAAGAGTCTCCACCTCCAAAGGAGACTATGATGAAACCATCAATGAGAGCACAATTGTGACCTCAAACCAAAGCTCCAAGATTACAACCACTGAAACGTAACCTTCACCAAACCTATAGAAACAACACCCAACACAATAGGACTCCACCTCAAAAGGAGCTCCTCGATCCTCAAGTTCACACTCTTGGAAATAGCCTTATGGGAAGTTTAGTAAATGGAAAACTTAATGCGCTTCACTAAACAAGCTTTGAGATTTTAGAAGTTGTCTCTTCACAAATTGTGGGAGGGTGAGAAGGGGGAAGAAGGAAAAACTTTTTGAAAAAAAACTAGATCTATGTTAGTACGCTTATGGTAGTATGCCAAAACAATACAAAGATTTGAAAACTTGAATCCGAACAAAGAAACATATAATTCCTTAAATAGAGCACATAATACCACTATATCTTCATTCATAGAAAGAGAACAAAAATAGAAGGCTGACTCGACACATAATGCAACATTCAAATCTTCATCTGAGATGCATCTATTAAAGTTAAAGAAGAGTACATTTTTCTTCACTACTTTCAAATATCACTCATTAATATTTTAGATTCACTACAATCACATAGAGTAATTTTAAATCATAATAATATAGGCTAATGAAAGAGAGTAACCACACATGATTCGAGACCCATATCTTAGAAATGAAGCTACAAGAACTAAAATCATGGATAGTGTAAAATACTCACCTGCACATAGAATTTCAACATTCTTTTCAAATATTCAAACAAACAGAAAATGCAATTTAGGCACAGTCTGATATGTCTTCCTCTTTCATTGCATCCATTGAAATTAAAGTGTAAGAAACATAAAAAATTCCATTAAAACATTAAATTCACATAGCCAACTACCAATCCTTCATAGTTTGAATCCCCTTCTACCAAAACATGAAAATACTTATAGAATCCAAAATCCCAAATCCTAAAGCTTCCTAAAACATAACGATTCTCACACATTAATGCGTGGAAAGATCCCCTAATTACTACTGCAGTCAACTTCATTAATGGTCTCAGCTTCATCATGAGTAGTTTGTTGTGCATTTGATAAAGCACCAGCTACACCTCCATGATTATTTTGTTGCAATGATCCTTAGTACAGTTGGTCAAACCATGTGAATAAGTCATTAGATCGACTCAGTTCTCTACTCATTTTGCATGATGTGGCAAGCCAACAGACCAAGTCATTCCCTGTCTTCTCCTTTATCCTGAATTTTTAAGATATCAACATGTAGCAAAACTCCTTTCAAATAAAAAGAGACATGGAGTATGGACAAGTGGCATCCGTGTGCGATTCTAGAAAGATAGCTATACCAGAAAAAATCACAACCTCCACCAGCTTAACACGTGTCAAAGTGACATACAAGTCCACTACCCACTTTCAAAAACAAAAAATGCTTCTATAAAACCATGAGGGATGAAAAAGGAAAATATAGATACTATGTCAATAGAAATAAAAAAAATAGGATCTTCCTATAGATGAGTCTAGAGATTTGGCGACTCTATGGTATTCCTCGCCTGCTAGGAGGACAACTGAGAAACTTTGGTTCCGCAAAAAAGTTGCTACAATAAAAAGCTACAATCTAGATAGTGTAGACTAAAAAGATAACCAATCTACATCAGAAGGTGTAGAGTGAAGTTGAAGTGCTCCATGAGCCTTATCCAAATTGATCACTTATCTAAAAGGGATATTTGTCCAGATAGATAAAGTAGCTTCCCTATGAAAATGCAATCGCTCCAAGGGGTGAATAACCTGCTCAATCTCTACTACACTTGAGTCAGAATTTATCCTTTGCAAAAAACACTAATCCTGATGTCTTTACTCCAATAATTGTCTCATTTTCTCTTCATTGTGAACACTCTGATCCAAAAGGAAAGGGGAAGGGATACCCAACAGTACTAATTGATCAATTTTGTTTTTCATCTATAACATGACATGATCGAGAGCTTTGAGACATTATTTTCTTCGCATAGCCATTGCATGACACTCTATAAATTCATTTTCTTTCTAACTAGCTAACCTTCTATCACTAATGCAGGGAGTAAATAAAACATTATAATCTTTCACATATAATTTTTTAATGAGTAACTTGGACTCAAAAACTTTCAGATAAATGAATTGAGACATATGTTAAACCACAGATCCAACATTCATCTTCAAATTTTGGGCATCAGCAAGGTATTGCAGGGTTGGTCATAATGAAATAACAACTAACTTAAAATCTTCTCCCAACATGAAACATATAACTACTGAAGAAGAGGGATAAAGATCGATTGTCAAACTGGAGTGACCAGTTCATTTTGCTAGTTTTGAATTTGCAAATCTCTTTTCTTAAGCTCATATTTTATCCTAATAATTTAGGTAAAATAAATAGCATTTTCTTGGCATTGATTATTTAATTCTTTAGAACTTTCTTCTAGGGAAACCTCTACTGTTATAAGGGATCAAAGAGCTTGCAATTCCTAATTTAGAAGCTCTAGCTGCTGACTCATTTCCTCTTTTTCTTTCTTCTCTTTCGTGTAGGTAACATTTACTTCATTCATTATGCACACAACTTAGCCATTCTGGCCTGCATTCCTTCAATCATCACATATGTTCTTTCTCTATTTTCCCTTCTCAACTCATTAATTTCTAATTCTACAGCCCTGAGTTCTACTTCCTTTGGTCGTATGCTAAGCTCCATATTTTCCACTTTTCCCTTTAGCTTGATCTGAGTCTATGTGAGCTTAATATAATCATATGTCACTAGCTTTTTTGTTTCCTTCATGAATTTTATCATGTCTGCGAGGATGAGTTGTACCTATACCAATTCCATCTGCATGGACAGTATAGTATTTTGGTCATATCTGGCCTTCAATTTTGACTTCCTTAGGTATCTTTGAAGCAATCAACACTATGCATTGGTCTTCATGAAACACGATATCCATCTTTTAGGAAGCAAGATTATTCACATCCTTGGCTTTCCTTTTTAATGACCTTTCTCACCATGCCCTTTTTGATGAGCAAAAATGGCTATCCAATTTAGTTAGAGAACTTATAAGTTGTCCTGCAAAAGGGGTTTGAACAATATACATTTGGGCTTGGACCCCTTATGAAATAGGATTTAGGAAGCTTAATTTTCTTGGAGAAAAAGTGGGGATGCTTTGAAGCACAACTGTTAAACTTAAGGAAGTCATCATATTTAACGGGTTTAATGGAGAACTTGTCAGAGACATTTGAGAAGCCATAATGAATTGTGGGGATGAAAAAATCATTATAGGAGATGAAGACTCAAAAATAGAGGGTTGAAACATTTTTTCAGAATGAACCATAGTTGAAGTGGTAGGTGGGCTAATCACAAGTAACAAATCAACTAGCAATGTGGGTTTTGAAATAAAAGCGATTGAGGTTGAGAAATAATTGTTGCTATAGAAGGAGCAGAAATATAGGGCCATTCTTGAGTTGTAGGGATAATATTCATGGGAACAGAAGATTATGAAAGTACAACTTGAATCACCAAAGACTAAGACAAAGATAGAATATGATAAGAAAAGTGTACACCTACATTGCAAAGCTTGTAGCCTGGGTCCATCAAATATCTTTCATTAGTTCTTGATCATCAAGTATCTTGGGTTTCTCTCTTTATTTTTTCTTATGCCACTCAAAAAATGCCTCAATGAGTGGGAACTCCAATTCAAAACTTCCATCTAAGGCATGTTTGATATTCTTAACAACTTATTTCACTATTGTAACAACTTGTGCCTATTGATGTTTGCTAGATTTTTCCTGCATAGGTAATTATCTTTCCATTTACACTTGATGTCTAAACACAATTCCTTCTAGTTCCTCTAAGTATTTTTCTTCTGAAGACTCTAAATGTTCATCATCCCTTTTCTTGTCAAATTGGTCATCTTCATCAATATAATTCACCTAAGAGATAGTGTCCCCTATCTTCTGCCAAAAAATCTAGAAGTCTACTATCTTCTCTTCATTCCAATCTTGTTCCCTTAGTGTCTTCTTCATGCTTAGAGGGATTTTGCTAGTAGCATTGGAGATATCCACAATAGTGTATGAACTAAGCCAAGGGGTTCTATGATGACTTGATATATAGGATAAATCCATTTAAGTTCGATGACTCAATTTTCTAGGATTAATTCTTTGTTCCAAATGTGGTCTGGGCTGATGAATCATAGTGAATTGTGTATCCTTTAAATAATTATTAGGGTTATTCTCAAGAATCATAGATATATGAGATCAAGGCCTTTAAAAACTAATTTGGTTCCTAACAATAATTTTGCTTTTCCTTTTAACAATATGACTCCCCCAAAGGTAATTCGGGTTTTATGTATCATGTTTTCTCCTCACCCTACTTCTATCTGAGCATCAACTGCAAAGAGTTGTCTAAAGAATTCAAGGGATAGGATTCTATTTGTTACATATGTGGGCAACTAAAAGGAATCTTCCTTGAATCCATGCAAATGGATCATAGTAAAGTTGGCATCATAAAACCAATATCATACATGAATGATGCCTCTCAGTCAACCACCGTATTTGCTCATCTAAGAGGATAACAGAAAGCCACTAGAATTCTTTAAAAATGGTGAACAAAAATTGGTTTGTGAAAACATAATAATCATAGGTTGTAGATAAAATTGGGGTTCATATTGTAATAAGATTTCTCTTCCTCAAGGAATCAATAACATTTAACTGGATATAACCATACCTTTGGAAGAAAGAGAGATTTTGATATAAAGTCATATGTGCCAAGAAAGGAAATATTTGAACTTTGATTTTAGTGTAAGAATTTTTTAATAACAACCAAATTCTAGGTCAATGAATAGCACAACACAAGAGAGATGAAGATAGAAAAGAACAAACTATATTCTCATCAAGATGCAAAAAAAGATCAACTAGATTACATATAATGTAAATGAGCCTACTTATAAACGCAAGGCTATGAGATCACATAATCACGACATATGGCCCAAAGAGATACAAGGATAGGTAGGGTTAGATAGGAGAAATAATATAATATTCCACTAAAGGTGTATCACCCATCAAAGGTGGAATGAGATAACAAGATAACACCACAAAAGGTAGAATATCTCCTATAACCATCTTCCCTAGTTGCACACTTCCCTAAGTATCTTATATGAAAACTACAATGAATGCATTATCCTAAGTCAACTTAAGTAAAGTGTAATAATGAGACATAATTTACACCAACACCCCCCCTTAAGTTCAACTTAGGGGAATGTAGACTCAAGCTAACAATGCAAGACAGGTCCCGACTAGATGCCCATGTTAGATGCCCATGTACAAATGTAATGCAATCTCTCACAAATGGAAAGATAGAGAAAAACCCAATGTGAAAAAAATTTCCCCCAAAAAAGAGTTTAAAACACACTATATTCTCAATGAAGAATGAGAAGAATAAAACCTCATGTGAGAAAAAATTCCCCCAATAAGAGAGAGGAAGAGAGACCATGAAGCCCCCCCTCAATGTAGAATCTGCTACAAATGAGGTCCAATGATGTCGACCAATGTTACTCCCCACTAGGAAGAAATAGAGCCAACATTGTACCAAGAATGTCAAAGTGTGACAAAAACAAGTACCAATATCGATGAATCACTCACTGCAACAAAATGAAGATCAAGCATGGAGACACCTACTTGAGCATTGACTAGATACTAATCAATGGAATATTGGTACAATCTATGTCTTATTGGAGGCATGTACAATTTGTACAATCAAGTCTCAATTGAAGCCATGCACCTGTTGGTATTTTTGTATGGTTTTGTCATTGATGTCAACACCTACTAAAACTCTAGCACTTTGAAGATCTAGCAACATTCACCGGCAAGCAAGTGACTTTTGCAAAGTCACTAGTATATGGTACACCAGTAGGATATAATGATCACCGACACTTTGAATGGCATGGAAAACACATGGTTATGTCGAAGACATCTTTTGGACACCTTGTCTTGAAGATTGGTTTATTGGAATAATTGTATTTGCATATTTGCTATTACCAACAAATAGGTCCAGGGTATACACCAACATGTTTATCTTTTCTAGATCAACATGGCATGCTTTGGAGATGATTATTTATTGTTGTAAATGCATTAAGCTGACATGTTCAATCGGTTATTGCATCGGAGATTGTTTTATTTGTAAAATGTTTTATTGTAATATCTTGTAGAGTCGACCTACTAAAATTGGTCTTAGGTTATGGTATAAATGTAAGATCTTAATTGTAAGATCGGTGGTGGAGTGCGAAAAGGAATTATAAGAAGGTATATGTGAGATTAAGTAGAGCTATACACGCAAACATCATTTGAAGGTGAAGCTAGGTTTTTATGAAGATAATCAGAACTACACTGGTACTGAATCCAACATATGAAGATGTTATTTTAAGCAGTACATTCTTATTGGATTTAACCATCCAACTGTAGTCTGTGTGACTCCCATTGAGCAGTGAGCTCTAGGCGCTTGGCCTTTCTGCATGTGCAGACCCCATTTGTATACATTTACTATCTGCAGTAGTATCATCTGATTCTGGGTAAGGTTTCCCACCGTGGTTTTTCCCCTTATAGGGTTTCCACATATAAGTTTTGGTGTCATGTGTTGTGGATGACTTTGTTCCTTTTGTTTCATGCATTAAATCTTACCGGTATTGCTATTAACTATTAAAATTGTCTATCGACATATTAGACTGGTTTACCGATATTAAGGATTAAATTGGTTAAGCTATTTTGGTTTAAATTTATCTGACAACTGATTCACTCCCCCCCTCTTAGTTGTCCCCAGGACCTAATAATTGGTATCAGAGCCTAGTCCTCCTTTTTTTGCAGAAGTTTAACAGCTTGAGGAGATCCAATGTCTAGCAACTATTTCAAGAAGGATAGTCCTAAACTTGATGGAACCAACTATGGTATATGGAAGATCATGGAAACACACTTGAACTGTATTGGAAAAGATATCTGGGATGTTACAAAGAATGGATATACTGCTCCTACTACTAGTCAGCCTAATCCACCAAATCTGGCTAAAGATGAAGAAAATGATTGCAAGGCAAGAGAAGCACTCCTGAGCGCATTAACAGATCAGCAAATCATGGGACTATCAGATAGGTCTACTACTAAAACTATTTTCTATTTAGAAACACTAAATGAAGGAGATTCCTTAGTCAAAATTGGAAAACTTGAAAGCTTCCAGGTCAGGTATGAAAATCTGAAAATGGAAGAATATGAAAGAATTTCTGCTTTTATGGAAAGAGTAAATGAAATTGTTTTGGGTATTAAAGGTTGTGTAGGAACCCCAAGTGAAGATGAAATTGTTTCAAAAGTTTTAAGAGGATTGCCACCGGCATATAAGATGAAAGTTACTGCTATAAATGAACTAAGAACAATGCCTAACACATCAATAACTAGGGATATATTGATTGGAAAACTTTCAACATTTGAAATTGAGGAATTTGGTCATGTTGCCACTATAAAAATTGACTCAGCTTTTAAAGCATCAACATCATCTGCACAATCATTTGACAAGTCTGATTGGAAAGCCTTTTATGCAAGAGAACTTGAAGAAAGCAAGAAAGAAAATGAAGAACTTGAAGAACTTGAAGCACTATTTGCAAGAAAAATGCCTAAAGGTCCAATTGGAAGTAAGTATGAAGGTAAAGCACCCCTTAAATGTTTTAACTGTAATAAGATTGGTCATATGGCCTCAAGATGCCCTAATAGACATGCTAGGTTAAGAGAAGAAGCTAGAAGGACATACAAGCCTAACCCTGAATATCAGAGATACATATTCAAGAAGAATAAGGACAAATCTTGCTATGTTGCTAATGAAGGAGTGACTGATGATTCTGATGAGGATCCGGTAGATAATGGATGGGTTTTTGTGGCTATATCAGAAGATCAACCAGTGCCTACTATTCAACTGGTAGAGTAGGCCTTGGCAGCTCAAATTGAAGTAAAGGATGAATGTATCATTGATTTAGGATGCTCACATCATATGACTAGTGATAAAAGTAAATTCTTAAACTTTCAGGAGTATAATGGAGGTCTAGTCAGATTTGGAGATGATAAATCTTGTTCAATCAAAGGTATGGGTTCAATATCTCTTGATGGTA
Source organism: Cryptomeria japonica (assembly GCF_030272615.1). Lineage (NCBI taxonomy): Eukaryota > Viridiplantae > Streptophyta > Pinopsida > Cupressales > Cupressaceae > Cryptomeria > Cryptomeria japonica. The sequence continues at coordinate 581,196,035 of NC_081405.1, forward strand.
AGCATAATACTGACAATGTTTACTATGTTGAAGGTTTAAAGCACAATCTTTTGAGTGTTGGCCAATTAGTTGAAAAAGGATTTTAGTTACAGTTCAAAAATGGTAAATGCAAAGTTATGAACAGAACTGGTTTGGAAATTGCAACTGGTAATCAAACTACACCTATAACATCTTTCATCTGAATAATGATAAAAAAACATGCTTGATTGCTCATATTGATGAAAGTTGGCTATGGCATAAAATACTTTGTCATATAAATTTTGATTGCATGGTGAAGATCAGTACTACTAAGGCAGTTAGAGATCTACCAAAGATTGTTGAACCTCACAATCCGATATGTAAGGAATGTCAATTTGGAAAACAAGTGAGAGCTACTTTCAAAAGTATTCCAGATAAATCCACTAATGCTCTTGACTTAATTCATACTGATTTATGTGGTCCAGCTAGAACTAAAAGTTTACAAGGAGATAGATATGTTATGCTAATCATTGATGACTATTCTAGAATGTGCTGGGTTACTTTTCCTAGAGAAAAATCAGAAGCACTTGGGAAGTTCAAACTGTTCAAAGCTATGGTAGAAAATGAAACCGGTAAGAAAATCAAATGTCTCAAATCAGATCAAGGAGGTGAATTTACATCTAAGGACTTTAATACATTCTGTGAAGTGAATGGAATCAGAAGACATCTATCAGCACCCCAGACACCATAGTAGAATGGAGTTGTTGAAAGGAAAAATAGAACTATCATGGATGCAGCTAGATGTATGTTATCAGAAGCAAATCTACCACATGTATATTGGAGAGAGGCAGTAAGTACAATGGTCTATACATTTAACAAAATTCACATCAAAGGTGAAACTGGTAAGACCCCTCATGAACTATGGTTTGGTATTACTCCTACACTTAAGTATTTCAGAATATTTGGAAGTAAATGCTATATTAGAAGAGATGAGTATATTGGAAAATTTGATCCTAGAAGTGATGAAGGAATATTTCTTGGTTATTCATCTAAGAGTAAAGCATATAGATGTTTTAACAAAAGATTGCAGAAAATTGTTGAGAGTACAAATGTAAAGATTGATGAACAATTCAAAGAAACTTCAAGGTACATAGACTCTGAACCGGTAATAGAAATACTGACAATTGAATCTATACAAAATCCACCAGTACAAAATGAAGATCCAGTTACACCGGTATCATCTAAAAATTCCACTATGACTGAGGAACAATAGCAAACAAAGACACCCCAGTATGTAAGACTGAATCTCTTTGAAGATCAGATAATTGGAAATAGGCATAAAGGAGTTATGACAAGAGGAAGATTGGCAAATGAAGAGGTATGTCTTATTTCTCAAATTGAACCATCATCTGTTAATGAGGCATGTGAAGATAAACACTGGATTAAAGCTATAAAAGAAGAATTAGAACAAATTGAGAAGAATAACACTTGGACATTAGTTCCCCGGCCTAAGGATAAAAATGTAATTGGAACAAAATGGGTATTCAGAAACAAACTTAATGAAGATGGTAAGGTTATAAAAAATAAAGCAAGACTAGTGTGTAGGGGATTTTCTCAAAAAGAAGGAATTGATTATAATGAAACCTTTGCATTGGTAGCTAGAATTGAGGCAGTCAGATTATTCTTGGCTTTTGCAGCACACAAGAACTACAAAGTTTATCAAATGGATATTAAATGTGCATTTCTGAATGGAGATCTTGAAGAAGAAGTTTACATTGAACAACTTGATGGATTTTCTTTGACAAATGACAAGGATATGGTTTGCAGGTTAAGGAAAGCCCTGTATGGATTGAAGCAAGCTCCAAGAGCTTGGTATGCAAGGTTAGATAAGTATCTTTTGAAGATTGGTTTTTCTAAAGGTATTGCAGACAACAATTTATATTATAAAGTGACTAATGATGACATCTTGGTTATAGAAGTTTTTGTTGATGATATAATCTTTGGAGGGGAAAATGGATTATGTGAAGACTTTTCTATTGAGATGCAACAAGAATTTGAAATGTCTATGATTGGAGAAATAAAATTGTTTTTAGGATTGCAGATCTCACAAACTGATAAAGGTATATTCTTGAGTCAATCTAAGTACTTGAAGGAATTACTAAAGAAATTTGGAATGGAAAAATCTAAACCGGTAAGCACACCTGTGACTACAAATGACAAATTATCACTAAGAGATGAATCTACACCTGTTAATCCAACTAGGTATAAATCTATGATAGGAGGTCTATTGTATTTGACACAAACAAGACCTGATATCATGAATGCAGTATGCATTGTTTCAAGATTTTAGAGTAATCCTAGAGAAAAACATGAATTAGCAGTAAAAAGGATTTTTCGGTACTTACAAGGCACTACAAATCTTGGATTATGGTATCCTAGAGAAGAAAAGTTTGAATTATATGCATACACAGATGCAAATTGGGCAGGAGATGTGGATGATAGGAAGAGCACCACAGGTGGAGCATTTTTTCTTGGAAACAGACTAATTTCTTGGTTAAGCAAGAAACAAAGTTCTACATCTTTATCAATAACTGAATCAAAATATATTACAGCAGCAACAAACTGTACACAGGTATTATGGCTCAAACAAATGTTGAAGGACATAAAGGTAAAATGCAAGGAACCTATAACTATCTATTGTGATAATACTGCAGCAATTGATATATCTAAGAACCCGGTATTACACTCTAAAACCAAACATGTTTCTATAAAACTGAATTTTCTAAGGGAGAAAGTTGAAGCAAAAGTGATAAAACTAGCTTATGTGAATATAAAAGAGCAGATTGCAGATATTTTTACTAAACCTCTACCAAAGACAACTTTTGAATATCTCAGAGATCAGCTTGGGGTTATACCCCCACCGGTAAAGACTTAGGAAGTTGATGATTGTGATCAACTGGCAGAATTAACAAGTGAAAATATTTTACTCTGGCCTTTGATGAGGAAGCTGCTTCTCAGGGGGAGTAGTTGGTATATTGAATTGGTCGATATTTTGTATATGAACTTGGTTTTGTTGTAAATGTTCTTACTTTGGCATTTGATGTCAAAGGGGGAGAGAAAACACAAGAAAAACACAAGGAAGATACATGTTACTCTCAAGGGGAAACTATTATTTTAAGGAGAGACTATTCATATCTGAATTCTGGTTATAATTTCTTTTTGGGAAATTATTGATTTCTGGTATTTGGCATTTCTATTTTGGCACTTTGATGGTTTTTCCATCTTGTGTTGCCATTAATGCCAAAGGGGGAGATTGTTGGTATTTTGGTATGGTTTTGTCACTGATGTCAACACCTACTAAAACTCTAGCACTTTGGAGATCCTGCAAATTCACCGGCAAGCAAGTCACTTTTGCATAGTCACCGGTATATGGTACACGAGCAGGATATAATGATCACCGGCACTTTGAATGACATGGAAAACACATGGTTATGTCGAAGACATCTTTTGGACAACTTGTCTTGAAGATTAGTTTATTGGAATAATTGTATTTGCATATTTGCTATTACCGGCAAATAGGTCTAGGGTATACACCGGTAGGTTTATCTTTTCCAGATCAGCATGGCACGCTTTGGAGATGATTAATTATTATTGTAAATGTATTAAGCCGACATGTTCAATCGGTTATTGCATCGAAGATTATTTTATTTGTAAAATGTTTTATTGTAATATCTTGTAGAGACAACCTACTAAAATTGGTCTTAGGTTATGGTATAAATGTAAGATCTTAATTGTAAGATCGGTGGTGGAGTGCGAAAAGGAATTATAAGAAGGTATATATGAGATTAAGCAGAGCTATACATGTAGACATCATTTGAAGGTGAAGCTAGGTTTTTGTGAAGACAATCAGAGCAACATCGGTACTGAATCTAGCATATGAAGATGTTATTTTAAGTAGTACATTCTTATTGGATTTAACCATCCAACTATAGTCAGTGTGACTCCCATTGAGCAGTGAGGTCTATGCGCTTGGCCTTTTTGCATGTATAGACCCCATTTGTATACATTTACTATCTACAGTAGTATCATCTGATTGTGGGTAAGGTTTCCCACCATGGTTTTTCCCCTTACAAGGTTTCCACGTATAAGTTCTAGTGTCATGTGTTGTGGATGACTTTGTTCCTTTTGTTTCATGCATTAAATCTTACCGATATTACTATTAACTGTTAAAATTGTCTATCGACATATTAGACTGGTTTACTGTTATATAGGATGAAATTGGTTAAATTGTTTTGGTTTAAATTTATCTGATAACTGATTCACCCCCCCCCCCCCCCCTCTCAGTTATCTTGGAACCTAACAACACCAAGTCTCACAAGATATTTCCTAATCTATAGAGTAAAAGAGGATTACATCAAATTGGTCATCAATGACAAAGTACAAAGAGATGTGGCACTTTATATTAGTGCATTACAACATAGCTCATGCAAGGGAATACAACAAGACAAAGTGCAAATATAGAAACATGAAGATGAAGCCACCAAAAAGATTGCATGTAGAAGACTATAGATGAAGATGCCTCTGATTGGTATGTTGCCAAAAAAAAGTAGGAGCAACTAACCCCCCCTTAGCTACCAATTGGAGAATGCAGCAAGACAGGTATGATAGGTGGACAAAATAATTGTGTTCCCAATTTTTCTTATTTATGAAAATATTAAAAAAAAAACTTGATTAAAAGTTTAATAATAACATAATTTAAAATCCATGAGAAGGAAATTTAAAAAAAATATTCTCCCCCCACCAACAATTTGTTTTGGTGATATTTTTAAAATATACATTTTTAATAAAAAATAAAAAATGAAATTTTATTTATTTTTTAGTATTTAAATTGCACCTGCGTACCTTCTATGAACTGTGTTTGTACAACAAGCCGGGGAAAAGAATTTTCTAGCTCAGAGTGACGGTGGCCAATTTTGATGAATTTGCAATTAACCTTGGGGTTTTTAGGCCTTCTAAATATGATGATGATGTCAAATTTGACCCAAAGTGCTCCAAAATTGTAGATTGCTCCCAGTTTTGGCAACCACCCTCCACTTTCAAATGGATCTAGATTTGGCCTCTTGTGTTGGATTTAGATGAAATAAAAGGTGATTCTGACTTTTTCAAACCTTCTCAAACCTATGGTAGCCTCATATTTATCCCAACAATCTCCAATAGTAATCTTCAATAGAAAGATACAAAATACAAAACCCAAAATTGATTAAAAATTATCTCTAATGACTATCCAAGGTACCTTAGAGGCTCTTATACGATGTGAGAATATGCCAACAAAACCCAAGTTCTAGAGGTCAATGAATAGCACAATACAAAAGAGATGGAGATAGAAAAGAACAAACTGTATTCTCATTAAAATATAAAAAATGATCAATTAGATTACATACAATGTAAATGAGGTTGCCTATAAAGGCAAGGCTATGAGAGTGCATAATCATAACATGTGGCCCGATGAGATACAAGGGTAGGTAGGAGAAATAATAGAACACTTCACTAAAGGTGGATCACCCATCAAAGGTGGAATGAGATAACAAGATAACACCACAAAAAGTGGAATTTCTCTACAACCATCTTCTCTAGATACACACTTCCCTAAGTGTCTCATATGCAAACTAAAATGAATTTATTATACTAAGTCAACTTAGGTAAAGTGTAATTATGAGACATAATTTACACCAACAAGTAGGATAGCCTTACAGTTTTTGTATCATTCTTTTTGCAATTATGTCTAAAAAATCTACTCAGAACTGACCTCCCTAAATATGAAAGCTTGTATCCCAAGGCCACATGAAATTCCTTGACATTATCATCAAACTCTAGGCCATAAATGAAGGCCATCGTTGAAAAACACATTTTCTAAATCTACAAGGAAATATTATGTGCGCATGGGGAAAGCAAATGATTTTGTTTTAGTTCTCCCTCGTTTGAGCTCAAAACTTTAGAATTTGAGCCTTTCTATTCTATCCTTAAAATAATATTCCATTTTGTTTGGGTAGAACCATCTAATACTGACCAAATTAGTAGGAATACATAACATTTTCCTAATAGCTTTTGCACTAATAATAACATGAATTTCTCTTTTTGGAATGATTTTTGATGAAAAATCAAAGACTGACACACAAGCTTGTACCAACTCAGGAGATGGGTGAACTAAAGGAACCATAAACTACAAAAGCCAGAGTACCATAATCGGATTCTATTCAAAGAAAAATTCCCTTCATTTTTCTTCTTTTATTTTCTACTTAAAGAATCTTCCTAATGATTTTTGGGATTCTTCTAATGTCGGGTAAAAAATCCTATCTGAAAAATCTTCCACAAGGTTTGGATTGACAATAATCTTCTAATGCATATGCTCAAAGTTTTTGGTACCTTCTAATAGATTTCTTATTGGCATATGAGTGGAATCATATGATGTTGGCTTGATGATGATGTAATAGGATGCTTGATGATTTTATTTGCATTTTCATTGATGGCAACCATGCTTTGTTAGTCATCTAAGTCATTTAGACCAATCGGTAGAGCCTAACCAGTAGTGGAATCTATCAGACAACAAAACTACTAAGTAGTTGTTAAATTGGTAAAAAAGAACATAGTGATGTTGCAACAAGAAAATCCTCTCACATGGTCACTCCTAACAGGGTGTGGTAGGATCCTAATAGGTCTGAAGGTTAAAATCCTCTAACAAGGTGACACATTAGCTTGTGTTTTAAAATCCCTTAGCCGGGTAGCTCCTAGCAGGGCTAGGTCCTAACAGGCCTTATTGTAATAGCTCTTAAATAGGCTAAAGCACTCTTAATTCTGTGTCACTCCTAACAAGGTGTTGTATGACCTTAACCGGTCAGATCTCTATAATACAGATAGTTGATCTTTGTGGGTATTAATTCCCACCGTGGTTTTTCCCATTTGGTTTTCCACATTAAAAATCATTGTGTCATGGTTTGCATGCTTTATTGGGTGTTTGCTTATGTGGTTATATTTCTTAAATGCATATTGATTTTCAGATTGGTGAAAGGTGTTATCAGATTAATTAAGTTTTATTTGCACTAATTCACCCCCCCTCTCAGTGCCTTATAAGTTTATCATATGATACGTCTAAAAGAACATCAATAGGAGAAGGAAAAGCCATTTGAGATCTAAAATTAAACCTTATAATGATTTGTATAGGAGGAATCTCTTAACAGGTGTTTCTTAACAACCATCTTCAAACTGATTTCAGTTCTCTATATCCTCTCACAATTCTCTTATTTTCTTTGGATTACTGCATTCACAATTTATGGCAATAAGCATGGTTGTTTTTTGAACATTTTTTTATTAACAACAACTACCACTTTTAGAAAAGGAGTCAACATTTAATGAGGAGGAAATAATGACCCATGTAACATCACCACTTGAGTAAAAGCATGCCTTGAAATTATATATAGAAAAAAGGATATGGGCAAGAAATTAAAACCTAGACTTCAGATAGTAGATAACATTCATATCATTTGATCCTAAAGCATATGAGAAACATGGTGACGACACTACAGATAGACACTTAGAAACCTATACCTTTATGGTACTTATTGGAAAGGAAAGACAACACACAACTCAAGCAAACCTTACAACTTAATTACAATCTCAAGAAGAAATGGACCCTCAATGAAAATGCTATAGGATCCCACTGATAGGAATCCCAAGAGAGTTACCTTACATATCTTCTAACTCAAAAGAGTTATTTTTCTTGTATTTAAAAATGCGAAATGGTTCACTCCATAATGGATCAAATTTTGAATGTTGGCTTGGCTTGGTGGCACACTCATCATATTTGAAAAATAACTCTCCCTCCTTGAAGCCTATAAATAATATTTTTTTGCCAAACCATCACTTGACAACTTATTGGCGGTTAGTTGAGGTGCCAAAAGCCTTTTCTCTAGTTTCCTAAACCTTTATCAATTCAATGAGCCTCATTTTCATAGCATCACTCTCTTCTAACTCTAGGGATTTGATTAGCTATAATACAAAAATCTTAATTGAAATAAGCATTATCACTTGTTTTCCATATACCAACTCAAAAGGAGTTATTTTTAAAACCTACTTTGGGGTAATATGATCATCCCATAAAGCAATTTTTAAGTGTTTGTGACATTCCTTTTGATGATATAAGCCTAATATTTTGATTAATCTGATCAAATTTTTATTTATTGACTTTGTCAGGCCATTTCCTTACTGATAGTGATTTGAAGATGTCTTAAGAAAAATTGCATGCATCAATACAAAGTATTATACTTTAGATTCCACAAATGCTCTCACATTATTTGAAATGATAGTTTTTAAAGAGCCAAATCTAGTTACCAACTCTTTAAGAAAATTCACGATTTCATGTGTTTAGTAGCATTATTTAAGGGAACAACCTTTGACCAATAGGTAAAATAATCCATAGTAGTTAATATCCATTTATGCCTTGCAAAAAATATGAGATTGATCATTTTGATGAAATATATTCCCCACTGAGAAAAGGGTTAATCTACCACAATTGGACTAAGAGTTATAGCCGAATTCTTTCGCTTACCAATAAAAAATTAACATTTCTAGCAAGTTTTAACTACCTGATGCAAGTTTACAAACATGATAGGCCAAACTACCCTACTCACATGATATTTAAGATGGTATTCTTTGCAAAACAATGGCCTCTAGTAGCACCATTATGTATTTTGTCAAGAATTTTCTCAGCTTGAACTTTATTAATACAACAGATCAAAACTCCATCAAAATTCCTTTTGGAAAGTATCCCTTTCATCAAAACATAGCTTGATGCTTGCAATATGTAAATTCTCCTCTTGAAAGGGGGAAGTGAATAAGGATATTTTCCTATCTGCATGAAATTTATTCAATCGATTACCCTGTCTTCAACAATATCTATTTGATTGACCAAAACCATTTCTAGAGTTTCATCTTATACTTATATTCTAGAGTCATTCTCCTTAGCCAAATACTCACAAAGTCCTCTCCCATGCATGATTTTAGTTGGTTAGATTTCAACAAAATATTCTATTGTCTTTATAATCTAGTTAACCCTTTTTTCTATAATTTCCCCCTCCATGATATATTCTTCACTGCTTGAATGCACTACATATACTAATATTTTCGTTCCTATTATTAGGTGCATTTTTTTAAAAAAATTTGATAATAGAAAAGTCTTGTTTTTATATAGAATTATACTTTACCTCATATCCCCTTAAATTTTTTGAATATAAATCAATGGGGTGCTCGTCCTTCTAATTTTTAGCCTTCTGAGTTAACACAACAACAATGTTATGCTCGTCACTATAGACATATGTGATTAGGTCTCTTGAAAAATCTAGGTTAACTAACACTGGAGCTCAAGTAGTGGGTTCTTTAATCCTTTTAAAGGTCATTCTTCCTTCTTGAGCCTAGTTGAATACCTAGTCCTTACACAACATAAGTATTATTGGTCAGACCAATCTTGCAAAATAAGAAATAAATCTTCTTACAAAATTTATCTTCCCAAGGAAGGATTACACTCCTTTTCCTATTGACAAGAAGGGTTAACTCTCTAATGTCTTTTATTCTATTAGGTTCAATAGAAATTCCTCCCTTAGAAACAACATACCCCAAAATGCTTCCCTTGCGAGACTTTGAATACACATTTCTTAGGATTTAATGATATTTTGAACTCTTGGCATCTTTAGAAGACCTTTTCTAGGTAATCAAAATGATCCTCCTTTTTTGAGAACACCATAAGGTCATCTAGATATATGAGGATAATCAGGTTAATCATATCTTTGAAGGCTATGTCCATTGCACGCTAAAATGTAGCACTTGCATTTGACAAACCAAAACACATTTGGCATGTGCAAAGGTTCCCCACTTGGTGGTAAAATTTATTTTATGTTGATCATCTTATTTTACCTAGATTTTATTATCCCTAAAAGAATGTCAAGAAGAGAAAACATTTCAAATCCTGCCACAGAATCAATGCTCTACTCCATTGATGGTAATGGGTAATGACCTTTCAAATATGTCCTATTCAGATCCTAAAAATCTACACAAAAATTAACGTCCCAATTCCTTTTTTGGAGTAGTACTAAATTAGACACCCAAATGTTGTATGGGATTGGATAAATGATTTAGGAATCAATAAGCTTCTTCAATTCTTGAGACATAAGAGAGATAGTTTTAGGATTGACATGCCTTTGTTTTTGTCAAATAGGTTTAGCTCCATCATTCAAATCTATTGTGTGTCCAATAACAGTATGATCATAGCATTTTAAATCATCATAACTCCAAGCTATGAACCCTTCATACTTATTACAAAATGAAATCAAACAATCTTTATTCTTTAGGGTAAGATTTTTTCCTCCTTTCAAATTCCTTTCTTTTCCAAGATCCAAGTGAATATAATCTCCTTTGTTAGCTACAGACTTTCTTTAATCATTTCTTGCATCTTCATAATAAAAAATATGTTTTAAAGTTATTAAGCATTTAGGAGGTTTGTTACCTGTATGTTGGATAATTTGGCCCTCATCTACTTTTGCAACTTTAGGTTGTAGCTCCTCTACAAACTATTCAAACTGATAGAAAAAAGTGGCAATCTGAGTATCATTTTAAAAAACTTGCCAATTTTGATCATTATTTGGTATGGCTAGTCTCAAAATTACATGTATTGAATGCTCATTTGTAAGCAAATCTTTTACTTGAAAAAATTGTACCCAATTAAGGCCAATCGATTAGCTTCCACATTATGCTTTTTGGGAATAAGTTGATATGAAAACCTTCAAACTTTCAATCAAATCCAAAACCCGATGTTGATAAGATATCATCCTAATTTTCCTAGTAGCTGAAGCATTTCTCACTTTTAACTGCCTGATCCCCATCCATTGAGCCAAAGCAAGACCTCTTACTAATCCTTCATATTTAGCTCCATTATTAGTGGAAGGAAATTAGAAATAAAAATATCTTAAAGTGCATTCACTACTTGGTGCAATCAAGCACACTCCAAATCCTAAACCTGTTTTGCATCTTACACCATCAAAGTACATGGTCTATAACTCAGGTTTAGGTTCTTGTTCACATTACACAACACCTTCTTTTACTTTAGTAACTAGAGGAATACATTGATCTTCATGATAGGTAACATAAATCTCCAAGATAGTAGTATGATAGTTTTCAAAGGATCACTATTGATGATATGGTTTAATAAGTCCTCTTATTTCTCATTTCTATCTCTAGTTACCTCTTCATCCTCTAACATTTCAACATAGTGCATTTCATCCTTCGAGATGGAGGTATGAATTGGCTCAAAATTCATCATGGAATCATCTACTTTATGTTCAGAATGCAAGGGTTCCAATAATACCTTCAATTTAAACCCATATTTGGTTCAAAGAATTAAATAGGACCAATCAAGAGACATATAACCTCTAATTTTTGCGGTAAAATTTTAGGAAAGACAAAGACCAAATATCAAAGGGATATCATTATAACGATGTGATACTAGGATACGAATATAAGGTCAGAGGTAGATTCCTAATTATTCCTAGACCTTGAACTTTCTTTCCATCCAACCGCATAATTCCTTGTTCCAGGGCTTCATATTCAATTTTGAGGGCTTCCACAATTGTCTTTGGCATAACATTTCTGTTAGCCCCTAAATCTATCATGGATTTATGTAACAATTTATCCCTTATTAGGAGTGTCAAGAAAAAGGCATGGGTTTTGACATTCTTACCCCTTCCCCTTTTAGGCTTCACCAAAATTTATGAATGCAACTGGTTGTTAGCTTTGCATGGAATCCATTGGTCTTGTGCCTTTCTCTATAGTTTGTTCTGTGACACCTTCCCCTTTACCTTGTTGTTCCCAATTTTTTAGCACCTCTTTCAACAACTTCTTCTCTAGAATAGATAAGATGTCCCAACTTGTCATTTTAGTAGGATCTTTCTTTGGTTGTTCTACTATATTCATCAATGTTGTGGATGATATCTTATATTATTTCGGCTTGTTAAAAGGTTATGCCACTATAATAGGTTCAATGGCCTTTTGGAAGTTTTCTTTGGGATGATGGTCATGGGGAACAAATCTCTTAATAAATCTTCATTTTGAGTTAGTATTATAAGCCAAATAGACCTATGAAGGTTTTTATGTGGATGCCTCATTTTAAAACAATGGTTCTTATTCTTTCATCCAGGAAAAAGGTGTGTTTTCTAAAGAAATTTTTGCCTCTTGTTCTAAGGACATAAGAATTCAAAATTGCATTATAAACACCTAGAGATGAATAAGAATAGTTTTCCATATTTGGGGTGATACCTTGGGTGCGTTCCTTTCCCATAGGCTCTATTGTAAATTACCTCGAGGATAGTTTTATGGCATGTATGCATCAGTATATAGGAAACACCAAGCCTTTGAATCATCTATAAAATTATTTTTGTCCTACTACAACTTATTTTCTATTGTCGAGAGATACTATTTGCAAAGGAGTAGGAATAGGAACAACCTAATTAAAGGCTTTCCCTTGGTTGTTTATTTTGGAGCAACTTTGATACTGGTTCTACTAATAAGGGGGTTTGGGAAGCTTTGGGGGTATTGTTTGTTTCCATTTGATATTTGATAATTTCATTTGAAAAGGTGCACAACAAACTTTCATGTCACTTATCTTAACAACCAATGTGGAAGAGATTGTGGCATTATTTAACAGGGCATTCGAATACATGTACATATATTGAAGTAGCACAGAAGTGTTCAAAATAACCTCGCTTTGGAGTTGTTCTAAAATCTTAGGAAATATTGTCATGGGCAGTCTCAGCGGAAGCTTTTTAGCTTCAATTAGCTGATTATCTACTCTTATTGTTATCTCATATACTTATGGAACAATCGTACCTCCTAGAGATTGAATTGTTATGGCTATATTAGGATTGAAAGACCTTAGGTAGAAAGATAAAGCCATAACAGGAGATGGACGTGCATCTAGAGGAATTATTTCCCATGTTTTATAAAATAGGTGTTAAAATATGTCACAGCTTCCTATGGAGTTCTTTTGATAGTAATCAGTTGTTGCAATGGAGACAAATAATCTCCTTTCTATGAGAAATAGTCAAAGAAACATGTCCCAAGAGCATCCCAATATGTAATGGAATTTGGGGGTAGAGACCTGTACCGATCTTGCGTCTTTCCTTAGAAAGAAGCGACGAACAATCTCAGAGAAAAATTTTGTTCCATAACACTGTACACTCTACAGCAACCAGCTACATCGTCTAGATGATCCATTGGTTTTTTAAAATCTTCCACATTGAATTTAGATAGAGCCTTTAATATTGAAGCGGGGATGGGGTCCCAATGGTTCGGAGATGTAAGGGCAATTAGAGGGCTCCATTGTCCTAGGGGATAAAATTCTTTGGTGTCTAGAAGGAAATTTGTGGTAATATTTATGTTTGAGTTGTGACTTGTAAATAGCTACCTTGTCGTGGGTTACAAATATCAAAGGAGGTAATAATAGAATTAGGTCTTATGAAGTTTGAGATCTGGTAATAGGCATATGAGTCATACACCTACATAGAATTTAAGGTTTTGTCAAAGAAAATTTGATTCCACTGGGTGTATCAAAAAAAAACTATTAATCTTGAACTTCACACTCTTGGAAATAACCTTATGGGAAGTTTAGTGAATAGGGGACTTAGTTCACTTGACTAAATAACCTATAGGATTTTAGAAGCCGTCTCTTCACATATTGTGGGAGGGTGAAAAGAGGGAAGAAGGAAAAATATTTTGAAAAAAAGCTAAATATGTGGTAGCACGCCAAAAGATTACAAATATTTGAAAACTTGAATTAGGATGAACAAACATATAACTCTTTAACTAGAGCACATAATACCACTATCTCTTTACTAATAGAGAGAGAACAAAATATACAAGGTTGACTTAACACAATGTGTTATTGAGATCTTCTTGTAAGATGCATTGATTAAGGCTAAAAACAAATACATATTTCTTTACTACTTTCAAATATCACTCATTAATATTTTAGATTCACTAGATTGACACAAAGTAATGTCTAAAAAATCTACTCAGAACTGACCTCCCTAAATATGAAAGCTTGTATCCCAAGGCCACATGAAATTCCTTGACATTATCATCAAACTCTAGGCCATAAATGAAGGCCATCGTTGAAAAACACATTTTCTAAATCTACAAGGAAATATTATGTGCGCATGGGGAAAGCAAATGATTTTGTTTTAGTTCTCCCTCGTTTGAGCTCAAAACTTTAGAATTTGAGCCTTTCTATTCTATCCTTAAAATAATATTCCATTTTGTTTGGGTAGAACCATCTAATACTGACCAAATTAGTAGGAATACATAACATTTTCCTAATAGCTTTTGCACTAATAATAACATGAATTTCTCTTTTTGGAATGATTTTTGATGAAAAATCAAAGACTGACACACAAGCTTGTACCAACTCAGGAGATGGGTGAACTAAAGGAACCATAAACTACAAAAGCCAGAGTACCATAATCGGATTCTATTCAAAGAAAAATTCCCTTCATTTTTCTTCTTTTATTTTCTACTTAAAGAATCTTCCTAATGATTTTTGGGATTCTTCTAATGTCGGGTAAAAAATCCTATCTGAAAAATCTTCCACAAGGTTTGGATTGACAATAATCTTCTAATGCATATGCTCAAAGTTTTTGGTACCTTCTAATAGATTTCTTATTGGCATATGAGTGGAATCATATGATGTTGGCTTGATGATGATGTAATAGGATGCTTGATGATTTTATTTGCATTTTCATTGATGGCAACCATGCTTTGTTAGTCATCTAAGTCATTTAGACCAATCGGTAGAGCCTAACCAGTAGTGGAATCTATCAGACAACAAAACTACTAAGTAGTTGTTAAATTGGTAAAAAAGAACATAGTGATGTTGCAACAAGAAAATCCTCTCACATGGTCACTCCTAACAGGGTGTGGTAGGATCCTAATAGGTCTGAAGGTTAAAATCCTCTAACAAGGTGACACATTAGCTTGTGTTTTAAAATCCCTTAGCCGGGTAGCTCCTAGCAGGGCTAGGTCCTAACAGGCCTTATTGTAATAGCTCTTAAATAGGCTAAAGCACTCTTAATTCTGTGTCACTCCTAACAAGGTGTTGTATGACCTTAACCGGTCAGATCTCTATAATACAGATAGTTGATCTTTGTGGGTATTAATTCCCACCGTGGTTTTTCCCATTTGGTTTTCCACATTAAAAATCATTGTGTCATGGTTTGCATGCTTTATTGGGTGTTTGCTTATGTGGTTATATTTCTTAAATGCATATTGATTTTCAGATTGGTGAAAGGTGTTATCAGATTAATTAAGTTTTATTTGCACTAATTCACCCCCCCTCTCAGTGCCTTATAAGTTTATCATATGATACGTCTAAAAGAACATCAATAGGAGAAGGAAAAGCCATTTGAGATCTAAAATTAAACCTTATAATGATTTGTATAGGAGGAATCTCTTAACAGGTGTTTCTTAACAACCATCTTCAAACTGATTTCAGTTCTCTATATCCTCTCACAATTCTCTTATTTTCTTTGGATTACTGCATTCACAATTTATGGCAATAAGCATGGTTGTTTTTTGAACATTTTTTTATTAACAACAACTACCACTTTTAGAAAAGGAGTCAACATTTAATGAGGAGGAAATAATGACCCATGTAACATCACCACTTGAGTAAAAGCATGCCTTGAAATTATATATAGAAAAAAGGATATGGGCAAGAAATTAAAACCTAGACTTCAGATAGTAGATAACATTCATATCATTTGATCCTAAAGCATATGAGAAACATGGTGACGACACTACAGATAGACACTTAGAAACCTATACCTTTATGGTACTTATTGGAAAGGAAAGACAACACACAACTCAAGCAAACCTTACAACTTAATTACAATCTCAAGAAGAAATGGACCCTCAATGAAAATGCTATAGGATCCCACTGATAGGAATCCCAAGAGAGTTACCTTACATATCTTCTAACTCAAAAGAGTTATTTTTCTTGTATTTAAAAATGCGAAATGGTTCACTCCATAATGGATCAAATTTTGAATGTTGGCTTGGCTTGGTGGCACACTCATCATATTTGAAAAATAACTCTCCCTCCTTGAAGCCTATAAATAATATTTTTTTGCCAAACCATCACTTGACAACTTATTGGCGGTTAGTTGAGGTGCCAAAAGCCTTTTCTCTAGTTTCCTAAACCTTTATCAATTCAATGAGCCTCATTTTCATAGCATCACTCTCTTCTAACTCTAGGGATTTGATTAGCTATAATACAAAAATCTTAATTGAAATAAGCATTATCACTTGTTTTCCATATACCAACTCAAAAGGAGTTATTTTTAAAACCTACTTTGGGGTAATATGATCATCCCATAAAGCAATTTTTAAGTGTTTGTGACATTCCTTTTGATGATATAAGCCTAATATTTTGATTAATCTGATCAAATTTTTATTTATTGACTTTGTCAGGCCATTTCCTTACTGATAGTGATTTGAAGATGTCTTAAGAAAAATTGCATGCATCAATACAAAGTATTATACTTTAGATTCCACAAATGCTCTCACATTATTTGAAATGATAGTTTTTAAAGAGCCAAATCTAGTTACCAACTCTTTAAGAAAATTCACGATTTCATGTGTTTAGTAGCATTATTTAAGGGAACAACCTTTGACCAATAGGTAAAATAATCCATAGTAGTTAATATCCATTTATGCCTTGCAAAAAATATGAGATTGATCATTTTGATGAAATATATTCCCCACTGAGAAAAGGGTTAATCTACCACAATTGGACTAAGAGTTATAGCCGAATTCTTTCGCTTACCAATAAAAAATTAACATTTCTAGCAAGTTTTAACTACCTGATGCAAGTTTACAAACATGATAGGCCAAACTACCCTACTCACATGATATTTAAGATGGTATTCTTTGCAAAACAATGGCCTCTAGTAGCACCATTATGTATTTTGTCAAGAATTTTCTCAGCTTGAACTTTATTAATACAACAGATCAAAACTCCATCAAAATTCCTTTTGGAAAGTATCCCTTTCATCAAAACATAGCTTGATGCTTGCAATATGTAAATTCTCCTCTTGAAAGGGGGAAGTGAATAAGGATATTTTCCTATCTCCATGAAATTTATTCAATCGATTACCCTGTCTTCAACAATATCTATTTGATTGACCAAAACCATTTCTAGAGTTTCATCTTATACTTATATTCTAGAGTCATTCTCCTTAGCCAAATACTCACAAAGTCCTCTCCCATGCATGATTTTAGTTGGTTAGATTTCAACAAAATATTCTATTGTCTTTATAATCTAGTTAACCCTTTTTTCTATAATTTCCCCCTCCATGATATATTCTTCACTGCTTGAATGCACTACATATACTAATATTTTCGTTCCTATTATTAGGTGCATTTTTTTAAAAAAATTTGATAATAGAAAAGTCTTGTTTTTATATAGAATTATACTTTACCTCATATCCCCTTAAATTTTTTGAATATAAATCAATGGGGTGCTCGTCCTTCTAATTTTTAGCCTTCTGAGTTAACACAACAACAATGTTATGCTCGTCACTATAGACATATGTGATTAGGTCTCTTGAAAAATCTAGGTTAACTAACACTGGAGCTCAAGTAGTGGGTTCTTTAATCCTTTTAAAGGTCATTCTTCCTTCTTGAGCCTAGTTGAATACCTAGTCCTTACACAACATAAGTATTATTGGTCAGACCAATCTTGCAAAATAAGAAATAAATCTTCTTACAAAATTTATCTTCCCAAGGAAGGATTACACTCCTTTTCCTATTGACAAGAAGGGTTAACTCTCTAATGTCTTTTATTCTATTAGGTTCAATAGAAATTCCTCCCTTAGAAACAACATACCCCAAAATGCTTCCCTTGCGAGACTTTGAATACACATTTCTTAGGATTTAATGATATTTTGAACTCTTGGCATCTTTAGAAGACCTTTTCTAGGTAATCAAAATGATCCTCCTTTTTTGAGAACACCATAAGGTCATCTAGATATATGAGGATAATCAGGTTAATCATATCTTTGAAGGCTATGTCCATTGCACGCTAAAATGTAGCACTTGCATTTGACAAACCAAAACACATTTGGCATGTGCAAAGGTTCCCCACTTGGTGGTAAAATTTATTTTATGTTGATCATCTTATTTTACCTAGATTTTATTATCCCTAAAAGAATGTCAAGAAGAGAAAACATTTCAAATCCTGCCACAGAATCAATGCTCTACTCCATTGATGGTAATGGGTAATGACCTTTCAAATATGTCCTATTCAGATCCTAAAAATCTACACAAAAATTAACGTCCCAATTCCTTTTTTGGAGTAGTACTAAATTAGACACCCAAATGTTGTATGGGATTGGATAAATGATTTAGGAATCAATAAGCTTCTTCAATTCTTGAGACATAAGAGAGATAGTTTTAGGATTGACATGCCTTTGTTTTTGTCAAATAGGTTTAGCTCCATCATTCAAATCTATTGTGTGTCCAATAACAGTATGATCATAGCATTTTAAATCATCATAACTCCAAGCTATGAACCCTTCATACTTATTACAAAATGAAATCAAACAATCTTTATTCTTTAGGGTAAGATTTTTTCCTCCTTTCAAATTCCTTTCTTTTCCAAGATCCAAGTGAATATAATCTCCTTTGTTAGCTACAGACTTTCTTTAATCATTTCTTGCATCTTCATAATAAAAAATATGTTTTAAAGTTATTAAGCATTTAGGAGGTTTGTTACCTGTATGTTGGATAATTTGGCCCTCATCTACTTTTGCAACTTTAGGTTGTAGCTCCTCTACAAACTATTCAAACTGATAGAAAAAAGTGGCAATCTGAGTATCATTTTAAAAAACTTGCCAATTTTGATCATTATTTGGTATGGCTAGTCTCAAAATTACATGTATTGAATGCTCATTTGTAAGCAAATCTTTTACTTGAAAAAATTGTACCCAATTAAGGCCAATCGATTAGCTTCCACATTATGCTTTTTGGGAATAAGTTGATATGAAAACCTTCAAACTTTCAATCAAATCCAAAACCCGATGTTGATAAGATATCATCCTAATTTTCCTAGTAGCTGAAGCATTTCTCACTTTTAACTGCCTGATCCCCATCCATTGAGCCAAAGCAAGACCTCTTACTAATCCTTCATATTTAGCTCCATTATTAGTGGAAGGAAATTAGAAATAAAAATATCTTAAAGTGCATTCACTACTTGGTGCAATCAAGCACACTCCAAATCCTAAACCTGTTTTGCATCTTACACCATCAAAGTACATGGTCTATAACTCAGGTTTAGGTTCTTGTTCACATTACACAACACCTTCTTTTACTTTAGTAACTAGAGGAATACATTGATCTTCATGATAGGTAACATAAATCTCCAAGATAGTAGTATGATAGTTTTCAAAGGATCACTATTGATGATATGGTTTAATAAGTCCTCTTATTTCTCATTTCTATCTCTAGTTACCTCTTCATCCTCTAACATTTCAACATAGTGCATTTCATCCTTCGAGATGGAGGTATGAATTGGCTCAAAATTCATCATGGAATCATCTACTTTATGTTCAGAATGCAAGGGTTCCAATAATACCTTCAATTTAAACCCATATTTGGTTCAAAGAATTAAATAGGACCAATCAAGAGACATATAACCTCTAATTTTTGCGGTAAAATTTTAGGAAAGACAAAGACCAAATATCAAAGGGATATCATTATAACGATGTGATACTAGGATACGAATATAAGGTCAGAGGTAGATTCCTAATTATTCCTAGACCTTGAACTTTCTTTCCATCCAACCGCATAATTCCTTGTTCCAGGGCTTCATATTCAATTTTGAGGGCTTCCACAATTGTCTTTGGCATAACATTTCTGTTAGCCCCTAAATCTATCATGGATTTATGTAACAATTTATCCCTTATTAGGAGTGTCAAGAAAAAGGCATGGGTTTTGACATTCTTACCCCTTCCCCTTTTAGGCTTCACCAAAATTTATGAATGCAACTGGTTGTTAGCTTTGCATGGAATCCATTGGTCTTGTGCCTTTCTCTATAGTTTGTTCTGTGACACCTTCCCCTTTACCTTGTTGTTCCCAATTTTTTAGCACCTCTTTCAACAACTTCTTCTCTAGAATAGATAAGATGTCCCAACTTGTCATTTTAGTAGGATCTTTCTTTGGTTGTTCTACTATATTCATCAATGTTGTGGATGATATCTTATATTATTTCGGCTTGTTAAAAGGTTATGCCACTATAATAGGTTCAATGGCCTTTTGGAAGTTTTCTTTGGGATGATGGTCATGGGGAACAAATCTCTTAATAAATCTTCATTTTGAGTTAGTATTATAAGCCAAATAGACCTATGAAGGTTTTTATGTGGATGCCTCATTTTAAAACAATGGTTCTTATTCTTTCATCCAGGAAAAAGGTGTGTTTTCTAAAGAAATTTTTGCCTCTTGTTCTAAGGACATAAGAATTCAAAATTGCATTATAAACACCTAGAGATGAATAAGAATAGTTTTCCATATTTGGGGTGATACCTTGGGTGCGTTCCTTTCCCATAGGCTCTATTGTAAATTACCTCGAGGATAGTTTTATGGCATGTATGCATCAGTATATAGGAAACACCAAGCCTTTGAATCATCTATAAAATTATTTTTGTCCTACTACAACTTATTTTCTATTGTCGAGAGATACTATTTGCAAAGGAGTAGGAATAGGAACAACCTAATTAAAGGCTTTCCCTTGGTTGTTTATTTTGGAGCAACTTTGATACTGGTTCTACTAATAAGGGGGTTTGGGAAGCTTTGGGGGTATTGTTTGTTTCCATTTGATATTTGATAATTTCATTTGAAAAGGTGCACAACAAACTTTCATGTCACTTATCTTAACAACCAATGTGGAAGAGATTGTGGCATTATTTAACAGGGCATTCGAATACATGTACATATATTGAAGTAGCACAGAAGTGTTCAAAATAACCTCGCTTTGGAGTTGTTCTAAAATCTTAGGAAATATTGTCATGGGCAGTCTCAGCGGAAGCTTTTTAGCTTCAATTAGCTGATTATCTACTCTTATTGTTATCTCATATACTTATGGAACAATCGTACCTCCTAGAGATTGAATTGTTATGGCTATATTAGGATTGAAAGACCTTAGGTAGAAAGATAAAGCCATAACAGGAGATGGACGTGCATCTAGAGGAATTATTTCCCATGTTTTATAAAATAGGTGTTAAAATATGTCACAGCTTCCTATGGAGTTCTTTTGATAGTAATCAGTTGTTGCAATGGAGACAAATAATCTCCTTTCTATGAGAAATAGTCAAAGAAACATGTCCCAAGAGCATCCCAATATGTAATGGAATTTGGGGGTAGAGACCTGTACCGATCTTGCGTCTTTCCTTAGAAAGAAGCGACGAACAATCTCAGAGAAAAATTTTGTTCCATAACACTGTACACTCTACAGCAACCAGCTACATCGTCTAGATGATCCATTGGTTTTTTAAAATCTTCCACATTGAATTTAGATAGAGCCTTTAATATTGAAGCGGGGATGGGGTCCCAATGGTTCGGAGATGTAAGGGCAATTAGAGGGCTCCATTGTCCTAGGGGATAAAATTCTTTGGTGTCTAGAAGGAAATTTGTGGTAATATTTATGTTTGAGTTGTGACTTGTAAATAGCTACCTTGTCGTGGGTTACAAATATCAAAGGAGGTAATAATAGAATTAGGTCTTATGAAGTTTGAGATCTGGTAATAGGCATATGAGTCATACACCTACATAGAATTTAAGGTTTTGTCAAAGAAAATTTGATTCCACTGGGTGTATCAAAAAAAAACTATTAATCTTGAACTTCACACTCTTGGAAATAACCTTATGGGAAGTTTAGTGAATAGGGGACTTAGTTCATTTGACTAAATAACCTATAGGATTTTAGAAGCCGTCTCTTCACATATTGTGGGAGGGTGAAAAGAGGGAAGAAGGAAAAATATTTTGAAAAAAAGCTAAATATGTGGTAGCACGCCAAAAGATTACAAATATTTGAAAACTTGAATTAGGATGAACAAACATATAACTCTTTAACTAGAGCACATAATACCACTATCTCTTTACTAATAGAGAGAGAACAAAATATACAAGGTTGACTTAACACAATGTGTTATTGAGATCTTCTTGTAAGATGCATTGATTAAGGCTAAAAACAAATACATATTTCTTTACTACTTTCAAATATCACTCATTAATATTTTAGATTCACTAGATTGACACAAAGTAATGTCAAATCATAATAATATATACCATTGAAAGAGAGTAACCATAGATGATTGAAGACCCATATCTTAGAAACAAAATTAAAAGAGCTAAAATCATGGATAGTGTAAAATACTCACTTGCACATAGGATTTCAACATTCACTTCAAAGAATCAAACAAATAGAAAAGGCAATTTAGGCACTGTTGTCATGAAGGATTGCGCCTGATGTGCCAAGTATGAAACTCAACAATCCGCTGAAACATGGAAACACCTTTGAGCCTGAAACTCAACAATCCGCTGAAACATGGAAACACCTTTGAGCCCGTGGGTTGCTCAAAGTGAAGGTGAATCTTCGAGTTATGGGCTAGATCCCTTCGAATACCTCCTAAAACTAAAGATGAGTGTGGAAAAGAGTAAGAAAAGGTTTGAAATGCTAAAAAACTGAAACTATTATAGGAGGTGATGCACGAAAACTATGATGAAACTAGAAAGTGACTCATAAGAATATGACAAAACCCAGTTCACACAAAGAAATTTAACTCTTCAACCACATAAGTAATTCCTAGGAAAGCTAAGGAAATTGTAAACTTGAAAGGAAAACTAGTTTCTCAACCAATTTGGCAGATAACCTTTCTACACAAGCTAAGACTTGTGATCTAAAGAAAAGCAATTATGCATGCACATTAAAGAGACAAAAGCTTCAAGGTTTCAGATGAAACCCAAAATTTACTTCTATCAAATCTGTTAAGAACATACACAACTACCAGGGCAAACACATGAAATCCTAAAACATAAAAGGAATCTTGCTAAAATATAGAACTTAAAACTACTGCAAATCTCTAAATCAACAAATAAATGAGCTACAAATCTCTACCAATTCTCTTAAGGCAAGAGAAAAAAAAAGGCCAGAACTAAGGAAAAAGCTCACAAGGTTTCCTTTATATACAAAAATCTAGGGTATGCAAACTCTAATCAAGAAATGCACTCTCAAAAAGCTAACTGAAGTCCGAAAATCGTGCTAAGAAGAAAGACCCTAAAAATAGGTGCCAAATCTACATGAAAAGTTGTCAAACTGGTCTCAAACTAACCATCCATGAATACACAATCTAAAGACTCTCTAATTTGCCATCTTACTATTGAAAACCAATCTCAAGCTAACTTTAAAACTGTTGTCCACTGATGATCTCTATCTTTAGCATGTGTATGGTGGGAAGATTTTAAAATAAATATTAAGGTTAGCCAAAAAGACTTCCCTTTAATATTTACTATGAATCTGCATGATATTCTCCCTTAAATGCACTCATGTAATAAATATTAAGAATATTTATAACTCATCTACCTTAATATTTATTTTATGATTTTTTTGATTGTGCATGTATGCTAAAAATAGAAAAAAGGAGAAACAATCTCCTTTGTGCCATTACCATATTAAGTATTTTATTTATATATGAATAGAAGTATTTGAATGAAGAACTAGAGTGGGAGCCCTAGGGCTCAACCACATATAATAGCAACAACATTAAAAGAATTAAAAGCCCATATTAATCCCCATGGATTAGGGTATGCAAGTAAAAATCTCAAACCCTAAAATCATCTTCACTCCTCTTTTGTTGAAGTTTCTCTTCTGCCATGCATTCCTCTGTTTGAGATAGAGTTGGGGTTTTTGACTATAACTAGGCTTCATTGGCTTCTATTGCATGATATTGATAGAGGTATGTGCCTTATTCTCCTTGCATGCTATTGTTTCTTTGGAGAATAAAAGATCATAAATTTTGCTTTCCACATGCATATTACTAGGGTTTAATATGAATACTCTATCTTTTATGCACTGTTACTTACTTTCAATGGTTGCAACTATTTCTTTTTCTCTATATTTATCTTTATCTTGTTCTTTTTGATGTGATTGTGTTTGATGTATTGATCATGGTGATACCTTTATAGTATCACAGTCTTGAGATGCTATTGTTAGACCATCATCTTCTAAACACCTATGATCATTGTATGATGACAGAGTCTCTACTAGGGTTTGGTTTCATGATTAACTGTATATGACTGCAAGTTTATTCTCAAAATGGAGACTTCCTTGTTGTTGAAATTATAGATGGTATCAATAGTCGTGGCTACCATTGTTAACATGGGTTCATTGTTTTGATAGTAAATGATGCCCCTGTTTACATAACTATGACTTTGAAAAACAATATAATCTGCTCCTTTCTTTTTGAAAGATCTGCCCACTGTTTTGGAGATCTCATTTACTGTTCTTGGATGATCTAGTTGAGACATGATTCTCTGCAAGGTTTATGACTACTAATTGGGGGCTTCATTAATAAAGCAATTGTATCTAATTCCTATTCACTTCTCTATCAATCATTTGGATTCATGGCTGTCAAAACAATAAAAGATTGTCCTTTTTACCTCCGTGGATGTAAATCTGGGTACATGGTGTTAGAAGTAGGGAACACTGAGAAGGGGGGGTTGAATAAGTGATCTATAGGAATTCAAATCCAGAAACTTATTCTTTATCCACCGATTAGCAATGCATAATAGAAAAGAACATAAACATGCAACAAATAATCCACAACACCATAATTTTTACGTGGAAACCCAGAAAGGGAATAACCATGGTGGAGCTGAATCCCACAATATTCATATACTATGGCTAGGAGTACATAGATGTTGCATAGATGGGGAATGCACTTGCATTCAGACTCATTGCCTAGAGCTCAGTGCTCAATTATAATTGCTCGGAAGGTTGCAACTTTCAGGGAATTCTCACTGACTTAAAATTTCATTACAATGAGGAAATACAATGAAATGAACTCTCAAGTAGCATCTGAAAATTCAAGAATGAGTTCTAGTTAAGCACTGAATCTCTGACTATCTTCGCTTTGTTGAATACTCTATTTTTTTCTCAGTCAGCTACCATATTGTCTGTAAGAAAAGTGTGCATGTGAAACTGTGCTCAATCACACCAAAATGGATTACCACAATAGTATTACCACCAAAACCAATCGCCAATTCGATCTTATATATCCGGTCTTAGCACAGAAGTAATTTCCTTCAAGTCGGCTTCAAGAAGTGTAACGTGTAGCTCCAAGTCAACTTCAGTCTCGAACATAACATAGCACCGGACCTAAAGAGCGTATTAACATGCTTCCTAGGGATCTTTCCATTCATCAAGAACAGGAAATCAACCACCAAACTTACTGCAATCATCAAAAATTATTCCGGACCAAAACATCACTGAGATACCATATTTTACTGGTTAACTGCCTACCGGTTAACTCCACCTTTCGGATAAGATGAATCGTGACTGCCGGATCGAGTCTCAAAGAAGATTTTCCTTGAATGACAACCCTAGACCATAAATCAAGCATCGAAGATCACCATATGAGTGTCAATTGCCAACACATGGTCTGCTCTAGGGTTTTAGCTGTGACCTGCACGATGACTGTTAGTGCACTTGATGTTATTTTACTATATAGACTACCTTCTATTTTTTGTCTTATTCACAGTCATATATCTTGTAAATTTTACCCTCGGTTTACATAGAAAACAATTCTCCTTTGATCTTGGTATTATTAAATCAAATACTCAATGTCATTTGTCTTTATTGATTGCATCTTCTAGATTGTATCTATGCTCATGCTACTTCATATTTTGCTTTTGACAGTGACATGTGACTGCATATTCTGGAGTCTTTCACTATTACTGGGGTTTTGATCACTCATTTGTGGACTATGACTTAACTGTGCATGGATAGTTATGAGTTCTTCGAAAGATATTCCATTGGCTATAGCTTTCTTTGTCATTGTGATCTTGATGACTTATGGTTGTCTTAAGCACTTTGCATATATTCAATGTTTTGACTAGTGGAACTTCTATAGCAGTTTGTGATTTCATGACATGGTAGTGTATTTTTATCTTGAATGATCTTATGCTATTCTTCATGTTGAGTCTCTATTGCTGACCTATGTCTTTGAAGATGTTTGTACTGTTATTAACCCTTATAACTGCGTGTGTCTTTTGATTAATGTTTATTTTCTATTATTTGATGCTTGGTTGTTAATGAAGCATTGATAGCTAGTGCTCTGGCTTATTGGTTCTAATCTACCCTCGTTGTTCAAATGACTGAATCTCTGAGACTACTGTTGACATGGTGTTTGCTCGATTTTGGGCAGCTAAAAATGGAAGAGACAACTTCTCATAACTGTCTTAACTGTTGCAATTGTTACAAACCCTTCTTAGGGTCTTAAAGCACCTGGAAGTTGCTTGTCTATGACTTCTTTATCTTAAAACCCATGTTCATACTTTTGACTATCAACTACTTATCTTTATTCTGACCTCATGGTGATGATTGTGACTAAGATAACTGTGCAATTATTGTCTTTAATTATGTGTAATCTGAGATCTCCTGCGTTTGTAGGCACTATTAAAATGATTTTGTAGGCACTATTAAAATGATTGTATCCCTTTGTGTGACTATCATTCGATAGTGGTATCTACCCTTGATGGTCCTCTTTAATGGAAAATTGCTCATATTGACTTTTAATCATCATGACTGTCTTTGTACTATAACCCTAGCATTGTGTTGCATTTCTTTACTGTTATAAGTCTTTGAACTCTGGCACTTTGACTAAAATCTGCTATAATGCAAAGAAGATACTCATTGTATCCTGCCCTTATATCAATACCTTTTTAACATCTTTTGACTGAAAATCTGGTATAACTGTTCTTATTGATGAACAGACTGTGTTTGAAGGTTCTGCGTATGCATTTTTTAGTTCTTCACTCACTGTCAAGACTACTATCTTTATAACTCCTTTTGGGATTCTTTTTGATAGTGGATTCTCTATTTATTGCATATATCTTCTTGAGGGCTCAAGATACCTTGTCTTTGGTTTGCACTTTGTTGTCATATGAGTTGATCTAGAGTTTGGCACACCATTGTCTTTATACTTGATAATGGTATACACTTTGATATATTTCAGATTAACTTCATGATTTCTGGCTCTTGGACTATCTTTTAGACCCTGCACCATTCTTGATTTAGGAGCATGACTGTCCTCCCCATTGTATGTTGCTCTTGGACAACTCTTTCTTTGAATCATTGAGTGCATAACTGATAAAAACTAAACTCTTGATGAAGTTGGTTGTCTGATCCAATAATGTATTGTTCTTCCTCTATTCATTGTAAGGACTACTCTGCCTTAATGTGAAACTCACTCACTGCTTCTATGGCCCGCTATGATGGATTTGCTAATCCTTTTTTAATGATTGTCACTTGATGACTAAGGTGGCATGTTCTATAGTTATTTTCTTTATCAAAATGATAATGAGGTCTTCTGGTGTTTTGAAGATTCTCTTATTGTCTTTACTATTATGAATCTTTAACTCACATATTTGATTGCAATTAGCCATAACATCCCTATTCTCTTCATTTTTTCACTAAGACTTAGGACTGAAACCTAAGGGTTCATTGTGAATTGTAGATTACTGTCTTTGACTTCGTGGCTTCTATACCATGATTGTTATCCCTTTGACCTTTTGGTTGTGACTTTTCCTTACTGTCATAACAGTCATGTACTTTCATCTTCACTGTTTTATCTCTTATGTATGACTGCAATCTATATTATGAACCTTGCACCTCAATAACTGTATGTTTGTTTCTATCAAATCTGTTTCCTGATGTCCCTTTCATGGTTTTCTTATGACTATCATAGGTATCTCTATAATAGTGAATGCTCCTTGAGATATGATTACTGTGAGTTTTGAGCTGCTATAGGTTCATTATTGTGTTTACAGATATTGAATAATCTCTATGGATTGTACCTGGTCACTGCCCCAATAATCATCATTGAGTAATTGCACCTCTTCTCCTAATCATTACTTAACACCTTCAATGACTTCTTTATAATAATTTGGTTCTATTATTCATTTTGGACTATTCATTACCTTGGCTTTGATTGCTGCTCAACACTACCAATTGGTGACGTCCATTCTTTGTTGCGGGACTATTCTTTCTATCTTGAAGACTTTGACTCTTTCCTTCAAAAGCATATGAAACCTTTACCCTTATAACTATATGGAAGCACTCATAATATTCATTAATTTGTATTGTCTAGCCTTCTTCTTTTATTTCTTTTAACTGTCCTTCATCATACTGCTAGAAACTGTTTTAACCTGATGTTATCATTGTATGATTACTGATCTGAGAAGTGTGAATACTGCACTTTTCTTTAATTGTGCTTAAAGTTGTGTACTATCCTACTCAGTTTTCAAATAGTGCATTAACTGTCATTGCTACCTTATAACTGTGTGTACTTCTTGAAACTGTTCAAAGATATTGTGACAGTGATAAAGTAGGACCGTCCCTTTGTGCTTATGAAACCTTGTAGCTTTCATTGTATGCCTGCCCTTAAGACTGTCATTTTCATAATTTGGATGTCGTTTTTCCTGTATCAGTCATCAATATCTTATCTCTTTCATTCATATGATGGCTCTAGTTAGTTGTGTCTTGTTGAGTGCAATCATGTTCATTGTTGTATATACTGCCATTGGACAGTAGTTTATACTATCTTTAAGTGACAGTATATGGGACTATGGATGTGATTGTACCCCATGTCTGGCAGCTGATTAGTGTCACCTTGTGAGTGATGAATTGTATGCTGAGCTCAACCCTTGTGGGAGCCCATTTTTTCCCACATACTTGATAATTACAAAATGAAAACCTGTTTCTGCACATGAACAAACAAATTAGATAAACCATGGTATGTGATGTTATCTCATGGCATCCTACTGATCCCTCTCATATCTACTACTTTATATGAACTGATTTATTCCATTTGTAGTCTGATATATATTTGTATGAGTAGATTGTTAGAGAATAGAGATCTTGAGCTCTAACACATTTGTTCTTCCCCCCTTGCAGGTATACTAGGAGCGAGCGCTTAGGAGCATGAAGAAATGAATATGCAGCTTCAACTAACCAATGGTTTGTCATTCAAAGGCAGTGATGAATATTTCTTTCTCTCATTCTATTTATACATATGTTTGTCATTCTACTTGTTGCATTTATCAGTCATACCCAGGGCTTGTTTGGGTAACCTTACACATTCTTTGTAATGCAAAACTATTTTATACAACCATTTACCATTGTTTTCTTGAGAATTACTTGCATAATGAAATAAATTCTATTTTGAAATCATAATGTGAAAAATGGATATTTTTTCGGAAAAAATTTGTGCACCTTTCTTCTTTGCAATGTGTAAGGCTGCATTAGGCCACCAAAGTTAGCTGTAGTAAAATTTGGTAATAGACAGAGTCTGATATGTCTTCCTCTTTCATTGCATCTATTGAAATTAAAGTCTAAGCATCATAACAAAGTCTCTTAAAACATTAAATCATATATCCAACTTGTAATGGCACTTCTCTCCAAGACTTAATTAATTATTTATAGCAAAATTAATAGATTAAATGTTAATATAAAGTTCATTAATTAAAGGTAATTATCATTAAATTAGATGTAAGTAACTATATAAATATAACATGTAATAATTTGATAATAATCAATAAGTAAATTGATAATACAATAAATAGAATAACATAACCACTTAATATAACCATATTATCAACAAATCATATATAAAGCATTATCAATATCTTATAGAATCACTTGAGGTTTTCCAATACTTATCTTAATCTTGAGCACTTGGAATAGTCATTCACTCCAAGAAGATTCCAGTGGCCTTGGGTCCTTTATGGGTATGGCACCCCACAGAGGAAACCAATTCTTACACAGAACCAACCACATTATCTACAATTCAAAGGAATAGTCACAGGCCTAGGCTCTTTTATGACAAGTAAGCACTCTAGGAGGATAGGTTCATACACAGAACCTCGCATGCCTTCACGACATAAAATAAACATAGCCCTAGCCAGAACACTCCTGAGTGTACACCGTACCCTGAGTTGGACACATGTTGTGTGCCCCTTCTCCAATGCCCATGCCAACCAATGATCTTAACCTTCATTCCTTTATGCCCTCTGAATTCCTATATTTCCTCCCATGCCCATAGCCCACCAAGCCACCTTCTTCTTCTTCCTTGAGTGATCTCCATGCCCTCTTCCCAGTCTTACATAAATGACTTATATAACCTTTAAGGGGTGGTTTCCAAACCATCACACCCTTTCGAAAAGGTCACCTTTATTTACCCTTTAATAAATATGATTATAACTCTCTTTTAAGAAAGTTTTTCATAAACATTCTTTATTAACCTTTCTTTAAACCAAAGAATTATAATATCCTTTATTTTTATCCCCCTTTTTAATTCTAAAAGGGTTATCCTTTATTTTTAGTTTCTCATGGAGAAAAAGCCACATAACACAACTACTAATTCTTTAGAATCCCAAACCCCTTCTACCAGAGCATGAAAAAAACCTATAAAAACCCAAATCCCAGATCCCAAAGCTTCTTAAAAATATAAAGATTCTCACACCTTAATGCGTGGAAAGATCCTCCTAAATACTATTGCATCCACATTCATTAACAATCTCGACCTCCTTATGAGTAGTTTTTCGTACATTTGATGAAATGATAACTACACATCCATGATTATTCTAATGCAACAATCCTTAGTATAGAAGGTCAAACCATGTGAACAGGTCTTTAGCTCCACTCAAGCCTCTACTCATTTTTGGCGATGTGGCAAACTAGTGGATCGTCATTTTATTTTTTCTCCTTACATATCCCAAATTTTTGAGATTCCAAAATGTGGCCAAACTTTCAGGCTTAAGAAGATATCATCCTTTTTAAAAGAAAGAGGCGTTCATTACAAACAATTGGCAATGGCATGTGATCCTTAAAATATGGCTATGCCAAAAGTTTTCAAAACCTCCACTAGCTTAACACATGTCAAAGTGACATAAAATTCCACTATTTGCTTCAAGAAAAACACAATTCTTCTATAAAACTATGAAAGATGAAAAAGGAAAAGAAAGATACCACATCAACAAGAATATCAAAAGTAGGGTCATCCTATAGGCAATTCTATAGAGCCATTGAAGGAAAAAATCAAGAGTACACAACCAAGGCTTCAAGATGGAGCCCCAAGACAACAAAGAACAAACTAGGACCACCCTCCAACTCGTCGAAGTAAAATCCACCTCCATAGAATTTCATGGAATGTAGGTAGTGACAAGAAATGAAAGGCCCATCATTTCCCATCAAGTCTATGTTGGTAAATAAATGGTAGAGAACCCCCTACAAATAAAACCCATCTCTTCTCCATACAAAATAGAGACATGGTAGTAACCAACATCTAACACAAATAGTCCAAGAGTAGAGAGAACACCGTAGAGGGAACCAACCACAAACATGGGGTTGAGATCATGCACCTTCCCAAAGCATGAATCGGAGTAAGGAAACCAATGGGTGGCCTCCATCAAAGGACCTTCATTAGTACATAGGATAAAAAACTCACAACAACCTTCACCATAAGAACAACTACCATAAAGCTAATAGTACCA
This sequence comes from Cryptomeria japonica, assembly GCF_030272615.1. Taxonomy (NCBI): domain Eukaryota; kingdom Viridiplantae; phylum Streptophyta; class Pinopsida; order Cupressales; family Cupressaceae; genus Cryptomeria; species Cryptomeria japonica. The sequence continues at coordinate 581,227,910 of NC_081405.1, forward strand.
ACAAACACAATGAAAGAAGTACCTCTACTAGCATTAGAGGCCCAAATCCAAGCACCCCTCGGGGGAAAAAACCCAAAAAATATAACCTAAGGAAAAGGGCCTAGAACCTACCTAACACTAAGGCATAAAGAAGAATAGAGAAACCAAGGAATGACCCCTATTGAAGGACTACTAATAACAAAAGGGTACAGGAACCCATCTCCAATATTCCTAATAACTTGGCCTAGAATATCATTATAGACCATTGTAACACATTCTTTTCCACCTAAAACCATGAAGACATTACCACAACTTTCACCGAAGGTACAACAATTATCATCTTGCAAAGAGAAAGAGGAACGATCTACAACTAAGAGTAACAATAGAACACTAAGAATCTGTCTTAGCAAGAAAAACACAATAGTCTATTGGCATTTTTAGTTTGTTGGCATTTTTCATATCGATTGCATTAATGATATGTTGTCATTGATGTCAATTAAACTGGTAATGGTATTCATGTTATTGCTAATATTGTTGTTTTTGATATTGGCTAGTAACCGGTAGGAAGATATTTGTGGAAGATGTTGTAAACTGGTATGTTAAGTTAGTGAGTTGAACCGGTAAACCAGTGTAAAGGGTTAAACCTTTCTATACAATGTAACCAGTCAACCATATAAGTTGTTAAGCTCTAACCAATCAATTTTGTTGGTTTATTATCTAATGAGCAGTAATAATGGAGACACATGTGATCATTGTATGAAGATAAGTTCAGATTGTTTTGGCGCATTTGTTTATTGTCTAAAGAAGGAGCAAAGTGGATTGCATCTAATGCATAGCACGTGATGAGTTACAAAGTCCGATGAAGTGGTGATCATGGAGTGGTTGGAATTTTATTAAAGAATGTGAAGAGATTGTTATGATTTCTAATGGTCAAGATTGTACTGACTTGTTTGTAATCTCGATGATGAGAATTAGGTTTTTGTTGTGTTACCGACCTAATTGATTTGTATTTAAGGTCAACGAAGTTGTTTGTAAAAGTTGTTGGCAAGATTGTCAAAAACCTATTGAGTGTGTAGTTGCCTAACCGGTGAATGGATCTGCATTTTAAGTAAAGGCAGATTGAACCTTAAAAGGATTTGATCAAGAAAATGTAGTGCTATTTAGACAGATCAAGAAAACCTGTTGTTTTCTAACAATTATAGCAGAAGTGAAATCCCTTAACCGGGTAAGCTCTAACAAGCTTGGTTACTTATTAAATCCTCTAACAAGGGTGTCAATTATCTTGGATTCTTAAATCCTCCAGTGAGGTTACTCCTAATAGGGTATTGTGCTTTTCATCAAGGCATATTTGTAAATCCCTTAACCTGATGATTCCTAACCAGAATTAGTTCTTAATAGGACTTATTGTAAAGCTTTAATGGGTTTGGCTCCTAGTAGAGCAAACTTCAGAAGAGTTCAGATAACTATCCTTGTGAGTCTCATCTCACCATGGTTTTTACCTATTTGGGTTTTCCACATATAAACATTTGTGTCAAGTGGTGAATGTTTTTGTGGTTATGATCTTATTTGTTGATTTGATTAACTTCAGATAAGGCATGATAACTAGAAGAACTAATAGATGAATATGTTGAGATATGATTAAGAATTGTTGATCTTTACAAGATTGGAGTTGTTTTCTGTTAAGTTGTCATAATAGTCAAACCAGTTGATGTCAAGTATTATTATGAATATTGATCTTGACTGTGATATGTTTACTCTATGTGATTGAATTTGAGTTTGGGAACTTTGTATCCATTTTTCAATATACTGATTCACGCCCCCCTCTCAATATTCGACCGAATACTTATTCTTTCATCATACCATCAATTGGTATCAGAGCATCTCAGGTCCTCCTTAATCTAAAATCCTAACATCTTGAAAAAAAGATCTTGTAGATCATGATGAAGAAAGAAGGTTTGAAGTTCAACAAAGATAACTAAAGAATATGGAGTGACAAAATGAAGATTTACATTAAGAGTCTTGGTAGTCAATATTGGGATCATATAGAAACTAATTTTATTACACCGACTGGAACCCTAACTAATGATCAGAAGAAACAACATCAAGAAAATCATCAAGCATTAGAGGCTATTAGCAGTTCCCTGTCTAATACTGAATATGAAGATGTTCATGGTCTTGAAACTACATATGAACTATGGAAAAAACTTGAAGAGATTTATAGCGGTGATGAACATGTTAATATTTCTCAAGAGGAGAGTCTAAAAGGAATGTTTGATGTAATGAGAATGTCTGAAGCTGAGAATATCCAGTAGTATGGTCAAAGGATAAAAGAGATAGTTGGTGAAATGGAGAGTGCAAGAGGGAAAGTGGAAGATGCCACAATGATGAGTAAGGTACTGAGAACCCTGCTACCGGTCTATGCTATCCGAGTTGTAGCTATTCAGGAGCTAAAATCCATTGACAAGACAAAGGTATCTCTTGACTCTATTATCAGAAAACTTACTATTTTTGAATTAAATGGCTATGATGGTAGTGTAGAAAAACCAAAATATGCATTTAGAGCTTCTATCTCTAACCTATCTGTGAGAAGAAGGAGAGATACCGGCCATAGCTATGAATATAGATCTAGCAGAGATGCTGATGATGAAGACAACTTAGTGGAACTTGAAGCATTATTGGCAAAACGACTGCCTAGAGGCATTGATAAATATAGAGGTAAGCTACCTTTAAAATGTTTTGCATGCAACAATATTGGTCATATAGTAGCTAACTACCCTAATGGTGAAAATGAATACAAGAGAGAAAAATTTAAGAAGTATAAGGGTAAAGGCAAGAGAGATTGTCTTGTAGCTATTGACAGTGGTATTACTAATGAAGAATCTGATGATGATGTTAGTGAAGATATTGTGTTTGTAGCTATTAAGGAAGAAATATCATATCAGAAGGCACTAGTATCCAGGATGGATAACTCTGATGATCGGATAACTGATAGTGGTTGTTCACATCACATGACTGGTGATCGGAGAATACTTCTTTCGTTGAAGGAATTTGATGGCAGTGTTGTCAAATTTGGCAATGACTCACCATGTATGGTTAAAGGTAAGGGAGTTATTTCTCTTAATGGGAAGAGAAGTGTTGATGATGTCTATTGGTTTGAAGGCCTAAAGAACAATCTTTTGAGTGTGGCACAACTTAATGATAGAGGATACCCATTGGAGTTTAGAAATTGTATGTGCAAAATCTTTGACAACAAAGGTGAATTGATTGCAACTTGGAAACATACTAGAGGTAATATATTTCATCTTAGTCCTAAAGTTAGCAACTATTTGATTGCAAAGATAGATGATAGATGGCTTTGGCATAGGAGATTTTGTCATATAAATTTTGACAATATTATTAAAGTGAGCAAGTCTAAGACAAAAAGAGGTCTATCTAAGCTAGACAAACTGGTTAATGCTCTTTGTAAAGAATGTCAGCTGGGAAAGATGACTTCTTCAAATTTCAAGAGAAAGTCCTTCTCAGTAGAGCACTTGTTAGATTTGGTTCAAGGATGATGTGGGTCACATTATTGAAGGATAAGAATGAAGCTTTTGGTAAATCCAAGGCATTTAGGGCCTTGGCTGAGAAAGAGAGTGGTAAAAAGATAAAATGTTTGAGAACAAATCAAGGTGGTATGTGAGACTGAATCATAGTCCAAAATAGATTATTAGGATAAGGATGCTAGGGTACTAACTAGAAGGAGAATAAGAGAGAACTCTTGCATGATCTCCACCTTTGAACCTAGAAGTACTAAGGAGGCATTTGGTGATGATCATTAGGTTAAAGCTATGGAGGGGGAATTGGATCAAATTGAGAAGAACAACACTTGGACCTTGGTACCTGTTGTGACGTTTTCACACATCGCCCCATTGCAAATGGGGACCCTTGCTTTTTTGCTTTTTAGGGTTTGTTTTTTTTAGGTTTTTTAGGGTTTTGTTAGTTAGCCTTTGCATTTTTGAGTGTTGTTGGGGAGATCAATAGGGTAGCAAGTCCTACTTAAGTGATGCCCTAGTCCTGAAATTTGGCTAAGTCTGGAATGTCCTGAAATTTGGCTAAGTCTAGAATGACCTGATCCTGAAATTTGACTAAGTCTGGAAACTGAAAAACCTCAAAAAGCTAGATTTTGGAATATAACTCCTGGAGGTCTGAAACCACTCTCAAACATCCTGAAAGTATATATGGAATATAACTTAAAGTATAAGTGATGACATTTCCTTGACATTTCCTTATATCTTTCAAATGTTATATTCCATAAAAGTTATCCTGATAGAGAGTTCGAAAAGTCAAATTTCACTCCTGTCCTTCATTGAGGATCCAGAGCGAATTCCGCTCCTGTCCCTTCTAGGAGGACCAAGGCGAAGCGCTCCTATCCCTCACCAAGGGACCAGGGCGATAATACTTATTTGAGCCATTCCTGACCTTGTTTGGACGAATTGAGACATCAAAAGCATGGTGAAGGATGAAATGAGCATGATAGGGCATCTAGACTTGATCAAAAGCAATGAAATGATGAAGTTTTTGCCTAGAAGGTCAAATTCGCTCCTGTCCCTCACTGAAGGACCAGAGCGATTTTCTTTATATGCACAATTTTAGACCTTTTTTTGGACATTAACTTTTATTCATAGCATGAAGTAGGATGATATCTTCCCTAGCAAAGACATTTCATGGTGAAAAGTGAAGCATTTGGGCCTGGAGGACAAAAATCACTCCTGTCCCTCACTGAAGGACCGGAGCTTGAAATCCAAAATTGCCTTGTCCTTGAAAGATTTGAACGATTTTGCGAATTGAGAAGATCAAAGGAGATACATTTTATCAGTTGAATAGAACTTGAAAGCGCAATCATGAGGAAAATTGACCCTAGAAGCAAAATCGCTCCTGTCCCTCTGCCAGGGACCAGGGCGAATTTAAGTGATAGCTCCCGTCCCTCTCTCAGGGACCAGAGCGATTTTCCTTATAAGATAGGTTTTGGGTGAAAATCAAGTAAGTGTTAAGTTTGAGGCAAGCAAAGGAGGCGTAACGAGTCCGTTGAAGATAATTTGAAGATTGTAAAAACGCCAAGTGAAGCCCATATTGTCCTAGGCGCTCCTGTCCCTCTCCCAGGGACCAGAGCGATTTCTTCCTTAGACAAATCTCTCGCCAAGATGAAGCAAATTACATGTCAAGGATGAGTGAAGGGGAGCATAGCGGATCCATTGAAGATGGTTTTAAAAGTTAGCAAAGCATGATTGAGCCTACAAGTGAAAGTTCGCTCCTATCCCTCAGCCAGGGACCAGGGCGAACTCAAGGTTATTTAATATTCCCTCCAAGCTTAAATCACTCCAAGCTAAGACACAAAGGGGCAATGATGTTTGGAACACCTCGGAGAGGAAGTAAAGTATCAAAGACCGCAAAGGTGATGGAAATGCCCAAGTTCGCTCCTGTCCCTCTCCCAGGGACCAGAGCGAAATGTTCAAGTGTGTCCAAATTTAAGTTGCCACTCACATTTCAAGTGTTCAAAAGGGAGTAAAGAACATCATTTTGCACCGTGAAGACAGTTGCAAGTTGATATAAACAATGAAGACCCAAGGAAAAAGGCAAGTTCGCTCCTGTCCCTCACCAAGGGACCAGGGCGAAAGTACTTTAAAGCACACCCCTTCCACAAAAGGGATGAATTAAGCTCAAGATTAACAAATTAAAATGCTATTTTGGATGTCTAAGACAAGACTCTGAACGTGAAAAACAAGAGAAACAAGGCCAAAATGAAGGAGCGCTCCTATCCCTCTCCCAGGGACCAGAGCAATGTGGTTAGTGTCCCTTATTCCTCCCATGCTTAGGCGCCAATATTTTCGAATTACATTAAAATGCCAAATTCGATAAAAATGTGAAAGATTTAATTAAATTGGTATTTAAAAAATAGCGCGTGGACTTTCAATAATTAATTTAAAGCCTTTAAAAAATCAAAGTTTTTAATTATAAAGGCATTTAATTAATTATTATTAAATTAAATTTTAAAAAAAGGGAGCGCTTGGGGTATTATTTTGCAAGGTCGGCCCCCTCTTTTATTAAATTTTATTTGTTTTTTGGGCCTATTTTCCAAGTCGGCCTAGGGGCAATTATCAAGATGAGCGCCTATATAAGAGGGGTGTGTTGAGCATGTTAATCCATCTTTCAATCATTTGTCCAAGTGTGATTTTGAAGGAGCAATAAAGGAGTGCGAAATCTGGTCCAAGAAGGAGTGCGAGTTGAAGGCTAGAGGTGGACCGAATTTTCCTCAAGACGTTGAAGGTTAGAAGTGGTGAAGTTGATAGAAGAAGCACATTTTGAAGACTTCGATCCACATTTTGCCTAGCAAACTTGCTTAATTTTGCATCTTTTCTTAGAGTTAATTCCCAAGTGGAGGTATGGTGAGATTCTCCTAGTCTCAATTTTGAATTTTGAATTTTCAATCTCAAGTGGCTTAGTAAATTTAGGAAATGATAATTCAAAGATTTATCATGAGGTTTCCTAATTTAAAACTTAAATCCTCTTTCTAGTCTATATTTCCACGTTGCAAAATATATTACTAATTTTGAAATGTTGTGTAGGTATCAAGATGGTGACTCCCAAGCTTGAAGGATCTACAAGTCGGAAGGTTCTCATCAAGGACGATCAACAAGGGACAAGGGCGACCTCCTCCAGCCTAGCATCGACAAGGACGGCCTTCTTTAGACTAACGTCGACAAAGACGACCTCTTCCAATCTAGTATTCCAAGGCAAGGTACATCAATCATCCTGCAAATCAAGGACACAAGAAGTTAGAACAAGGGTTCGTTGGAGAAGCAGATAGTTCCAGAAGAATTAATTAAGGCTAACTTCTCAACAACATCAAGTTGAATATCTACCAAGTTACAAGTGTCAGATGAGGTGGCATCCTAGTCATCACTTCTCCAGTCAGTGTGGTCCATCTCAGCATGTCCAGATTCAATGTACCTAACTCATGGAAGGTGGCACAAACTCCGATGTACCTACTCCGGCTATCCATTGGTCGAATTTTTCAGAGAGGACATGTGTCCAAGAAATACAATTTTATCATTGGTCAAGCATTAAATGTTATGTAATGGTTGTAACAAACCCTAATTAGGGTTTTCATTATTGAATCTTGGCCATTGATCTCGAATTGATCTAAGCCATCGAATTGTATTGAGGGCACTATATAAGCCCTGGCATTTCATTTTGTAAAGATAATTAGCATATAGTTAGAATATAGTTAGGAATAGTTGGAAGTATTAGAATAGCAATTAGAGTAGAGTAGAGAGAGAAGGCAAAGATTGTTGCCAAGATGTTGTTGTAAGAGACTTGTAACTTCATTGAAGAAATGGTGAAATTTATGGGTCGATTTGATAATTGGCATGGTCTTTATACTTCTCATATTTGATTTCATGTTATTAGATGAATGGAAGAAATGTGCTTGATTGATGGTGGAATTCGTATATCCATACTACTAGCAGTTTGTTGATTGCAGACTTGCCTTGCGTAGTCAACTGGAATCATTCAGCTTAAGCTTAACTTCAATTGTCGCTTCTTCATTGATATGCATCAACCTGATGGTGTCTATGCCTACAGTGATGATTTGAACATCATAAAGCTTTCCTTCGAAGATCGCACTAGCCTTGTGGAGATGGTCCTGCGATGTCAAAACAAGACCTAGTTAGAATTTCATCAAAGATCAATCATTGCTCCTACATTCCTTGGTATTAGGATTAGATTCTTTCCTCACCCTCCTCTTTTTTCCTTTTTTTTTCAAGTCAAAGTTAGTAAGATCCTGTGTCCAGCAATATTCAAAGTAAATCAGAAGTTCAGGCATCAAGTGTAAGTCCCCTTGTGATTCCAGCAAATCACATCATACCACAAAGAGCTTATCCACACGTAGAGACCCTACATCAAAGAACCTTGGAGTCATCCTGATTGATCCTTTTTCACGATATCTTCAGCAATCAGAGGCTTTACTCAAGAGAGGATAAGGTACCTTTAGGTATTTTATTCTGTGTATGATTGTGTACAAAATACACGTCAACAGTACCCTGACAAGTAAACAAGAATGTTATAGGTACTGAATGGGTGTTCAGAAACAAGTTAAATGAAGATGGTGTTGTAGTTCTCAACGAGGCAAGATTATTCTACAAAGGTTATGCATAAGAAGAAGGAGAAGATTATGGAGAAACTTTTGCACCAATAGCAAGACTGGAAGGTGTCAGAAATTTACTTGCATTTACAACTCATAAGAAGTTCAAGTTATACTAGATGGATGTTAAGTCTGAATTTTTTAATGGGATATTGGAAGAAGAGGTTTATATAGAGCACCCTAATGGTTATGCATTGATAGATAAGGAAGACATGGTATGCAAATTACATAAATCTTTGTATGGAATAAAGCAGGCACCTAGAGCATGGTATGAACAACTTCATACACATCTAATCAAGATATGCTTTGCTGGAACTAGTGATGACAACAAAATTTATCTCAAGTCCAAAGGAGATGAAATACTGGTCAGTGAAGTATTTGTAGATGACATTATATTTGGAGGTAATGATGACATGAGCAATAATTTTGCAGATGAAATTAAGACTGATTTTGAGATGTCATTAGTAGGGGAAATAAAAAAATTTATAGGCTTGCAGATACAACAAATGAAGAATGGTATTTTCATTACTCAATCTAAGTATGTGCAAGAGGTTTTGAAGACTTTTGGTATGAGTGACTGTAAACTAGTTGGAACCCCAATGGTTACAGGTTATAAGTTTTTCAAGGAAGATGCACCTAAGTCTGTAGATGAAAAGGAATACAAGTCAATGATTGGAAAATTACACTATGTTGTTCATAGTCGACCGGATATTGTTCATGCACTTGGTATTGTTGCTAGATTTTAGAAGAATCCAAAGGAAGCACATCTGATGGCAACCAAGAGAATTTTTAGATATCTAAAAGGTATTGTTGACTATGGGTTATGGTATCCATGTGGTGGAAATTTTGATTTGAAGGCATACACGGATGTTGATTGGGCAGGAGATATGGATGCTTGGAAGAGTACTACCGGTGGAGAATTCTTTCTAAGAGGAAGGCTAGTTTCATGGAGTAGTAAAAAGAAGAGTTGTACTTCACAATCTACTGCTAAAGCTGAGTATGTAGCAGGTTATATGAATTTCACACAAGTTATTTTGATAAGACACATTTTGGAATATTTTAAGATGAAAATCTCAGAACCAATAAAGATTTTTTGTGATAATAAAACTGCAATAAACATTTCTAAAAATCTTGTTTTTCACGCAAGGACTAAGAACATTGAATTATGGTATCACTTCTTGAGGGAAAAAGTTCAAAGTAAAGATGTTAACTTGGAGCATGTTTCTACCAAGGAGCAGCTTGCAGATATCTTTACCAAACCTCTTCCTAAGACCACTTTTGAGTATCTTAGACATCAATTAGGGGTTGTCCCTCTTCATGAAGTTAGTTGAGCATGATGTTGATTGCATCAGTCCCTGAATTACTTGTATAATCGTACATGGATTAATGAAGAAGTGGATGTATTCCACAGGGGGAGCATCAGGTTGCAATGTGTTGTTGATGCACAGTTAGAGCAGAATTACATGTTTTTACTTTCACTTTGGCATTGTTGTCAAAGGGGGAGAATAATTATGTGATTGAGGAGATGAATTATGTGTCTGATTAGCTGAACCAGTGACAGGCCGAAGACAAACAAAGCAAGGTGAATACTTAGTAATGTAAAACGGGATTTCTATTAACCAATCTCACCAACAATTAGAGGTGTTGATATTTGTATTGCCATGAATGCCAAAGGGTGAGATTGTTGGCATTTTTAGTTTGTGGGCATTTTGCATATAGATTCCATTAATGATATGTTATCTTTGATGTCAATTGAACTGGTAATGGTATTCATGTTATTGCTGACATTGTTGTTTTTTATATTGTCTAGTAACTGGAGGAAGAGCTCTATGGAAGATGTTGTAAACCGGTATGTTAATTTTGTGAGTTGAACTGGTAAACTGGTGTAAAGGGTTAAAACTTTCTATGCAATGTAACCAGTAAACCCTATTAGTTGTTAAACCCTAACTGAACAAGTTTTTTGGTTTATTATCTGATGAGAGGTAATGATGGAAACACGTGTGATCATTGTATGAGGATAAGTTCAGATTGTTTTGGCAAGTTTGTTTGTTGTCTAGGGAAGGATCAAAGTGGATTACATCTAATGCATAGTGCATGATGAGCTACAAAGTCCGATGAAGCGGTGACCATGGAGCGGTTGGATTTTTCTTAAAGAATGTGAATAGATTGTTATGATTTCTAACGGTCAAGATTGTACCGACTTGTTTGTAATCTTGATGATGAGAATTAGGTTTTTGCTGTGTTACCGACCTAATTGATTTGTATTTAAGGTCGATGAAGTCATTTGTAAAATTTGTTGGCAAGATTGGCAAAAACCTGTTGAGTGTGTAGTTGCCTAACCAGTGAATGGATCTTCACTTTGAGTAAAGGCGGATTGAAGCTTAAAAGGATCTGAGCAAGAAAATGTAGTGTTATTCAGACAGATCAAGAAAACATTTTGTTTTCTAACAATTACAACAAAAGTGAAATTTGTTAAGCGAGTAAGCTCTAACAAGCTTGGTTACTTATTAAATCCTCTAACAAGGTGGTTCATTAGCTTGGATTCTTAAATCCTCTAGCAAGGTTACTCCTAATAGGGTATTGTTGCTTTCATCAAGGCATATTTGTAAATCCCTTAACCGAGTGATTCCTAACAGGAATTAGTTCTTAATAAGACTTATTGTAAAACTTTAACAGGCTTGGCTCCTAAGAGGGCGAACTTCAGAAGAGTTCAGATAGGTATCCTTGTGAGTCTCATCTCACTGTGGTTTTGACCTATTTCAGTTTTCACGTATAAACATTTTTGTCAAGTGGTGAATGATTTTGTGGTTATGATCTTATTTGGTGATTTGATTAACTTCTAATAAGGTAGGATAACTAGAAGTATTGAGAGATGAATATGTTGAGATATGATTAAGCATTGTTGATGTTTACAAGGCTGGATTTGTTTAATGTTAAGTTTTCATAATAGTCAAACCGGTTGATGTCAAGTATTCTTATGAATATTGATCTTGACTATGATATGTTTACTTTGTGTGATTGAATTTGAGTTTGGGATCTTTGTATCAGTTTTTTAGTATACTGAATCACCCCCACCCTCTCAGTATTCTTTCAGATATTTATTCTTTCATCATACCATCACATTGTATGGTAGAAGAAAACCAAGGAGCCACAAAAAGAAGATACTCAATAAAGACTACCCCCACCACCAAAGAGCAGCAAGGATAGTGTTAACATCACACAAGGCTACTTACCATCAAAAACCATAACTAAAATAAATCCACAAGAGCCAATCACTCTAACGATAATAGGGAATAGAAAAAATGGTGAAGGTAGGGGCAACATGAAAGCCAGGCTTGAGTTGTAAGAGGTCATGCACACTAAACCATCAACACCTACCCCATCATCCCTAGCAACATAACAGGCATTTTCAAATCACAATGATGAATCCGTAAGGGAAAAGATCTCCTTTTGTTCCCACACAACCACTCTATAATTTTCTACATATACACCTAAAAACCCCTCCCCATCATCATCCTTAGCTTCGTCCCACTCTACAACTCATTCATTTGATAAACCCCTTCCAATTTTAATTCTACTCATCTCTCTCCCATTAAATTTTTTTAAATTTTAATATCATAATATTTTTTAGGTACATGAGTGTTAGAGTATTTGGTGAGTCTACAATACCTCCAATATCAATAAACACCAAAACAACTTCCACAAGAGAATGGAGAGAAAGATTGCTTCAATAATGCAAAATTGATGAATGTTGTTAATGGAGATATGAGTGTACACAGTAGTTCATACATATAAATACAAGGTCGAAATGAAGTATTATAAAATATCTTGACATGTGTCATAATTATATGCCAATAATCACCTATCATCCACATAAGGTGGATAACTGATACTGTGATAAATCCACTAAAGGTGGGATCTCCACTTATAGTGGGAATGATGCTAAAGTGGCCTCAAAGTAAACTTAAGTAACATGTTTACTTAGGACCTAGGTGAAGACTATGTTGGCAATTGGAGGAATTGATTACACATTTCATTGGTTTTTTGTCATTGATGGCAACACCGACTGTTTTGGTTGTTTACCAGCTTCTTGTAGTTTCTGATAGAGCGGTTGGTTTATGGTATTGATTTGGTATGCTTTGGCTTGTGGATTTGTTTTAGATATGTCATTCATGCTATTCAAATGGGTATCACGATCAGTTGGTTTGGGATTTGATGAATCAGGAGCTATCATTTGTTCTAGTAAGCCTTTTGGTTACCGATAAGAGTTCTGTTGATGGAGCTTTGTTGAAGACCTTTTGATGCATGTGATAAGTGGTGTTGGTGTGGCTTCTAGATGGCTTTCGGGATGTTGTTGGTTATCTTGTTCATGTTTTTGTTGATCAGTGGTGATGTAATTGGGTTTGGACCTAATGCTATCTTATTTGGTTAGGTTATGGATCAGTTTATGTAATGTGTTGGTGGATGATCCCGTTGCATTACTGGTTGGGGTTATTGATTGGATTATGTTGTTTTGGTCTTAGGAAGACTTGGTTGATCATTAGATTATGGGTATAAGATATGAATTTATTATATTATCTTCTAGGTAGCCAACTTAATTGTTTAGGTCCTGAGTTGGTATAAATATATGATGTGATATATCTTTGTAGATCATGGGGCTTAATGTGGTCATAGGTTATGGGATTATTTGTATGATAATAAAGTTGTAATCATATGTAGAGGATTTGATTGATCATAGGTGATTTAATTGGGTTTGTGAAAGAGGTCTAAGACCTCCAGTATTGAACTTAACTGGAACTGTACTCAGGCATAGGAGATGTTATTCTTGTAGTACATTCTTCTTTTGGATTTTGGTCTGGATTTATTTTGTAGTCAGCGAGGCTCCTTTTGTGATGAGCAGTGTACTCTAGGTTGTTTTCCTTCCTGCATGTAAAGGCCCCTCTTATTGTAATCACAACAAGTAAAACATACATATTTCTACTCCCCCTTTGACAAAAATGCCAAAATGAAAAGTAATATATATATATATATATATATATATATATATATATATATATATATTATAGTAAAATTTGCATAAAAAAGGTACATATACAAAAAAGTAAGATTCTTTATCAAGGAGTATTCACTGCAATTTTCAAGAAAATGTCACTGAAAGTGATCTTCATCTAAAACAAATCATTTTGCCATGTTTCCAATAAGGTTTTAGTGATCTCAATGGTTGTCATAACCTGTTTAGCGAATTCTTCCATCGCATTTGTTGTGCTCATTTCTAGAGTTGCCAAAACTACTTCTGCATCCTTGTATGCCCGTTGTAAGATGTCCACTTTAGGTCTCAATTGGTTCTTTATCTCTTTCAAGGATTAGAGCCTTTTAGCCTATTCAAAATCATAGACTTCTAACCGATTTTCAAAATCATCAACTGATTTGCCAAATGCTAAGGTTGAATCTTGTAAAGTATGTAGGCATTACTTATTATTTCCAGTTCCTATACTATCTCTTCTCACCTCTTAATCAAATCAATATAGAAAAATGAAACATTAGATGTATAGGCTAGTATCCTTCCTCCAGTTTCAATAGAAGTCCTTACAAGATCTTTATTCAGGGATAAAACAATCTTCCTTGTATCAATATCTTTCATTATTTGCTCTCCTCTTTTCTTTCTATAATTCTTCTCAGCTAAATTTTGAGAAGCTTCTACAAGGGACTTCAATTGGTCAGAAGCATCAACAAATAGCTAGCCAAGCTTGCCAATAGGACTTGACAAGTTTCCAATGTCAGTCTCCAGTAGAAAACTAGACAGAATCTCAACGATAGTTTGAATTGTTAATGCTTCCTTCCTCTGCTCTTTCAATCGTTTCTTCTGAGCTCTAGATTGCATCACTATTGTAGTCTCCATGAGTTCATATGCACTCATATTATCTACATATATAGGCCCTTTGATACCTATTGAGTCATCCCCATCATCCATTTGTTGCTTATCAATTGATTTTTTCTTTGCATCTGCTATCTTTTCCTCTATTTTCTCTTTCACTTCATCCTTTTTTTGTTCAGATACCTTCACTTCAACCTCTTTCTTAGTTTTCTCTTTCTCTTTGTATGCCTTTGTTTGTTTCTCCTGAGTAACCATTGTAACCGGTGGTGATTGAGTTTCCACTTAGTGTTCTTTTCTTGGTGGAGGTTGAATATCCACACTAGGTTGAATTACTGGTTCTTCAACTGCTTTTTCCTATGTAATAGGATAAATCAATGGTGTCCCAAATATCATCTACAAAGATATCAGGTAGAGAAGTAGAGTCATCCTTATGCTTAATAGGATAGACAATATCTTGTACAATAATTTCTTCTTCATCTAACTCCGGTTGCAATCCAGTCTCTGCTTGGTTAGTCTTATGAGACTTTGACTGCTCATGCATCCTTTGAATATTTCTAGCTATCTCATGAGTTTCAACTTCAACATATTGCACCTTTCCATTCATTAACATCAATTTTCTTTTCGTAAATGAAACTATCCTTTGAAATTATCAAGTAATGCTAATAATTCATCTCTAGACAATTCACCAAAATATTGAATAAAAATACTACTAATTATTTCTTGATCTTGTTCAAAAACCACTTCCCACTTATTTGAAAGAATAGAATACAAAGAATTAGAAATATCATCTTCAAGATCCTAAGGCAATTGATTGTATGGACATAAGTAGTTGATTACCTTTTGAACAATTTGTTCCTTCTGAACCTCATCAAATGAATCAAAACATTCTTTCACATTATCAAACCTATTCCTCCCTAATGTTTTTATTGTTCTCTCAAAATCAGTCATAGGTTTGTAAGATAAAGCATTAATAGGAATACCCTGTTGTGAGGTGTTGACTACTGGTTTGGCTTTCTTACCAGTTGCTTTCATTTTCTTTGGTTCCTCTTCTATGTCGGTATCATCAAATTCTTCTTGAAGAATAAGTTGCCCAGTCCTCTCTTCTTCATTGCAGTCTTCTTTTTAGCATATACTTTGGGTGCAGGTTCCTTTTTAACTTGAACACTTCTTGTCACCCTTGTATTGGTGGCCACTAGAGGTGCTTGTTTAACTTTTTTCTTCTTCTTATCTTTGGTAGAACTAGGTTCAGCAGGTGAATTTCTTTCCTCGTATATTCCCAGTCTTTTCTTCTTCTTATCCTTGGGAGATGCCAAAAGTTTGTTGGCATATCCGATTAATAAGTCATAATTGACTTCATAACTCATTTCATCCTCCCTGGGTTCTACGACCTCCATAAGAAAAAAGTTTGTGGTGACTGTGAAACAAATGTTTTTTGCAAAGCTTTTCACCACATCTTCAGGTAGCCTCACTCTCATGCTCATCTTCTTTTGGAATTCATTAAAATATCTATTCATTTCATAAGAGAATGTGTTCTTTACAACCTTAATGCTATTCTTGATTTGAGCGGTTATTGGTAGCTCTTTTTACCATTGAATGTCACCTATTCCTAGTAGGAAATTTTAAAAATAAAAGAATAGACCAATCAATAATTTACCAAATTTGAACTTTTGACTATTGTCTTTCTTAATTGATTATAGGTTTAACATCAATTGACTCCTTATAGCCTTGCATAAGTGATAATCTACATTCTCAACAATCATTATGTAAGTTGCATGCACAACTGCAGATGGAACATTGTTCATTCTGCTAGAATAAAATATCCTATAACCAATAACTATAGTAGCAAGTCTAACTATTGGGTATTTGATGTTATCAACTAAAAATGCATGACCGTCAGAGTTAGTCTCAGTTAGCGTAACCACAGTCTCTTTTGAAATTTTCCTTAGCTTAGGAACTTCACCGGTTTGCCAAAAGCTAGTCACTACACATGGATTGCTTCTTTTGTGATTGTGTGCGACCTTTCAAGATACATATTTTCACCATGCACATGACTAAGAATTATCCTAACATGTTCTTCTTCAAAATATTCAAGAAAATACGCTACATTGTGAAAAGCCTTTTCATAAACCCTAATGTACTCGGGTTTGTTTTTGCCAATTTTATCACACAAGGATTTCAGTTGAGAATAAATTGATAATGATCCTAAATCTTCAATTTCACATTCAATGTAACTGGATAAATCACCTTTTATCATAACACCATCAGGAACTTGAAACAAAGCATTATGACACTATTTTGTCTATTTCCATAGACTCCATAGGTTCAGTAGTGATCATAAGTCTTTCTACTTTCTTAGATGATGATGCCATTCTAGATAAAATCAATTTGAGAGAGATTAACAAAATAATACCTTAATTCCTCCACGCTGGCAAGGTTTTTGGTTGATCTCTTGAATGTACACCCATTTTTCCTTTACTAATATTCGAATCCGCCTAAATCTTTCAATCTGCAACACAAATCCATCTACAATTAGCAAGCAAATCTCTCTTTCACTTTGCAGGTGCTCAAGAATTCTCTTTTGAATGTAATTAGGGTAAAAATAACATAGTAAGACTTTCTTTTATAAACTTTACCCACTACATTAATTGCTCAATTGATAGGGTAAAAAACCCTAATATACCGCTTAACAATACTTCCAATACTGACAGCTATATAACTGGTTGAGAATGTATTGAAAAATCGATAGACTATGATATCAAGAATTCTCACAAAATAACTCAAAATGCAAACTCTCTTACTACACATTCTTCAAGGGGTCTGAAACTAAAATTACCGCTATAGTCCCCTTAGACCTGTTGAAAAGCTTAATTCACTGGTGTAGGATTCTCCACACTAGGTGAAGGAATAGATTCTTCTGCAGGCTTGTGCTCACTCTTCTTTTCCAAACTTTGTTCATCTCCTCTCTAGTTTCCTCAATATTGACCTTCTGCTTACCTTTCTAATCTTTAGAGTGGTTGACTGGTTTGTTCCTTCCTGGTTCTCCAGAAATTTTCCATGTGTCCCGATTTCTAACAATGATAGCAAGCCATTCCAGATGATCTCCAAGGTCCTAGATTACCTTTTCCAGTTCTCCTTCTACAGTTCATAGCCACATGACCATAATTATTACAATTGGTGCAAATAACATTAGTTACCTTTTCCATTTCAAATGGACTAAACCGGTTGACATAGGGTTTATGCTAGTT
Organism: Cryptomeria japonica; assembly: GCF_030272615.1. Lineage (NCBI taxonomy): Eukaryota > Viridiplantae > Streptophyta > Pinopsida > Cupressales > Cupressaceae > Cryptomeria > Cryptomeria japonica. The sequence goes on from NC_081405.1 coordinate 581,245,188, forward strand.
CATATTTCCCCAGTTGTCATAGGTTCTCCTCCAGTCACCATTAGGTCTTGACTTCATGTGAGGTGTTGGATTATTTGCTCCATATTTGCATTCAATTGATCTATGTCGATACATGTTGCATATAAAATAGTGACCTCCAAATCTCCTAGATATATACCTAGCATTTGCATTATTGCATGTAGTCTCATTAGGTCTTCTTCTACACAAATTTGTAGTACATCCAGGTTTATGACAGACAAAGCAAACAGGTTTAAGAAATTTCTTACCTATAGGCTTGTTATCCTTAGGAGAAGTTTTACCTTTGTGTATGTTGTTCTTTGTACCAAAAGATTCTCATTTCTCAGATGTATTAAAACCTATTCCAGATGTGTCACCTTTCATCCTTTGAGATTGAATATGCTCATTCAACATAGAAAAACTCTTATTGAACTTTTTCAACTTTTCATTAGCCTCAGTGAGCTCTCTAGTAAGATCTTCATTGTGTTTTGTAAGAGTCTCTCTTAGAGATGTTGCCATTTCAAGATTTAGCTGCAAATCCTCCTTCTCTTTTTTCTTCATGCGAATGCTCGTGCAAAGTTGCATTCTCTTGTTTGATCTTAGAAATCTCATGATCTCTTTCTTTGATTAGGTCTTTAGCTACCCTTCTTTCTTCTAGCTCTTGGCTCATGCAGATAGTTAGGGCATCTAACTCTCTTTTCAGATTTACCTTTTCACCATTCATTTTTTCAACTTCTTCAGCTAATGAATCAATGTTAGCCTCATCTAAAGAACTATTATTAGATATCTCCAATAGTTGTTCAGTTATCTATCTCCTTTTGACTTGTGAAGCTTTAAATCTAACCCTTAGGGTTTCCACCTCTTCCTTGGTAGCATCAAACACTCTAGCCATCTCTAAATAACTCATATCCCCCATGATGGCTTTAGGGTTTTCTTCTGAGCAATTAAGCCTCAAGGAAGTTTGGCTCTGATACCAATTGATAGACTTATAAAGCACTGAGAGGGGGAGTGACTCAGTGACAACAAAAAAAATACCACTTTAAACATAGATCGGTACAGATACTTAACCAGTTTACCTAATAGTATGCATGCAATCCAAAATGATATTAAAGCATCCACAACAAGTAAAACATCCACCATAACACAAGTTTTTATATGTGGAAAACCCAACTGGGAAAAACCATGGTGATATGGGACTCACAAGTTAACTATCTATAGTAATAGGTAACTGACTGGTTAAGGTCTCCAAAAGTGCTCTTCTAGGAGCAAATCCTGTTAAAGATCCCAAATCTCTATTAGGAGCTATACCCTATTAAAGGTAGTACCTTTTTAGGAGTAACCTCGGTAGATGATGTGTGAGCACCTTGTTAGAGTTTGTACAATGAAGCTTGTTAGAGCTTACTCGGTTTGGAGATTCGACTGTTGTAGTGATTAGAAAACAATAGGTGGTGTGATCTAGAAGCAACACAACTTGCTTGAATAGATCCTCTTCTGGTCACTCAAAACTACATCACCAAAATACTCTATAAAGCCTTCAACAACTCAACACTTCTATCTCTCATCATAAAAATAATTTCATCATAATGTCATTGGATTTCATGTTGGCCCAAGATTCATATCACACTTTCCTAGGTGTAGTGTATCTGGATAGTCTAACATAACTCATCATAGATTGTCACCAAATCTATCAGTTAGGGATACCTCATCATGACCAGTGATAACTCAACACACAATCAGTGAAACTTGTTGGAACACCGATACCAGTTAAGAGTTAACCTCTTCCAACTCCTAAACTGATTGTCCTCATTTTGCTTGTTTACAGGTCTCCAATTAATCTCCATACTTTTGGCAATCCATTCTTGTATATACTGGTTGTCTACATATATCGGTTAGACATCCTTTAAACCATTTTAACTTAACTATACATATAATACTAGTTTTGCAATACAAGGGCTTAGGAGTAATACAAGTTTGTCTTAACTAAGATTACAATGACAATGTGAACATATGTTTGTGTATATGTGTACCATCAATGACAATGGATGAAGTCATCCATTACAATCATCATCAAGCCAACATTATATTTTGTGGATGGTTGGTAAATATTCTATGGTTTATATTTGTGCTTAATTGTTATATATGTTATCCTGGTAATAAGGTTTTAATGCTTAAAGTTCTATAATTTTTTGACAACTAATTCATCCCCCCCTCTCAGTTGTCCTCCGGTTATTTGAGTTATCTAAACTTGGTATCAGAGCTTGGTCCTCTCTGTAGAAGCTTAACTGCTTGAGGAATATCCTATGGAATCTAATAGTGCAAGTTCATCAAGTACATCTGCAACTATTTTTTGGAGAGAAATTCCAAGGCTTGATGGAACAAATTATAGAGTATAGAAGATTTGGATGGAGACTCATCTGAGATATCTTGGCAAGGAGTTTGGGAGATCACTAAGAATGGCTATACAGCTTACAATCTAGCATCTGGTAATCCTCCTCCGACAGGATGGGATAAGGACATTGAAAATGATTGTAGAGCTAGAGAACCTCTTTTGTGTGCATTTTCTAATCAACAAATTATGGGACTATCTCACAAATCAACTGTGAAGGCTATATGGAATAAATTGGACTCTGAATGAAGGTGACCCTACTGTTAAAATTGCTAAACTTGATGGTTACTGGGTGAGATTTGAGAACCTAAAGATGGAAGAAGATGAAAGGATTACTACTTTATGAAGTGAGTTAATGAGATTGTCATGGGAATTCAATGTTGTGGTGGATCTCTGAGTGAAGATGAAATAGTTTCTAAAGTACTGAGAGCTTTTCCACCAGCTTATAAGATGAAGGCTACTACAATAAATGAGTTGAGAACTATGGAAAACACCTTCGTTAATAGGGATATCTTGGCTGGGAAGTTATCTGCTTTTGTGCTTGAAGAATTCGGTCCTTCTGGAGTTGCAAAATCTAAACCTTCTTTTCATGCATCTACATCATCTACCAACAAGAGTGATTGGAAATCCTTATATGCTAAGGAACTCAAGGAAATGAAGAAAGAAGATGAATAGTTTGAGCAATTTGAAGCCCTATGTACTAGAAAAGTACCTAAAGGTCCTACAGGAAGTAAGTATGAAGGAAAATCACCTTTAAAATGTTTTGCATGTAATAAGATAGGTCATTTTGCATCTAGATGTCCTGAATGGAATTAAAGATTTGAGGAAAGAGTTAGAAGATCTTATAAACCTAACCATGATTATAAAAGAAAGCATAAGTACAGGATAAATAAAGACAAATCATGCTATTATGCCGATGAGGAAGGTGTGACTGATTTTGATGATGAATCAGCACAAGATTCATCTAGTAGATCCAATAATGGAAAGGAATGGGTATTTTTGGCTATCAAGGAATATGATCCAGTACCTGAATAAAAGGCCCTTTCAGCTAAAATTGGAGACAAGGATGAATGGGTGATAAATAGTGGATGTTCACATCATATGACTAGAAATAAAAGGAAGTTTCTATCTTTGCAAGAATTTGATGGTGGTTTGGTTAGATTTGGAGATGAAAAAGCATGCATAATAAAGGGAAGATGAACTATATCATTGGATGGTAAGCATGATACTGATAATTTTTATTATGTTGAAGGTTTAATGCATAATATTTTGAGTGTAGGATAGTTGGTGGATAAGGGTTTTCAGTTACAATTCAAGGATGGAAAATGCAAGATTATGAACAGATCTAGATTGGAGATTACAACCGGTACTTAGAATAAAGGTAACATCTTTCATTTGAACTCTGGTGAGAAGATGTGTTTCATTTCACAAATTGATGAGAGTTGGTTATGGCATAAGAGGTTGTGTTAGGTAAATTTTGATTCCATTGTAAAGATCAATTCTACTAAGGCAGTTAGATATATACCTAAGATTGTGAAGCCCCATAATCATGTATGTAAGGAATGTCAAATGGGAAAGCAAGTCAGAAATTATTTTAAGAGTATACATGACAAATCTAATGATGTTCTTGATCTTATTCATACTAATTTGTGTGGTCCTTCTAGAATCAAAAGTTTTCAGGGTGATAGATATTTTATGCTGACCATTGATGACTATTATAGAATGATGTGGGTTAATTTCCTAATGGAGAAATATGATGCATTTGAAAAGCTTAAAATCTTTAAAGCTAAAGTTGAGACAGAGACATGATTGAAGATTAAATGCTTAAGGTCAAATTAGGGTGGAGAATTCACATCCGGTGAATTTAATAGTTATTGTGAAAAGAATGGGATAAGGAGACAATTATCTACACCCTGGACACATCAGTAGAATGGAGTTGTCGAAAGGAAGAATAAAACTATCTTTGATGTGGCTAGAACTATGATGGTGGAACCTAATCTGCCTCATATCTACTCGAGAGAAGTTTTGAGCATGACAGTATACACATTGAACAGAGTTCATATCAAGCATGACATCGGTAAGATACCTTATAAGTTATGGTTTGGTCATACACCTACAGTTAAGCATTTCAGAATCTTTGGTAGTAAATGCTATATCAAAAGAGATGATTTCATCGGAAACTTTGATCCTAGATGTAATGAAGGGATATTTCTTGGTTATTCTAATGAAAGAAAAGCTTATAGGTGTTATGACAAAATATTGCAGATAATTATGGAGAGCACTAATGTCAAGGTGGATGAGCTAAACAGAAATCAAATCAGAACTTATGATAGAGAACCGACAATGGAGATAATCATAATTGAACCGGTAGCACCTGCACCAGAACAAAATTTTGAACCAGTTACTCCAGCAGTATCATAAAAGTCAACAGTAACTGAAGATCAAAGAATAGGGATGAAAAGTCAGAAGACTCCTTGGTATGTTAGGATAAATCATTCAGAAGATCAGATTATTAGAGACAAGAACAAAGGAGTGATGACAAGAAGAAGGTTGGCAACTGAAGAGGTATGTTTAATTTCTCAAATTGAACCAGCATCAGTAATTGAAGCATGTAAAGATGAAAGTTGGATGAAAGCTATGGAAGAGGAATTACATCAGATAGAAAATAATAACACATGGAATTTAGTTTCCCAGCCTAAAAATAAGAATGTTATTGGAACTAAATGGGTTTGTAGGAATAAATTAAATGAAGATGGACAAGTTGTGAAGAATAAAGCAAGATTGGTTTGTAAAGGATATTGTCAAAAGAAAGGAAATTATTATGATGAAACTTTTTCTCCGATGGCTAGGATTGAAGCAATGAGATTATTTCCTGCTTATGCTACCCATAAGAACTACAAGATTTATCATATGAAAGTTAAGTGTGCATTTATGAATGGAGATCTTGAAGAATAAGTTTACATTGAGCAACCTGATGGATTCTCACTTTTAGATGACAAAAACATGGTTTGTAGGTTCAGGAAAGCTTTATATGGATTAAAACAAGCCCCTAGAGCTTGGTATGCAAGATTGGATAAATATCTTTTGAATCTTGGTTTCACTAAAGGTAATGTTGAGAGTAATTTATACTATAAGATCACTAATGATGACATATTGATTGTTGAAGTCTTTGTTGATGATAACATTTTTGGAGGTGAAGACAAGTTATATATGGAATTGTCTAAAAATATGAAGAATGAATTTGAGATGCCTATGATTGGGGAAATGAATTTTTTCTTAGGTTTGCAGATTACTCAGACTGATAAAGGTATTTTCATCTATCAAAATAAGTATGCTAGAGAGTTGTTGAAGAAATTTGGTATGGAAGATTCTAAACTGGTTGGTACACCTATGGTTACAAGTGAGAAGTTGATGAAGAAAGATGAATCAGTAACGGTAAATCCTACAAGGTACAAGTCTATGATTGGAGGTTTGTTATATCTGACCCAAACTGGACTAGATATAATGATTGTAGTTTGTATTATATCAAGATATTGGAGTGATCCTAGAGAGAATCATGAGAGTGAGATGAAAAATGTTTTTGACTTTACACTATATGCATTTATAGATGTTGATTGGGCTGGAGATGTTGATGACCGAAAGAGCACATCCGGTGGAGCTTTCTTTCTTGGAAAGAAACATGTTTCATGGATTGGCAAGAAGCAATCATGTACATCTTTGTCTACTGCTGAAGCTGAGTATGTTGTTGCTGCTACTAACTATACACAAGTTCTATGGATGAAGTAAATGTTGAAGGATATAAGGGTGGATTGTAATGCACCGGTAGTTATTCACTCTGATAACTCTATTTTTATTGATATATCAAAGAATACAGTATTTCATTCTAAGAAAAAGCACATGTCTATCAAATATAACTTTTTGAAGGAGAAGGTAGAATAAAATGAAGTCAGACTAGTTTATGTGAACACTGAAGAGAATATTGAAGATATGTTCACTAAACCTTTGCCTAAGGAATTATTTGAGTCCTTTAGAGACAGATTAGAGGTTTCTGCCCCTCTAGTAGAGACCTGAATGATGTTGATTGGCATCAGTCTGACATGCACTTACAGAGCTACTATCCATGCTGGATTGATGTGTTGGTGCTACTACTTAGGGGGAGTAGTTAGATATGTGGCTTAGTGGATTTATGATTTTTCTTTGATGTTCATGTCAAATTTCTGATATTAATGTCAAAGGGGGAGAGATATATGTGAAAAATAAAGCTTAGCAGAATATTAGTGAAGGGGAGAGATCAGAGCTTAACAAAGATATCATTTATAGGGGGAGTTTGTTAACTTCATTGTTATATCATCTTTTGGGAGATTGTAGATTGTCTTCCTTTGGGGGAGACTTGTTCGACATTTCTTGGCACTTGGATGTTTTTCACATCTAGTGTTGTCATTAATGCCAGAGGGGGATATTGTTGGCAATTGGAGGAACTGATTATGTGTTGCATTGATGTTTTATCATGGATGGCAACACCGACTGTTTTGGTTATTTACTAGCTTTCGGTAGGTTCTAGTAGAGCGGCTGGTTTATGCTATTTATCCAGTATGCTCCGGTATGCTTTGGCTTAAAGATTTGGTTTAGATATACCATTCATGATATTCATATGGGTATCGCAAATATGTGGTTTAGGATTTGATGACTCAGGAGCTATCATTTGTTCTAGTAAGCCTTTTGGTTACTAGTAAGGGTTCTCTCGATAGGGCTTTGTTGAAAAGCTTTTGATGCATGTGATAAGTGGTGTTGGCACAACTTCTCGATGGCTTTTGGGATGTTGTTAGTTATCTTGTTCATGTTCGTGTTGATCGATGTTGTTGGATCTGGGTCTGGACCTAATGCTATCTTATTCGGCTAGGTTATGGATTGGTTTATGTAACGTGTTGGTGGATGATCCCAATGGATTACCGGTTGGGTTTATTGATTGGATTATGTTGTTTTTGTCTTAGGTTGAACTCGTTGCTCTTTAGATTGCGGGTTTAAGTTATGAATTTATTTTATTATCTTTTACATGAACAACCTAATTGTTTAGGTCTCGGGTTGGTATAAATATATGATGTAAGATCTCTTTGTAGATCATGGGGATTAATGTGGTCATAGGCTATGGGATTATATATGTGCAAATAAAGTTGTAATCATATGAAGGATTTGGTCGATCATAGCTGATTGAATTGGGTTGGTGAAAGATGTTTAAAACCTCTGGTACTAAGCTTAATCAGAACTGTAGTCAAGAATAGGAGATGCTATTCTTGTAGTTCATTCTTCTTCTGGATTGTAGTATGGATTTATTTTTTATTTAGTGAGGCTCCTTTTGTGATGAGCAGTGCACTCTAGGCTATTGGTCTTCATGCATGTGAAGGCCCCTCATATTGTAATCACATACTTACTATAGAAGTATTATATGACTATGGATAGGCTTCCCACCATGGTTTTTCCCTTTACTGGTATTTCCACATACAAATCTTGGTGTTATCTTTTGTGGATTGTTGGTAAATGTTTTCTGGTTTATAGTTGTGCTTAACTGTAATATTTGATATTCCGGTATCTAGTTTATGTATTCCGGTAATAAGGTTTTAATGCCTAAAGTTCTATAATCTGTTGACAACTAATTCATGCCCCCTCTCTATTGTCCTCCAAATATCTGAGCTATCTAAAAGAATATACTAGGTACAACACTTAATCACATAAATAGTCCCCTTAAGTAAACCCTAGAGAGTATATTACTATACAAATATGCAAGACTATGATGATGCAATATGGGTCCTAGCTATTAGGTCATATTAGGTACCCATGTATAATGCAAATCTTTCACAAATGAAGAACAGATGAAAACCCAATGGGATAAAAATCCTCTCAAAAAGAGAGATAAGAAGCAAAATGATGATGCATTGAGGAATACATACCCCCACTATATATATCATGTATATACATTTAAATAACCCCCTATAGGAAGGAAAAAGAGAGACACATGATATCACTACCATAATGAATAAGCTCCAATATCAATGAAGTATGTATGAAAATAAAACATGATAAAATCCCTATAAGAAACACATCTCCTCTTAGGAAGAAACTAGTCCATGACATGATGGGAAATTTATTCCATGTCCAGCTGAAAGATGGAGGGAGGAAGTCCCCAAAGGTGAGTCACTAAAAACTAAGTAGGGTTCTCTAAGCTCAAAGAAGCCACCGCATAAGCATGATTAAACTCAACCATGAAATGTGACCAAACAAGTGAAGCAGAAAAAACATGAATGTCAATCTCCAAAGATAATGTAGATAAATCAACATCTTTGGTAAAACTATCATCAAAGAGAAGATACATTGAACCTTGAGTATGTCTTATAAAACTACAATATGAGACTCAACAAATAATTTTGAAACAACAATCAAATACTCATCCAATAAAGAAAGAACTAAAAAAATATGATCAATCTTCCAAAGAGTAGAACTCAAATCTAAGGAAGTAGGAGGTGGAGGAATAAGAAGATCAATTCTCATCTCAAGAACACCAAGATTTAAGTGACCAAAATTCTCCTCACAAATATGACTCACCCTTAATGGAAGGGTATGAACATCAATCAAAGGAACATCATCATCATAAGAAAATTAAGAAAATAAATACAATTGAGATGAAGGATCCACCATTCTTACAACAATGTAATCTCTAGTATACATGTCCCTAATTTAGAAATGATCAAGAGTAAAATTCACTATATTACCTTGAGCACAATGCTTAATTTGATAAACTAAAAGGATATTAGTAGTCAAGGAGGGTAGACAAAAAAAATCACTAAATTTTCTCTCTCCCATGTCAATAAAATCTTTCCCACAAACCTTCATGTATATGTTGTTACCTATTAATATATTAGGAGATTCGCAAAGCTCAACAAAAGACATATCCATAGATGATGCCATATGATTTTATTCGCCTAAATTAAGAAGCCATCTCACATTTTTAGGAATTGCAGATGCCAAGAGCATATTACCTTTCATCTATTTAATGCAATATGAAATTATTATATTTATTAATTGTATTGATGAACAAGATATCGATTGTGATGTTGGGGAAGAAGAAGGGGACAAATATAAGGCTAGATTGATGTTATTTTTCTCAAAAAGGTGTGTAAGTTCATCAATATTCTTATTATAACATCTATTCTCATCATGTCATAGAATTTTTATAACAAATACATTTTAACTTCTTTTTAGACGATTTCTTTTTAGAAGATATCTTGAACTTAGGGGTATGTAGTGAAGGATAATCATTAGTGCTTGAGACCTTGCAAACTTCAATGTGCCCATGTGTCCCACTATATCTTGTTTCCTTGTGAGTTGAGATGCAAAACCATCAAGAGAGGTCATTTTGTGTGCACAACCTAAAGCATCCATAGTAGCATAAAATGCAGAAACAAACATTGAATAATCAAGACTAAGATTAAAGAGAATAGACAAAATCAATTGTTCATCCTCTCTAGTCACCCCACAATTAAACAATTCCAATCTAACAAAATTGAGACTAGTAAAGAAGTGTAGTTCACATCATATTTTCATCCAAGAGATGTGTATTGATCATGGCAATGGTTTCATGAAGCATCTAGGCATACACATGTTTTGAGTGTATTATTCTTGTAATTTATTATTGTCTATGCTCTATTTTAGTATATTTTTAATGCTTTGATGATTTATGGTGTGTATAGACCACCCACATATTTAATATGGTGTGATGATATTTCAAATGAAGTATGTAAGATGGTATTATGTTTGATTTTACCATGCCTAATTTAATGAAATTTAGTACATTGCCTCAATACGAATTAAATGTGATTGTGGAACTAAAAGACATGTTGAGGTGAAAAACTAATTTGATGATGATTTACTATGCGAGATATTAGTGTTGATGTTAAATTTAAATGACAATATCTTTTAAATTGAGAAAATGCAATAAATTAATATATGTGATATTAAACTCCATTTAGGGAAACTATATTTGCTTCGACTATTTATATACATGAATAGATACCCCTGATGTGTGTTGAGTGGTTGCAAGTACTAGGTATAAACTTCACTTGGCTACACAAGTTTGAGTGTACCTTGACAATGGTTATATGGGACATGTCATATTGCTCTACTATATTAGCCCTAAACTGTTGTACTCAATTTGAATATGATTTCTCATGTGATTACTAGTGTGATACCACAAATACTATGTTGGGTAACGTTTTGGAACCCTAACCCCTATATGGATGCCCAATAAAGAGTGCTTTAGTTCTTTGGTGCTAATTTGCATTTCTTGTAAATTAAAGTGTAAAATTGAGTTTTATAGTTTAAATGGCATTTTTTTCTAATTTAATGTTGAGAAGACAAGTTTATGGGTTTTTATGGAATCTATTGTTTCAAATGTTTAAATATGACTAATTTGTACTCATTTTGATTGCATTTGATCATTGGAGTGAAATTTTAATTTTGAGGAAATTAAGTTTTAATTATTCATTTATTTAACATTGATATAGTTTTTAGTGGTTTAATGGTTGTTTATTATGCTCATTCTAGTATGCATTTGATTGGGGAAAATTTATGAATGTAGGAATTTAAAAAATTAATTATAGAATTTATTTAATTATTTTAATTTGAAAAAAATGAAGTGGGTTTTATAGAAGGCATTGGTCTATTTGACACTTGGTGTATTTTGGAGTTTTGGAGACCATGAAAACCCTCATTTAGAGGAAAAATGATGAGTTGTTTGTGAGACAAATTGGACACTGAATTTCTTGAAATTAGTTGCATTTGGATTGCAACTGAGAAGGAAAGTCATTGCTTTGTTTGTATGAGTTTTCATTGCACGTTTCTAAAGATCAATTCATTGCAAATTATGGCTTGTAAAAGAGGTATTTTATTGAATCTTTTTTTATTCTTCATTTTAATCATTTTAAAAGACTTGACTGGTACTGGTAGGGTGTTACTACCATGTTGATGATTTTTCTTTCTACCCTCAATCCTAAGAGAAACTATAAAACCTTAGGCAATGGGAACAAAAATCTAGGTTATATATTTATTCCTATCAATAGATTTAGGACATGAAAACACAACACAAAAAGGCTCTCATAGCCTTCTTCACTTTGAGCTCCACCAAACTCAAAAGGGTATTCCTTACTTTCATATTTGATGGAATTTTACCAGTACATCTTCGCACAATAGTCACGGGCTTCTTAGTCATGGATGATTCTATAGTTTATCAACAATGGCTCTTCATGATTTATCGATTATTCAATATCTATCCAATTTATTGTAATTAACATTTGAGAATAACAATCATGCATCTCCATCAACCTTTTATGAAAAAACTATATAATAGCAACACTTTCATATCATGTTTTTTCATTATTTATTCATCCCGGAGATGCTTAAACACAAAACAACATAAACATGAAATAAATGGAAAAGGAGAGAGAAAATGAATTTTAATATTTTGAAATGTCTTTGAATCTAATCATGAAAACCACGTGGACCAGTGTCTAATCCATGGAAAAGATTCAATACCATGTTAAATGCAAACATCTAGTAGCAATTCATTGAAATTAGTGGGCCAAAATAACATTGATTCCTTACACCAATGCAACCCCATTTTCTTATTACAAAAACCATTCTTCAATTAATCTAAAGAATACTCTTGAGATTACTGCAACATGAATTAAGGACATTAATTTCTTCCGCGAAGAAAATCTACAAACATTATCACACATTCACAAAATCTTTGGTATTGATATTCATGTAAAATAAGAGATACACATATAGTGTTATAAAATTACAACCCCTGCAATTTTAACCATATTTTAGGTCCTCACCTTGGTGATAATATCTCCTTCCCTAACTGAGATCTATTTCTGCAGTCTCACGCCTTCACCTTTCCTCCTTCAAGACCTGTGGCTACTTTAGACCCTATATGAGCCCCAAAATAGGGTAGGACAAGGGTGTGGCACCCTTGTCTCCACCCCTTAGGGTGGCCCTAAGTTAGGTCTGCCCAGTCTCCTATGCATAATTTTCCATTGGAGTTTCTAATTCCTCTTTTTTGGCCTTTAGTGATTGAAAATTAATCCTTGAGTCATGTATAAAAGGGGATTCAATTCCCTCATTTATGGGGGAGAGAGGCATAAGCATAAGATATAGGATTTCAAGCTCATCATCAAGCATTCAAGCATTCAAGTCTTCTTCATTCATCCATTGGAGCAACATTACAACATTCATTTGTACGCATGTGTGTGAGTTGGGGTTTTGTCATCTCAGATGCCATTTCATACAAAATTTGTGATTACATTCAATAATTAAAGAAATCATTATCAACAAGTTGCAGATCTATAAGGTATACATTTCCATTGTTTACATTCAAGAATTTGCAATTACTTTCTTTCAAAATTGATTCCTCAACTGGGGTTTTACTGAGGCATACCCCTATCCACAACCATTCTACCTCTCTTTTTTGCGTGTAGGTTGCAAATGCCAGGTTGTAATTGTAGGTTTGGGCTTCATTTGTAGAGACGGAAGAACCTTTTTCATTTCATGGATTCCATGGAGGACCATGTATATTGCCACCATGGTCCACATGAATTTTCTCAAAATTTGTAGGATAGATCCGTATCAGTCTAATTAACTGACATCCAAAGTTACAACACAATCCTGAATGGGTAGCTCCTCATTTCACTCATTTTCTCTCTCTTTTCCGCATAGTCAATAAGTCGACTTTCTCATTTAGAAAAGAGGGTAAATCACACTTCGACCCTTGCAATTCACTTGTAATTCACATCCTTGTTTCCCTTGGATTTGGATCTAGTGGTTTCAAGCCCCTCTTTTGAATATAGAGTTCCTCCAAGTGAAAATCATCCTAGTGGCTTCCTTTCTCTCTCCTAGGTGGGGAGTCACTACAATCCAATTTTTCACTTTACATTTTGGTAAACCCATTGTCTTACACATTAATTCTGATTTCCTATTATAAGATTTGATTAATTGCAATTTGAATTTCAAATTTTCATTTTCAAGTTTGATTTTTTTGCAAATTTTAGAGGTTATTTGCATAAAAACCCTAATTTTTTTATTTTGAGAAAATTAAGCTTGTGAGGTGTAAAATTTTAATTGCTTGTGACAGATTTGATTTCTATTTCAAATTTCCAATTCAAATCTGTCTCTTACTCTTAAAATTCAATGGTTAAATCATAAAATCCTAATTTTTACGATTCTTCTATTTTTGACCTTTCATTCCAAGTTTGACTGATCTAGACATGTACAAATAGGCTATCTTTTTGGATTATGCATTAAAATCACAATCTCTATCATCCCTGAAAATTTTTTAAAAAGTTGGTCAGACTGTGTTTGTTCCTGCCACGATCCTGGACTTTTTTCCTAAAATTTTGGGAGATGGAATTGACTGTATTTTTCTGCTCAAATCGAGAAAATCAGCATACTTTATCAATTTTAACACTCTCTAACATCAAACACAAATTCAAAATTCATCAAATTCACATCTTAAAATTAATTTTCATAAAAAGGTCCTAATCTTAGATCTGCTTTCCAGCAAATTCAAATTTCACTTAAGAGACTTTTAATGGCAATTAATAGATTAGATTTACTTGCTCTTTCGCATATGATTACATTTATTTTTGCATATATTTACTACAATCATGTGTCAGATAAGAGTTTCTTTCATTTCTTGTTGCTTATGTTTCTTCATAGCATGTCATCATATTGTGTTGTTAGGATTTCCAAATTATTTTCTTTCCAATTAGATCTCAAAGCTTTAATGTATCATTTATGTTGCATTATGGTGATATTGTTTACAAAATGCATTTCCTATGTTAATCATCTTAAAGCTTTTGTAGATACTAAACCTAGAGATCCTAACCTTTGTACCTCTCCTAGGGTATCTTGTGTGGATGAAAGGAGATCTAATTCTTTACCTAATGATCTTTCTACAAGAGAGCAAGCATTGGAAAGTAATATGGACCCATCTTCTCCTCATATACATACCCTTGAGGAAGGGGAGCAATATGAAAACATCAACATTCTTACATCTTTAGATCCTCCTTATTCTCCTAAGAGCTATCTTTAACATCAAAGTCTATGTAGGGAGGATGATTTCATGCATTTTATTCATGACCTTTCTCCTTTCATAGAAATCACTAAAAATGAGCTTTTAGTTGATGAAGATGTTCTTCCTCAATCTTCCAAAAAGGATAAGCTTTTAGGTTGACTTCATTGATCATTAGATTGTGGATTTAAGTTATGAATTTATTGTATTATCTTTTAGGTGGCTGACCTAATTGTTTAAGTCTGGGGTTGGTATAAATATATGATGTAAGATATCTTTGTAGATCATGGGGATTAATGTAGTCATGGGTTATGGGATTATTTGTGTGTGAATAAATTTGTAATCATATGTAGGATTTGGTCGATCATAGGTGATTGAATTGGGTTGGTGAAAGATGTTTAAGACCTTAGGTACTAAGCTTAATTGGAACTGTAGTCAGGCATAGTAGATGTTATTCTTGCAGTTCATTCTTCTTCCGAATTGTAGTCTAGATTTATTTTGTATTCAGTGAGGCTCCTTTTGTGATGAGGAGTGCACTCTAGGTTGTTGGCCTTCCTCATTGTGAATGCCCCTCATATTTTAATCACATACTTACTGCAAAAGTATTCTTTGACTATGGGTAGGCTTCCCACCATGATTTTCCCTTTACTCATTTTTCCATCTACAAATCTTGGTGTTATCTTTTCTAGATGGTTGGTAAATTTTATGTGGTTTATATTTGTGCTTAACTATAATATTTGATATTCTGGTATCTGGTTTATGTATTCTGGTAATAAGGTTTTAATGCTTAAATTTCTATAATTTGTTGACAACTGATTCACGCCGCCTCTCAGTTGTCCTCTAGTTATCTAAGATATGTAACAGACTATAGTAGGTACAACACTTAATCACTCAAACAGTCCCCTTAAGTAAAATGTAGAGAGTATATTACTATACAAATATGCAAGACTATGATGATGCAATATGGGTCCTATCTATTAGGTCTATTAGGTACCCATGTATAATGCAAATCTTTCACAAATGAAGAACAGATGAAAACCCAATGGGACAAAAATCCTCTCAAAAAGAGAGATAAGAAGAAAAATGATGATTCATTGAGGAATACATAGCCCCCAAGGACTATATCTATCATGTATAAACATTTAAATAACCCCCTACAGGAAGGAAAAAGAGAGAGACATGATATCCCACCCATAATGAATAAGCTCCAATATCAATGAAGTATGTATGAAAATAGAACATGATGTAATTCCTATAAGAAACACATCTCCTCTTAGGAAGAAACTAGTATGTCTTAGAAAAATACAATATGAGACTCAACAAACAATTTTGAAACACTAATCAAATACTCATCCAATAAAGAAATATCTAAAAAAATATGATCAATCTTCCATAGAGTAGAACTCAAATCTAAGGAAGTAGGAGGTGGAGGAATAATAAGATCAATTATCATCTCAAGAACACCAAGATTTAAGTGATCAAAATTCTCCTCACAAATATGACACCCTTAATGGAAGGGTATGAACATCAATCAAAGGAACATCATCATCATTAAAAAAATAAGAAAATAAATACAATTGAGATGAAGGATCCACCAATCTTGGAACAATGTAATCTCTAGTATCCATATCCATAATTTAGACATGATCAAGAGTAAAATTCACTATATTACCTTGAGCACAATGCTTAATTTGATAAAATAAAAGGATATTAGTGATAGTTCTGATACTAAATGTTTAGTACAGATGCCAAGCTAACAAGATGAGAGGGGGGGGGGTGAATCATACAAACTTAATCTTCCATAGAAACATTAGATTCAACCTTGATAACATATACTTCAATAAAATAACCAAAACTAGTAAACATGCAAACTCAAAAGCATATAAACATCATAAACCTCATAACACCAGATTTAACATGGAAACCCAAAAAGGGGAAAAACCACTGTGGGATTTTGGACCCACTAAGAAATATACTCTTCTAGAGTATGCTCAGTTAAAAGAAAATCCTATTAAAGATTACAAAACACATTGCTAGATGTGACCCAGTTAAGGGATTTCCCTCAGATCTGTTAGGATCTTCACCTTGTTAGAGGTGACCTTGTTAAAGGATTTCAAACACTCAATCTGAATGTCACCTTGTTAAAGGATTTCAAACACTCAATCTGAATGTCACCTTGCTAGAGGATTTACAAATAAGACTGTTAAGTCCACTCGGTAAAGAGATTTTCTGTCACTTTCACAAAATAACAATAATAAAAATCTATCTGCAACTTCACATCTAAAATGCTAAAGCAGATTCTTATTTGCTCAGTACAATCTAGACATAGAACTAATCTTGTCCATCTACTGGGCTTCTATACTTTGTTATGAAAATAGGTCTTCAAGCTTCTATGCTCGGAAATCACTATGTAGCAACCCTATGCTTACATTTGCCCGCATACATTGTTTATCAACAGTTCCTTATTTATAAACAATTTACCAACCGCTTAATCTCCTTGATCACATTTCCCATGATCAATCATAGCCATCAGATCTTCAATCTTGTCCAGGTTCAATGTATCCTTCGATCTGAAAACGTTTTACCCTTCCTCGGAACTTGCATGCATTTCTTGGAACTTGTGCTAGGGTATTGCAGTTCAATCTGAGCTGTAGATCTTCTTGCCGATTTTCCTATGCCATAGATTCTTTAACAAACATCATGCACGGCTTACCAATCATTTAATCATAGCTAGCTCATCAGTTTCCTTCATTAAATAATGCATTCAATCATTCAATGCATTCTATTATTACTCAGTTACAACTTAGTAAATACTAAACTTCACTCAGTAGACATTCCGCCTTCATTAACCAATAGCGATAACCTTAGTGTTTACCGACTAGGTTCTTTGCTCGGTAACATAGTATAGTATTAACCTTACAAATTACAACATATGTAAGATATAAAAACAATCGAAAACATCATGATCTCATCATTGTCTGACTCGGTAATAGTTGCCCATTGAATACCTTATCCATCCCCTTATTCATCATATTCTTTCTGTGTCTTTTACCGACTTCTTTATACTCATCAAAACATACTTCTTAAGATATGGTAACATCATACTGAAATAAAAAATCAATTTCTTGACATCAATGACAAAATAATGATATTAAGACAGTAAATATCCTTAATTACGTATATCCATAATCATTAACAACTTTCTCAATATCCTTATTGAAATGCCAACAATCTCTCATTGTCTGTTATAATGCCAACAATCTCCCCCTTTGGCATTGATGGCAAAACAAATTGATTTGACCTAATTGATTTAGATTCAGATTGATGTGAAATGCTGAAATGCTCCCCCATACATTAGTCTTCTCCTTTGTTCAGAAATGTAGTCTCCTCCTTCAGACTTCTCCCCCATTCAGTAGTCTTCTCCTCCTTTGACAACAATGCCAAAAAGTAAAGAACTAAAACATGATTTCTTCCACTGAGAAGTGAATTCCTTGCTGATATGTATCTACTCAGTCTTGGTCAGAGCATTTCATCTTCAATTCTTGTTCCTCGTTATTGTTTCATGTACACCTTTAGAAAACATCCTAAAGTGTGTAAATCAGCATCAACTCATGAAAATATATTCTGTAGAGTCATTGAATTGATGCTTTCATCGAACTTGGTCAGTGAATGGAAGATAGGGGTAGGACCCCTAACTTGCTTCTGAGGTACTCAAAAGTGTCCCATGGTAGTGGCTTGGTGAAGATATCTACTATTTTCTCCTTTGTGCTAACATACTCCAACACCACTTTCTTCTCTTGAACTTCTTCTCTAAGATAATGATACTTGATAGAAATGTCCTTTGTCTTAGAGTGCATAATAGGATTCTTTGAAATGTTAATGGCACGAGTATTGTCACAGAATATAGTTACTGGCTCGGTAACTTGCTCATTTATACCTTCCAATAGTTGTTTGATCCATTCTATATTAGTGCAATTCAACGCTGCAACAACATATTCAGCTTCTGTCGTTGACTGTGAAACACATCCTTGTTTCTTGCTAAGCCAACTCACTAGTCTTTCTCCTAAGAAGAAAGCTCCACCACTTGTGCTTTTCCTGTCATTAATGTTGCGTGCCCAATCAGCATCAGTATAAACATTTAAATCAAAATCATTTCCTTTCTGATATACTAAGCCATAATGTTTAGTGCCTTTCAAATATCTGAAAATTCTCTTGATTGCTGTCATGTGTGTTTCCTTGGGATCTGCAAAAAATCTTGCAACTATACCTACTACATGTGCTATATCTGGTCTGTTGTGAACAACATATTGCAGTTTTCCAATCATAGCTCGGTAGAGTATCTCATCAATAGATGTAGATTCATCATTCTTTGATAGTTTACAGTTGGTAGTCATAGGAGTACTTACTGGTTTTGAATCCTCCATTCCAAATTTCTTCAAGATTTCCTTTATGTACTTGGATTGGGTAATGAAGATCTCATCTTTCATTTGTAGTAATTGTAAACCTATTAAATACTTTATCTCACTAATTAATGACATCTCAAATTCTTTGCTCATTTCATTTCCAAAGTTCTTGCATAGAGATTCATTTCCACAAAATATAATATCATCAACAAATATGGCTGAGATCAGTATTCCATTTTCATCATTCTTCATGTACATGTTACTGTTTTCACTTGTTCTTATAAAACCAATTTTGATCAAATAAGAGTGCAATTTGTCATACCATGCTTTAGGTGATTGTTTCAATCCATATAAATCTTTATTCAATTTACATACCTGATCGTTATTTTCTTCTTCAACAAATCCTTCAGGTTGTTCAATGAAAACATCTTCTTCTAATATACCATTCACAAATGCAGATTTGACATCCATTTGATATACCTTGAAATTTTTGAATGCAGCATATGCCAACAATGTTCTTACTCCTTCAAGTCTTGCCACAGGTGCAAAAGTTTCACTATAGTCAATTCCTTCTTCTTGAGCATAACCTTTTCAAACTAGTCTTTCTTTATTTCTAATGACTTCACCTTTTTCATTCAGCTTGTTTCTAAACATCCACTTTGTACTGATTACATTTTTGTCCTTCGGTCTTGGGACTAGTGTCCATGTGTCATTTTTCTTGATTTGATCAATCTCTTCTATCATAGCATTTATCAAATCTTCACTGTTAAATGCTTCTTTCACTATTCTCGGTTCAAATTCAGATATCAGACATGTGTTATGTCTTAGTTTGTTCCTTGTCATCACTGGATCATCCTTATCTCCTATAATTTGACTTGATGCATGATTCCTTCTGACATACTTGGTTAATACAAGCTCGGTAGACTCTGTATGTTCTTCTTCATCACTCGGTAACTGGATATTCTCTTTATTTCCTTTAGCAGTCTGCTCGGTAAGACTTCTCGGTTGAACATAGACAAATTCATCATAATTTTCTGGTTCCTTGGAATTTCCTTCATCATTTCTTTCTGCAAATTCATCAATTTTCAAATTTACACTTTCTACTATTTTGTTAGATGATTTGATCAGACATTTATATGCTTTACTTCTAGAAGAGTAACCTAGAAATGTTCCTTCTTCACTTTTCTGATCAAACTTACCATTTCTATCATCTTTGTGTACATAGCATCTACTTCCAAAGATTTTAAAATAACTATTAGGTTTCTTGTCATACCAGATTTCATATGGTGTCTTCAAAGTTTCTTTCTTCAGTTGTACTCGGTTCAGGGTGTAAACTGTTGTGCTTATTACTTCTCTCCAAAATGTTTGTGGCACTTTCTTTTCAATCATCAGGGTTCTGGCACAATCTACAATAGATCTGTTTCTTTTCTCAGCAATTCCATTTTGTTGTGGAGTTCTCAGTGCAGATACTTGTCTTTTAATACCATGATCATTGTAGTATAAGTTGAATTCATCAGATGTGAACTCACCTCCTCTATTTGATCTAAGACATTTCAATTGTCTTCCTATTTCATTTTCAACTCTTGCCTTGTACTATTTAAACATTTGAAAAGCTTCTGATTTTTCTTTTAAAAACATTACTGACATCATCCTTGAGTAATCATCCACAAATAATATGAAGTATTTATCACCATAATAACTCTGAATTTTCATAGGACCACAAAGATCAATATGCACAAGATCTAAAATTCCCTTAGAAGTGTAGGACTTACTTGTAAAGCTTGATCTTGTCATCTTACCCATCTGGCATCCTCGGCACATAGCATTCTCAGGTTTCTCAAGACTCAGTAGACCTCTTACTCGGTGCATCTTGCTTATTTTGATCAGATTATCAAAATTTACATGACAAAACCTTTTATGCCATGACCAGGTATCATCTATCTTTGCATATAAACACTTATTCTGAGTTGAGTCAAGGTGAAATGTGTTACCTTTTGTTTGTGTCTCGGTAGCAACTAACTTTCCATGCTTGTCATGAACTTTGACAATTCCATTCTTAAATTCTATTCGGTAACTTGTGTTGTTTAGTTGTGCTACACTCAACAAATTGTATTTCAAACCTTCAACCCAATAAAAATCATTGCATTTAGCATTGTCAAGAAGTGTTATGGATCCTTTACCTCTTACCGGACATGGTGCATCATTAACAAATCTTACATAGCCTCCATCATAGTCTTCTAATATAACAAACTTGTGTTTGTCACCTGTCATGTGATGTGAACATCCACTATCTATGATTCAAGAATCATTTTTACTTATATGAGATAGTAGGGATTTTTCTTCATACCTTTCTTCATATGATCCATCTTTGATAGCCACATAAACAACTTCCTCTGTATCAGTTTCATTTGATTTATCATCATTAGATTCCTCATCAGCTATTAGGCATGTTTTCTTATCTCTTCTTCTAAAATCTCGGTGTCCTCTGTAATGATTATCTTTCTACCTATCATCTCGGTAATCTCTCTTTTCACTAGATTCTCTATCAGGACAGTTAGAAGCCATATGTCCTATTTTGTCACAATTGAAACATTTCAAAGGTAGTTTTCCTTTATACTTAGGTTTGCCTCTTGGTAGCCTTCTGGCTAATAGTGCTTCAAACTCTTCTTGTTTTCTGATTTCCTCATACAGTTTGTGTACTTTTTCCATATTCTTGTAAAATCTCTCACTTGCTCCATTGTGATATCCTTCAGTGTACTTACTCATTCTATCATTGTAATCGTTAGATTCATCAAGATGAAAAGAACTAAAAGAAGATTCTACTTTATTTACCAATGACCCACTGTTGTAAAAATTACTTAACTCAAAAGCATGTAGCTTACCAATAGTAGCATCTAAAGAAACTGGCATATTCGGTATAGACCTCAATTCATTGATTGCAGAGACTCGGATTGCATAGGCTGATAGAAGGGTTCTTAACAACTTACTTGTTATATCCCGTACATAGGAAAATGGAAAAAACATCAAAGCAATGTTAAACTAGCTCAACCACAAAAACTAGATTGCAATGATAAGAAATCCTAAAAACATTCAATAAAGGCATGAAGATGAAATACTAAAATGAAACGCAAACCAAAGCATGTATCTCCCTCATTGTTCCTCCATTGTCCTTCTTTCTCCTTCAAATTAGTGTGTTTGTGGATCTCACCTACAAATGCAAAAGCGTAGTATGAAAGCAAGATGACTAGAAAAATGGCAGCATAAGGATACTAGAAGCGTGGTTTTCTCTCTTTGATTGAAGAAATTCATCCAATTTATAGACAAATTGGAGAGAGGACAAGATTAGCATAAAGAGATTTGAATGGAAATTCAAATCATGAATGGCAAAATTATGACAAATTATAACAAAATTGACATGCAAGATTGATTGACAAAAATTATGACAAATTATGACAAGATTGACATGCAAGATTGATGGACAAAAATTATGACAAATTATGACAAGATTGAAATGCCATTCCCATGAAATTAGGGGAAATAGAAATTAGGAATTAGGAGAAATTAGTAAATTGGCAAAATTGAGGAAAAAGATGAAATAGAAATTAGGTAAATTAATTAATAGGTTTTCATCCATTAATTAATTCATGAAAAGGACCTAGGACTAAATAAATAGATTTATTTAACCCACTAAGAAGAAGAAAAGGATTAAATGATCAAATCATAAAACCCTAGAAATAAGAGGACAAGGAATTAGGTCAAGACAACAAGAAATTAATGTCGATTCGATCATGATTTTGATTGACAAAGGACCAATGCTAATAAATGATTGAGATTGATTGAAAAATTGACCAAGATTGACAAAGACATCAAATTGATAGGCGCCAATTGACGAGGAACAATGACTAATTGATCCAAATTGACATGATTGAAAAGGACAATGATCGATGACAAATCGATCACAAAATGACAAGATTGACCAGGACAAGGATTGATGACGAATCGATCGCAAAATGACAAGATTGACAAGGACAAGGATCGATGACGAATCAATTGCAAAATGACAAGATTGACAAGGACAAGGATCAATGACGAATCGATCGCAAAATGACAAGATTGACAAGAGGACAAAGGATCGATCAAAATCATTACTAAAGATTGTCATCAACAAGACCAAATTCGAAAGCGAGAAAAATGAGGAATGTAGAAGAAGGACTCGATGCTCACAAATGATAAAGACCAAGTGTGCAACATAGAAGAAATGTTAATGTGACGCAAGAACCCTAAAATAAGGCAATGCGCAATTGTTAAAGTATGACTCCGCAAGCGTTGACCATTTTTAGATGTCTACATTTTGCCCCTCTTTGAGACAATGCGATTTTAAGCATTGTTTCAAAGAACAATAATAAAAAAGCCCCAGACAATAACAATGACATATGCATGCCCCCTCGAAGAATTGGCCGGAAAAATCTAGAAAAGAGGCCAAGTGATCGATAAGAATGATAGAAGACAATAGGTTCGAATGAATTGCCAAGACTGACAGAAGAAATGTTAGTAAGCAGAAATTAGATAGAGGACAATTAGAGATGAAGGAAAACTTGCTTTCACAAATACACATAAGTAGGTGAGAACCTTTATTTAATGTAGCAGAGTGGATGCAGAGCATCATGGCATTGGAGGCCTAAGTTGGAACACAACCCCTTTTGCAAAAGATAGACACATCACACACAAGGAATGAGTGAAGCATCCTAGGGTGCATACATCAAGGGTTGAGGTATGTGCAGTGTTCACAAAGTGAACGTACTTATCATAGACACCTAATGATATAGTTGCCCCAGTTTGTGACAAACATTCCACAAACAACAAACACAACAAAAAAGTAAAGAGACCATGAACCATCCCGGTCACTCTAAATCACTTAGTGACATCATCGAGCAACATAGGAACATGATCGAAGACAAAGATAAATCAGTAAAAAGATAAGATGCACAAATTCAACCAAGTCAAACAAACAGTATGATTGTCATTGTCAAAAGTGGAAAACAAGAATGATCATGCTATCTGGTTTCAAGGAATGCAGTACCCCGTCTAAGACAGGACACAGTCTAGTTTTGAGTATACCACACCCTGTATAAGACCCATGATAATAGTGATAAGGACAAATGATATTGATGTTGATTGATTGATATGACAATTTTGATCAGTTTGAATGTCTGGTTTGATTGAAAAGTTCATCTGTTAAGGCATAATTTCATTAAAGCACAATGTTTGATAACATGTTATCTATTTGTTGTCTACACAAATGTTTGATCGGTTGTCGTTGGATGTATGCTCAACGATCTATCTATGCATAGAGGATACCATTTATTGACAAAATGCAAAATGCCAAAGAAATTGTTTTTGGATTTTGATGTTTTGAAAAAAAAAAAAAATTCATTTTTTAGGACTTTATTTGACTTTTTAGGGATTTTTTCAAGACATTATTTGATTTTTAGGGATTTTTTCAAGACATTATGTGATTTTTTTTGGATTATTTCAGGACATTATGTGATTTTTTTTGGATTATTTCAGGACATTCTGTGATTTTTTTTGTATTATTTCAGGACATTATGTGATTTTTTTGGATTATTTCAGGACATTATGCGATTTTTTTGGATTATTTCAGGACATTATGCGATTGTTTTGGATTATTTCAGGACATTATGTGATTTTTTTTTTTGGATTATTTCAGGACATTATGCGATTTTATTTTTTTTGGATTATTTCAGGACATTATGCGATTTTTTTTTTTTTTTTGGATTATTTCAGGACATTATGCGATTTTTTTTTTTGGGATTATTTCAGGACATTATGCAATTTTTTTTGGATTATTTCAGGACATTATGCAATTTTTTTGGATTATTTCAGAACATTATGCAATTTTTATGGATTATTTCAGGACATTATGTGATTTTTTTTTTTTTTGATTATTTCAGGACATTATGCGATTTTATTTTTTTTGGATTATTTCAGGACATTATGCGATTTTTTTTTTTTTTTGGATTATTTCAGGACATTATGAGATTTTTTTTTTTGGATTATTTCAAGACATTATGTGATTTTTATTTTTTTTTGGATTTTTTTTAAAGACATTTTTCAAATTTTTTTTTTTATTATTTCAGGACATTTTTCAATTTTTATGATTTTGCCCCCAGTGTCTAGCAAGGCAAGGAATATGACAGGGGAATAAATAGGCTTTCTGAAATGTTGGTGGATAGAGGGAAGACAAAGGCCTTTTATCATGGAGACAATACGGACAAGAGACTGGATATGACTATGTAAAGTAGGAACATGGCATGAGGGACATGTCAAGAGGTTTTGGAAACCATGTTTAAATTTTGTGTCCTTATGTCAGATCAAGATCAAGGAATGAAAAAGAGTGTATGGATAGTGATAAGACATGGATAGGATAAGCAAGACCAAGAATGGATAAGGGACATGGACTGAAGGTCGGGGTAGGCTACGGGATAGTGGCAGAAAGTTGTAATAAGACAAGGAATATGGATGAAAGGTTGTAATAAGCAAATGGATAAATGGCCAAAAGCTATGATGGACTAAAAGTTGCAAACAAGATGCATGATGCTCATGAAGATCCTCAGCCTTGTCAAGATCAAAGGTGGAAAGAGGAAATGGACAGAAGGGACAATAGGATAATGGAGGAGTATGACATGGTATGATAGGATGGTGGAACAATGAAGGACAAAATGATATGATAGGATAAAACCTGCCCCCAAGTTCATAAATTACGCATGACGCCTATTTGCTAGGTTTTCATCACGGTACTTGCCCAAGGTGCCTGTTTGCCAGGTTTTCACCAGTGGACGAATTATTTTTGCTTTACTTTTTTCTTTTGTCTTTTTTTTTTCCACCTTTTTTTTGTATTTTGACTTTTTCATTAGAAGATGGACACATGATAGGAGATGGAAGAAGGACTCAAGCATCTTTTTGTTTGGATAGTAGCCTTGAAAAAAATGGACCATGAGCTTTAAAAGTATGCTCAAAGATGTTGGTAGGATAAGGACATCGAAAAAGAGATGAAATTAAGGAAAGGATTTATACAAAGGATTGGACCAAAGGGATCGAAGGATAGAAAATATGAATTGGATAATGGATAGGGTATTGGAAGAATTGTGCTTCATTGGATGGAAATTAAGGCAAGATCAACATTGGAACACACCTTGATGGGTGGTGGATTGATGGAGGAAAAATGGATCTCAGATTGTGAGGAGGAATAGCTTGGAATTTTGGGACATAAGGGCCCAAAATGGATGAAGAAGGTGATGGAGGAACAAATTTGAGAGGGTTGGATGGAGGAATAGAAACTTTGGATGCCAAGTTGGATGTTTCTTTAGGCTTTTGTGCTTCAAGGAGTTGCTTTGGGATCCACATGGTTTTTGATTTTTCATGCTTTTGTGGTTCCTTGGAGTGCATTGCTTGCACAAGGGATTTAGGAACCCATATATATTTTGACTTTTGTTTTTGAGCAATGGGCCTTTGTGACCTTTTGTATTTTTCCTTTTCTTTTTGGATCATATTTTTCTTGGTTTTGACATGTCGATTATATTGGACATGTTGATCCTTGAATACATGTGGATTGCTAGACTTATGACGTTTACACTTGGCATCCAAATTGATTGGAGGGGGAAAGGAATGCATGGATGGATATGAATGAAATGGACTTCTTTTGGATGGATGAAATTTACTCAAGGATGTGTGCCTTTGCTGACCTTGCATAAATGATGAAGGGATATGATTGCACCAAACAAAAGAACCCATTATGCATGTTGAGGGTTCATGAACATCTTGCACTGACATGTTAGAATCATGAGGGGGATTAGGATCATGAAGGGGACTAGGATTATGTAGTGGACATGGTTCAATGACAGGCTCTTCAAGAGATGGAATGGGAGAAATAATGGGATCATCAAAAGAAATGCGATCTTGGAGTGTATATGGAGGATTAAGACAAGGAGATGGAGGAAGAAAAGGATCTTGTGGAGGATTTAAAGGAATAATTTGATCTTGACAAGGAGGAAGATCATTGGAATCCCCTCCAAAGGTGCTTTTCTCTTGACTTTCAATGGGATCATCGGAAAGGATGGAAAGGATATCTTAATCTTTCTCAAGGAATGGAGTGTCAATAGGACTTTGGATAGGATGGACAAGAATAGGGGAATCGTCATGAGTGTCTGGGAAGATGGGGTCCTGGTCAACAATTGGATGGGATGATAAGGTTTTGAGATCTTGATCTTGATCTTTTTTAAGACATGTTTCTTCATGCTCTAAATTATCCTCTTGACATGGGGTTGGACTTTGGATATGCATGGGGGATTCTAACAAGGGATCAATGTTTTGGCATGAAGGAAATGCACTTTGAACATTTGTGATGGATTCTGGTAAGGAATCAATACTTGAACATGAGGAAGAGGGACTTCGAATGAGGTCCCCTAAAATAGGTAATGGCAATAAAGTGCATGGTGGCATTGGGTCTTGTATTTCTGAAACATAACAAGGACATGCATCATGAATTGGACTATCTTGGCAATCAATTATGGATAGCACTTGGATAATTTCATCCTTGGGTGTATTATTTGATGAGGATAATATGGAAGGTTCTTGTGAAACTTCTAGAGGTGTAGGGATAGATGCCACTAGAGAGTCAATTTGTTTGTGGGGGGACGAGGCATTGCTAGACATAAGTGTATTATCTTGATCTTCCTCAAAGAACTCACTTGGTAATTTCCTTAAGATCCTTGCAATAAAGCCACCTTTCTTTCGAGGTTTTGACATAGTTGTACCTAGAATTTGAACTTGTTTGGCAAGAATTTGGTCTTGGTTTGATGTCATGTTTTGATTTCGAACTAGATGTTGCTCAAATTGGTTTGACATGTTCAAAATTTGGCTTGGTGCATGTTGCAACCTTTGTTTTTGAATGTTTGGTTGTGGTTGTTGACCTTGATATGTTAATTAAACTTGTTGATATTACACCATTGGTTGAACTATTTGTGGACATTGTATAGTTGGTTGGACATATTGTTGAAATTGGACCATTGGTTGTATATGTTGGACCATTGGTTGTGTCTATTGGAAATGTTCGAACTATTGAACAATTGGTTGTGATGGTTGAAAATCTAATTGATAGTAAACACCTTCTTGTTCTCGTTGTGGAGGCACATAATGTTGTTGTCTCTTTTCTTGAAATTGTTTCATCATCTGTATTTGTGAGAGGAGAGCTAGTATGTTTGATCGTTCAATAAGAGATCTTACATCAATTGGCTCAATATTTGGATTTTGACCTGGAAATTTTTGAAACATTTTGGATATTTGTGATCTATTCTTCTCAATGTTTTTCACTCTTTGTTCTAATACCTCCTTTTCTTGAGCTATTTTCTCCTCTAGTTTTTGTATTTGGAGACTTGTTTCATCATAAAAAGTTTGATCCAAGTTCTGAGACATGTAGAGATTTGATTGACATGATTGATTTCTGAATTGTGATGACATGGCTTCATAAGAAGGTTGAGACCTCATTTCAACAAACATGTCACTATGAAATGAAACTAATGGGATTGACAAATGCAACCTAAAAGGATGACAATGCAACTTAATGTTTTTGTTGTTTTTCAAGATTTTGACAAACTTTTTGGAATGCAAATCTAAATACTCAACCTTGGGAAGTTGAAATGAAGCCAAGACCTTAAAGGACAAAGGACCAAATGACAATAGGACAAATTGACAATGTCTCACCTATATTCCTGGATACTAAGCTAGGTTTGACAAAAATGATATTAATGAAAGGACAAATTTTAGACAAGGTCAAGACTCCCCAACAACAACTTAGGGTTTCATCCAAAGTTTGATTTTTTTTTAAGTTTGACAAACCAAATTTTTGAGACTAAATGCAGGAAGGCAATGTTTATGACAATGACTTAGGACATGAAAATGATCTAAGGATATGATATGACAAGATGACAATACAATGATAAGGATATGCGAAGACCAATGATTTGGGATATGCGAAATGCAACCTAGGCAATACCCAATTTTAGCATGACAAGGATAATGCAGGAATGTCACCTAAATGGAAATCTAACTTGGGTATGAAAATGAAATGCAAACTTAGAGAAATGATTTTGAACCTAAGTGCAAAATGAGGACGCTTGCAATGAAAAGGACTAAAATGAAGGGAGATGACAATATGTCCTAGGACCTAAGTTGGACTATGCAAAACCTAGCCTAAAGTGACATGAATTTTGACACAAAGTTTTTCAATGTGTTTGAAAGCCATGTTTTGAAAATGTTTTGAACTTTGTTGGATGAATGTTCTCTTTTTTTTTAAAACCTTGTTAGAACAATGTTTTGGCTTGTTTGACAAATGATGTTTTGTGACAATTGTATAATTCAACTTTTGACAATCACAAAAGACAAAATGTTTGGACTTAGACCCAAGACAATCATGCTCATTCACAACAAATCCTATGGCTGGCAAGGGCAATATCTGTTGAATCCTCTAACCATAAAATACAACACTTAGCCGGATAGCTAGACGCTTGGTAGCACTGGCTCCACCTTACAGTGCACTCACTTCTCAGACATACCAAGCTTCAAGTTCAAGGGGCATCACTTCCCAAGAACTTGCTATCTCTAACTGAGGAGTACATGAGAGGTGTCTTCGACATGCACGTAGCAGAATGCCTGAGCCAACAGATAGAAGAATTTTGGCATCTAAAAACAAGAGATTCTAGTAAGGGCATCTATTCGGGTGGGTATTGATCTAGAAAATAAATCATTGCAATACCATTCCAGCACCCATTGTCTACAACTTTCGGTGCATCCACAGTTATTTAGAGTGGTTCGAAAGAGCTTGGCTTTAGCTCGTCACCACTTTGGGTCGTTCCCTCTCACCAATGCCTATGCAAAGTGCCAGGCAAATCGGGAGGCAGGCCCAATTCTAAGGGTTAAAATATGCAATCAAGCTAAAAACAAACAAAGCATGCATGATGCTCATTAAGCTTTAAGAAATTAAATATGCAACTACTTTAAAAAATGCAAGCATGATGTTTTAGTGAAAGTCTTTGACCGCGTCCTGCATAAGATTTGTTAGTAGTTGTATTTTTAGTCTTTGTCACAAGTAACACCAAGATGCTGCACAGAGAATCACTACCAAAGAAAAACCAGAATGTAGAAAATAGATTGAAAACAAAAAAATTTGCAAGTAAAAACAATTTATTTATTTATTTATTTATTTTAACACAAGCACAAAAGTATTAACACAGGCACAAATCTCATCAACACAGGCGCAAAATGCCTCAACATAGGTGCAGAAGTGCCCAGAAAGCTCTGAGTCGCCCTGTTTCTTGAGTTTTTCACCTGCAAATCAGCTCAAAAGCACTCAAAAACATGGTTAAGGGGTTAGTTCACGTCGGGTTCACAAAAAAATGTAGATACGAAAATGGCAAAACATCAAAGCAATGTTAAACTAGCTCAACCACAAAAACTAGATTGCAATGATAAGAAATCCTAAAAACATTCAATAAAGGCATGAAGATGAAATACTAAAATGAAACGCAAACCAAATCATGTATCTCCTTCATTGTTCCTCCATTGTCCTTCTTTCTCCTTCAAATTAGTGTGTTTGTGGATCTCACCTACAAATGCAAAAGTGTAGTATGAAAGCAAGATGACTTGAAAAATGGCAACATAAGGATACTAGAAGCGTGGTTTTCTCTCCTTGATTGAAGAAATTCATCCAATTTATAGACAAATTGGAGAGAGGACAAGATTAGCTTGAAGATATTTGAATGGAAATTCAAATCATGAATGGCAAAATTATGACAAATTATGACAAAATTGACATGCAAGATTGATTGACAAAAATTATGACAAATTATGACAAGATTGACATGCAAGATTGATTGACAAAAATTATGACAAATTATGAAAAGATTGAAATGCCATTCCCATGAAATTAGGGGAAATATTAGCAAAATTGAAGAAAATAGGAGAAATAGAAATTAGGAATTAGGAGAAATTAGTAAATTGGCAAAATTGAGGAAAAAGATGAAATAGAAATTAGGTGAATTAATTAATAGGTTTTCATCCATTAATTAATTCATGGAAAGGAACTAGGACTAAATAAATAGATTTATTTAACCCACTAAGAAGAAGAAAAGGATTAAATGATCAAATCATAAAACCCTAGAAATAAGAGGACAAGGAATTAGGTCAAGACAACAAGAAATTAATGTCGATTCGATCATGATTTTGATTGACAAAGGACCAATGCTGATAGATGATTGAGATTGATTGACAAATTGACCAAGATTGACAAAGAGATCAAATTGATAGGCACCAATTGACGAGGAACAATGACTAATTGATCCAAATTGACATGATTGAAAAGGACAACGATCGATGACAAATTGATCGCAAAATGACAAGATTGACTAGGACAAGGATCGATGATGAATCGATAGCAAAATGACAAGATTGACAAGGACAAGGATCGATGACGAATCGATCGCAAAATGACAAGATTGACAAGAGGACAAAGGATCGATCAAAATCATGACTGAAGATTGTTATCGACAAGACCAAATTCGAAAGCGAGAAAAATGAGGAATGTAGAAGAAGGACTCGGTGCTCACAAATGATAAAGACCAAGTGCGCAACATAGAAGAAATGTTAATGCGATGCAAGAACCCTAAAATAAGGCAATGCGCAATTGTTAAAGTATGACTCCGCAAGCGTTGACCATTTTTAGATGTCTACATATCCTTTTCTTCAATAGTTCCAACTACTCCTTTGATTTGATTGACAATCTCCTTTAGTCTTGTACTGTACTGAGTTATGTTCTCACCTTCATTCATCCTCATAGATTCAAATTGTCCTCTTAGACTATCCACTTTAGCTCTTTGAACATGTACACCACCACCATACACATATATGAGCTTATCCCACATTGCCTTTGCATCATTGCAGCCTTCTAGATCATTAAACTCTGAAACAGTCAATGCAGATGTTATTTCAATCATTGCTTGGATATGTTCTTGCTTTTCCTTTATCTCTTCCATTGCCAATGGATAGGTGCTCGGTGAAATGAAATCATTCTCCAGATAATATATACAATATTCTCCAACTCCTGATAGGTGCAACTTCATCCTTTTCTGCCATGTAGAGAAACTTGACTTGTTCACCTTTGGTGAAACCCTCTTATACATCTTTGGATCTTTTCCTCAAGTACCTTTAAACTTTTTCTTTCGGAGTCCAAAGCTTTGATACCAATTTATAGTTCTCATACTAAATGTTTAGTAAAGATGCCAAGCTAACAAGATGAGAGGGGGGGATGTGAATCATACAAACTTAAACTTCCATAAAAATAATAGATTCAACCTCGGTAACATATACTTTAGTAAAATAACCAAAACTGCTAAACATGCAAACTCAAAAGCATATAAACATCATAAACCTCATAACACCAGATTTAACGTGGAAACCCAAATAGGGAAAAACCACTATGGGATTTCGGACCCACTAAGAAATATACTCTTCTAGAGTATGCTCGGTTAAAAGAAAATCCTGTTAAAGATTACAAAACACACTGCTAGATGTGACCCAGTTAAGGGATTTCCCTCAGATCTGTTAGGATCCTCACCTTGTTAGAGGTGACCTTGTTAAAGGATTGCAAACACTCAATCTGAATGTCACCTTGCTAGAGGATTTACAAATAAGACTATTAAGTCCACTCGGTAAAGAGATTTTCTGTCACTTTCACAAAATAATAGTTATAAAAATCTATCTGCAACTTCACATCTAAAATGCTAAAGAAGATTCTTATTTGCTCAATACAATCTAGACATAGAACTAATCTTGTCCATCTGTTGGGCTTCTATACTCTGTTATCAAAATAGGTCTTCAAGCTTCTATGCTCGGTAATCACTATGTACCAACCCTGTGCTTACATTTACTTGCATAAATTGTTTATCAACAGTTCCTTATTTATAAACAATTTGCCAACTGCTTAATCTCCTTGATCACATTTCCCATGATTAATCATAGCCATCAGATCTTCAATCTTGTCTAGGTTCAATGTATCCTTCAATCTGAAAAAGTTTTACCCTGCCTCGGAACTTGCATGCATTCCTTCAAACTTGTGCTAGGGTATTGTAGTTCAATCTGAGCTGTAGATATTCTTGCCGATTTTCCTAAGTCACAGATTCTTTAACAAACATCATGCACGGCTTACCAATCATTTAATCATAGCTAGCTCATCAGCTTCCTTCATTAAATAATGCACTCAATCATTTAATGCATTCTATTATTAGTCAGTTACAACTCGGTAAATACTAAACTTCACTTGGTAGACATTCCGCCTTCATTAACCGATAGCGATAACCTTAGGGTTTACCGACTAGGTTCTTTGCTCGGTAACATAGTATAGTATTAACCTTACAAATTACAACATATGTAAGATATAAAAACAATCTAAAACATCATGATCTCATCATTGTCTGACTCGATAATAGTTGCCCATTGAATACCTTATTCATCCCCTTATTCATCATATTCTTTCTATGTCTTTTACTGACTTCTTTATACTCATTAAAACATACTTCTTAAGATATGGCAACATCATACTGAATTAGAAAATCAATTTCTTGACATCAATGACAAAATAATGATATTAAGACAGTAAATATCCTTAATCAGTTATATCCATAATCATTAAGAACCTTCTCAATATCCTTATTGAAATGCCAACAATTAGTAGTCAAGGAGGGTACACAAAAAAAAATCATTAAATTTTTTCTCTCCCATGTCAATAAAATATTTCCCACAAATCTTCGTGTATGTGTTGTTACCTATCAATATATTAGGACAATCATAAAGCTCAAAAGAAGACATATACATAGATGATGCCATATGATAAGATTCCCCTAAATCAAGAAGCCATCTCAAATTTTTAGGAATTGTAGATGCTAAGAGCATATTACCTTTCTATTGGCATTATAATAGACAAGAAGAAGGTTGGCATTCCAATTACAATGAGAGATTGTTGGCATTTCAATAAGGATATTGAGAAGGTTGTTGATGACTATGGATATAACTAACTAGGGATGATTATTGCCTTAATATTATTATTTTGTCATTGATGTCAAGAAATTGATTTTCTAATTCAGTATGATGTTGCCATATCTTAAGAAGTATGATTTGATGAGTATAAATATGTCAATAAAAGACACAGAAAAAATATGATGAATAAGGGTATAAGTTATTCAATGGGCAACTATTACCGAGTTAGACAATGATGAGATCATGAT
The DNA here is from genome assembly GCF_030272615.1 of Cryptomeria japonica. Lineage (NCBI taxonomy): Eukaryota > Viridiplantae > Streptophyta > Pinopsida > Cupressales > Cupressaceae > Cryptomeria > Cryptomeria japonica. The sequence goes on from NC_081405.1 coordinate 581,279,448, forward strand.
GTTTAGATTGTTTTGATATCCTACATATGATATTGTTTGAAAGGTTAATACTATACTACATTACCAAGCAAAGAACCTCATCGGTAAACCCTAAGGAACATAGTTGGTAAACCCTAAGGTTATCGCTATCGGTTAATGAAGGCAGAATGTCTACCGAGTGAAGTTTAGTATTTACGGAGTTACAACAAAGCCATAATAGAATGCATTAAATGTTTACATGTGATATTTAATGAAGGAAGCTGATGAGCTGGAGTGGATTAAATGATTGGTAAGCCGTGTATGAATATTGTTAAAGAATCTATGGTAAAGAAAGATCGGCAGGAAGATCTACAACTTAGATTGAACCGCAATACCCTAACACAAGTTCCAAGGTGGGGTAAAACATTTTTAGATTGAAGGATACATTGAACCTGGACAAGATTCAAGATCTGATGGCTATGATTGATCATGGGAAATGTGATCAAGGAGATTAAGCAGTTGGAAGATTGTTTATAAATAGGAAACTGTTGATAAACACTGTATGTGGGAAAGTGTATGCACAGGGATGCTACATAGTGATTATCGAGCACAAAAGCTTGAAGACCTGTTAGAATAACAGAGTATAGAATCCCAGGAGATAGACAAGATTAGTTCTATGTCTAGATTGTATTGAACAAATAAGAATCTGCTTTAGCATTTTTTTGATGTGAAGTTGTAGATATATTATTATTACTATTATTTTGAGAAGTAGCAGAAAATCTCTTAACCGAGTGGACTTAATAGTCTTATTTGTAAAATCCTCTAGCAAGGTGACATTCTTATTGAGTGTTTGAAATCCTTTAACAAGGTCACTTCTAACAAGGTGAAGATCCTAACAGATCTGAGGGAAATCCCTTAACTGGGTCACATCTAGCAATGTGTTTGTAATCTTTAACAGGATTTGCTTTTAACCGAGCATACTCTAGAAGAGTATATTTCTTAGTGGGTCCGAAATCCCATATTGGTTTTTCCCTATTTGGCTTTCTATGTTAAATCTGGTGTTATATGTTTGTGATCTTATCTATTTATGGGTCTGCATGCATTACTATTTTTCTAATAAGGTTACCGAGGTTGAATCTGTTGTTTTTATTGAAGATTAAGTTTTAATGATTCACCCCCCCTCTCATATTGCTAGCTTGGCATCTGTACTAATCATATTTAGTATCAGAACTATCAATTGGTATCAGAGCTTTGGACTCCAGAAGAAAAGTTTAAAGGCACTTGAGTTAAAGATCCAAAAGATGTATAAGAGGGATGCACCGAAGCTGAATAAGTCAAGTTTCTCTACATGGCAGAAAAGGATGAAGCTGCATCTATCAGGAATTGGAGAATATGTTGTCTATTATCTGGAGATTGATTTTATCACACCAAGCACCTATCCATTGACAATGGAAGAGATAAAGGAAAAGAAAGAACATATTCAAGCAATGATTGAAATAACATCTGCATTGACCGACTCAGAGTTTAATGATCTAGAAGGATGTACTGATGCAAAGGCAATGTGAACTAAGCTCATATCTGTGTATGGTGGAGATGAACATGTTCAAAGAGCAAAAGTGGATATTCTAAGAGGAAAACTTGAATCTATGAGGATGAATGAAGGTGAGAACATAACCCAATATAGTACAAGACTAAAGGAGATTGTAAATCAAATCAAAGGAGCACGAGGAACTATTGAAGAAAAGGATGTAACAAGTAAGATGATGAGAACCCTTCTACTTGCCTATGCAATCCGAGTCTCTGCAATCAATGAATTGACGTCTGTACCCAATATGCCAGTTTCTTTAGATGCTACTATTGGTAAGCTACATGCATTTGAGTTAAGTAACTTTGATAACAGTGGGTCATCGGTAAATAAAGTTGAATCTGCATTTAGTTCTTTTCATATTGATGAAACTGATGATTACAATGATAGAAAGTATAAGTACTTTGAAGGGAATCATAGTGGAGCAAGTGAAAGATTTCGCAAAAACATGGAGGAGATACACAAACTGTATGAGGAAATCAGAAAGCAAGAAGAGTTTGAAGCACTATTAGCCAGAAGGCTACCGAGAGGAAAAGGTAAGTATAAAGGAAATCTACCTTTAAAATGTTTCAATTGTGATAAGATAGGACATATGGCTTCTAACTGTCCTGACAAAGAATCTAGTGAAAAGAGAGATTACCGAGATGACAGACAGAAAGATAATCATTACAGAGGACACCGAGACTTCAAGAGAAGAGATAAAAAGACATGCCTAATAGCTAATGAGGAATCTAATGATGATAAATGAGATGAAACTGATACAGAGGAAGTTGTTTATGTGGCTATCAAAGATGGATCAGATGAAGAAAGGTATGAAGAAAAAGCTTTAATATCTCATATAAATACTAATGATTCTTGGATCATAGATAGTGGTTGCTCACATCACATGACAAGTGATAAACACAAGTTTATTAAATTAAATAATTATGATGGAGGCTATGTAAGATTTGGTAATGATGCACCATGTTCGGTAAGAGGTAAAGGATCCATAACACTTCTTGACAATGCTAAATGTAATGATGTTTATTGGGTTGAAGGTTTGAAATACAATTTGTTGAGTGTAGCACAACTAAACAACACAGCTTACCGAATAGAGTTTGAAAAAGGAACTTCCAAAGTTCATGACAAGGATAGAAAGTTAGCTTCTACTGGGACACAAACAAGAGGTAATACATTTCATCTTGACTCAACTCAGAATAAATGTCTATATGCAAGGATAGATGATACTTGGTTATGGCATAAAAGGTTTTATCATGTTAATTTTGATAATCTGATCAAAATAAGTAAGAAGCACCAAATAAGAGGTCTACCGAGTCTTGAAAAACCTGAGAATGCTATGTGCTGACGATGCCAGATGGGTAAGATGACAAGATCAAGCTTTACAAGTAAGTCTTACACTTCTAAGGGAATTTTAGATCTTGTGCATACTGATCTTTGTGGTCCTATGAATGTTCAGAGTTATTATGGTGATAAATATTTCATATTATTTGTGGATGATTACTCAAGGATGATGTCAGTAATGTTTTTAAAAGAAAAATCAGAAGCTTTTCAAATGTTTAAATGGTACAAGGCTAGAGTTGAAAACGAAACAGGAAGACAAATGAAATGTCTCAGATCAGATAGAGGAGGAGAGTTTACTTCTGATGAGTTCAACTTATTTTGCAATGATCATAGTATAAAAAGACAAGTCTCTGCACTGAGAACTCCACAGTAAAATGGGATAGCTGAGAGAAGGAACAAATCTATTGTGGATTGTGCCAGAACCTTAATGATTGAAAAGAAAATTCCACAAACATTTTGGAGAGAAGCAATAAGCACAACACTTTACACCTTGAACCGAGTACAACTGAAGAAAGGAACTTTAAAGACACCCTATGAAATCTAGTATGACAAGAAACCTAATGTAAGTTATTTTAAAATCTTTGGGAGTAGATTCTATGTTTACAAAGATGATAGAAATGGTAAGTTTGATCAGAAAAGTGAAGAAGGAACATTTCTAGGTTATTCTTCTAGAAGCAAAGCATTTAAATGTCTGATCAAATCATCTAACGAAATAGTAGAAAGTGCAAATGTGAAAATTGATGAATTTGTAGAAAGAAATGATGAAGGAAACTCCAAAGAACCAGAAGATTATGAAGGATTTGTCTATGTTCAACCGAGAAGTCCTACCGAGAAGACTATTGAAGAAAATGAAGAAAATATCTAGTTACTGAGTGATGAAGAAGATCATACAGAGCCTACCAAGCTTGTATTAGCCAAGTATGTCAGAAGGAATCATGCACCAAGTCAAATTATAGGAGATAAGAATGATCCAGTGATGACAAGGAACAAACTGAGACAAAACACATGTCTAATATCTGAATTTGAACCAAGAATAGTGAAAGAGGCATTTAACAGTGAAGATTGGATAAATGCTATGACAGAAGAGATTGATCAAATCAAGAAGAATGACACATGGACACTAGTCCCAAGACCAAAGGAAAAAAATCTAACCGGTACAAAGTGGATCTTCAGAAACAAGCTAAATGAAAAAGGTGAGGTCATTCAGAATAAAGCAAGACTAGTTTGCAAAGGTTATGTCCAAGAAGAAGGAACTGATTATAGTGAGACTTTTGCACCTATGGCAAGACTTGAAGGAGTAAGAACATTGTTGGCATATGCTACTTACAATAATTTCAAGGTATATCAAATGGATGTCAAATCTGCATTTTTGAATGGTGTATTAGAAGAAGAAGTTTTCATTGAACAACCTGAAGGATTTGTTGAAGGAGAAAATAATGATCAAGAATGTAAATTGAACAAAGCTTTATATGGTCTGAAACAAACACCTAGAGCATGGTATGAGAGATTGCACTCATATTTGATCAAAATTGGTTTCATAAGAACAAGTGAAAACAACAATATGTACATGAAGAATGATGAAAATGGAATACTGATCTCAGCCATATTTGTTGATGATATTATATTTAGTGGAAATGACTCTCTATGCAAGAACTTTGGAAATGAAATGAGTAAAGAATTTGAGATGTCATTAATCGGTGAGATAAAATATTTTATAGGTCTGCAGATATTGCAATTGAATGATGAGATTTTCATTACCCAATCCAAGTACATAAAGGAAATCTTGAAGAAATTTGGAATGGAGGATTCAAAACCAGTAAGTACTCCTATGACTACCAACTGTAAACTATCAAAGAATGATGAATCTGCATCTGTTGATGAGACAATTTACCGATTTATGATTGGAAAGTTGCAATATGTTGTTCACAGGAGGCCAGATATAGCACATGCAGTAGGTATTGTTGCAAAATTTTCTGCAGATCCTAAGGAAACACACATGATGACAATCAAAAGAATTTTTAGATACTTAAAAGGCACTGAAGATTATGGCTTAGTATATCAGAAAGGAAATATTTTTGATTTAAAATTTTATACTGATGCTGATTGGGCAGGCAACATCGATGACAGGAAAAGCACAAGTGGAGGAGCTTTCTTTTTAGGAGAAAGACTAGTGAGTTGGCTTAGCAAGAAACAAGGATGTGTTTCTCATTCAACAGTAGAAGCTGAATATGTTGCTGCAGCTCTGAATTGCACCAATATAGCATGGATCAAACAACTATTGGAAGGTATAAATGAGCAAGTTACCGAGCGAGTAACTATATTATGTGATAACACTAGTGCCATTAACATTTCAAAGAATCCTGTTATGCACTCTAAGACAAAGCACATCTCTATCAAATATCATTATCTTAGAGAAGAAGTTCAAAAGAAGAAAGTGGTTTTGGAGTATGTTAGCACAAAGGAACAAATTGCAGACATCTTCACCAAGCCACTGCCAAAGGACACTTTTGAGTATCTCAGAAGTCAGTTAGGGGTCCTACCCCTATCTTCCATTCACTGATCGAGTTCGGTGAAAGCATCAATTCGATGACTCTACAGAATATCTTTTAGGAGTTGATGTTGATTTACACACTTTAGGAGGTTTTCTAAAGGTGTGCAGGAAAAAAAAAATAGGGAATGGGAATTGAAGACAAAATGCTCTGACCGAGACTGAATTGATACATAACAACATGGAATTCACTTCTCAGAGGAAGAAATTATGTTTTTAGTTCTTTTCATTTTTGGCATTGTTGTCAAAGGTGGAGAAGACTAATGTATGGGGGAGAAGTCTACTGACTGAAGGAGAAGACTACATTTTAGAACCGAGGAGAAGACTAATGACAGAGGGAGAACATTTCAGAATTTCACAGCAATTTGAATCCGAATCAATAAAGTCAAATCAATTGGTTTTGCCACCAATGCCAAAGGGGGAGATTGTTGGCACTATAACAAACAACAAGAAGGTTGGCATTCCAATTACAATGAGAGACTGTTGGCATTTCAATAAGGATATTGAGAAGGTTGTTGATGACTATGGATATAACTGACTAAGGATGATTACTGTCTTAATATTATTATTTTGTCATTGATGTCAAGAAATTGATTTTCTAATTCAGTATGATGTTGCCATATCTTAAGAAGTATGATTTGATGAGTATAAAGATGTCAGTAAAAGACACAGAAAGAATATGATGAATAAGGGGATAAGTTATTCAATGGGCAACTATTACCGGGTTAGACAATGATGAGATCATGATGTTTAGGTTGTTTTGATATCCTACATATGCTATTGTTTGAAAGGTTAATACTATACTACGTTACCGAGCAAAGAACCTAGTCGGTAAACCCTAAGGAACATAGTCGGTAAACCCTAAGGAACATAGTCGGTAAACCCTAAGGTTATTGCTATCAGTTAATGAAGGTAGAATGTCTACCGAGTGAAGTTTAGTATTTACCGAGTTACAACCGAGCTATAATAGAATACATTAAATGTTTACATGTGATACTTAATGAAGGAAGCTAATGAGCTGGAGCGGATTAAATGATTGGTAAGCCATGTATGAAGATTGTTAAAGAATCTATGGTAAAGAAAGATCGGCATGAAGATCTACAACTTAGATTGAACCGCAATACCCTAACACAAGTTCCAAGGTGAAAATGCAAGTTCCAAGGTGGGGTAAAACATTTTCAGATTGAAGGATACATTGAACCTAGACAAGATTGAAGATCTGATGGCTATGATTGATCATGGGAAATGTGATCAAGGAGATTAAGTGGTTGGAAGATTGTTTATAAATAGGAAACTGTTGATAAACAATGTATGCGGGCAAGTGTATGCACAGGGATGCTACATAGTGATTACTGAGCATAGAAGCTTGAAGACCTATTAGAATAATAGAGTATACAAGCCTAGCAGATAGACAAGATTAGTTCTATGTCTAGATTGTATTGAACAAATAAGAATCTGCTTTAGCATTTTTTAGATGTGAAGTTAAAGACATAGTATTATTACTATTATTTTGAGAAGTAGAAAAAAATCTCTTAACCGAGTGGACTTACACTAATACATTTGGGGTCAAATTCCGACGGAGGTTTCTAACGGACAAGGAGCATTGTGTGAAAATTTGATTTTTTTTTTTTTAAATGCCCGTGTTCATCAGAATTCCGATGACCACGGGCATTTTATTAAAAAAAAAAACACAACGCATTTTCATTTTGAAAGCAAACCAAAGCAAGCGGTGACCGTCTTGCCTCCCTGCCCCCCCCCCCCACCAAAGTGATCTCTGCACAAGCAAGGTAAGGTTTTTGGCTCGCTTTTGTCGAGGTGAATTTTCTATCAAGGGTTTAGAATGTTTTTGGCCATAGTAGAGCGATCAATTCTCAATTTTGTTTGGTAAATCATCTTCGATTTGCATGCAAAGGGTGCATTGAATACTTGTATAAGCTGTAATGGAGGTTATAGAAACTTGTATGAAGCATCTGTTTCTTGCTGAGTTTCTTCCTCTCTGTCTGTAGATGATTTTTGTGCTTGTATTGAAGTTTTTGTAGTGAAGCTATCTATATTAAGAACTCCTCTACATATTTCAATCTGTCACAAGTTTCCTTGTGTCCTGTCATTTGGACTTGAGTAACATTTAAAATGGACATCTTTCGGCTTTGATACTCAGTGGTCCACTTTTCTAGAACATAAAGAACGCAAAGGAGTAGAGGTAGTTAAACTGACAACAATCTATCATTAAATGTTGATTTCATGATGAAGAGTGTTCGAAGGATAAAGGCCATTAAAGGCATTTTGTCCTTTTAGCTTTGATCGTATCATGAACTTCTACGATCTCCTCATTCTCCTGCATTGGGGTATAATACTCTGGTTTCAGCTTAATTTTGATTAAATCTGTGTCTTGAAGTTCTTATATGCACATCTTTCACAGAGTAAACATGCAACATACACTACATGTAAAGGTCACTCAAAAAGGATGGAGTACCATAACTCATCAAATGCAACTCAATGGGAAAGATGACTAGATTCGAGAGAGGTGGTAAAGAGTTTTATTGCAATGGCCTAAAGTATTGTCCAAGATGAATCAATTACACCCCTCATAGAAGATGAGGTTACTCAACCATACAATTCTTAGTGCTCCAAGAGCGAGCATGTCTTCCACACTCATACCAAGTCCATACGAGCATTCCAAATATAATAGTGCACCGTTATCTTGGTTCATTTTAATTTCTCATGTCTTTCTTTAGTTATCACTTAGTTAAGAGATTTCTGCACAAGATATCCTTAGGACCCTTTGTGCCCTAGCAAATGTAGGAAGCTATTACATACTTCTCTCTAACACCTATGTCCTTACTTCATACTCACAACATCAAGTGTGGCACAAAAAAACAAGGCAAGAATTAAAATACATCAAGTGTGGCACAAATTTGGATCAATAATTTTTTCAATAGTCTTAAAAGGCATATTATGAAAAATCATGGAGTCTTCAAATCTTCAATTCTAAAACATTCAAATTCAATTGCAAAATTCAAATTTTCTTAGATTTTTTCAAAATGTAAAAACCAAAAATTTTATGCAAAATTTATTAATGAAGGTCAAATTTTCTCAAATTTTGAAATTCGAAATACAAAGTGTCCCTTTGGTTAAAATGTGAACATCTAATTCAAGCAATAAACTTTGAATTTCAATCATTTTAAAAAAAATTGTCATGGTGAGGGCACAAAATGTCATTTTTTAAAATTTTAAATAAATTAAATCCTACTCTATTTGCTTCAAATTTCATTCTAAGAAAGAATTCCAATGTTTCCTTAAGGGTGAGCATAGCATCCATTATGCAAAAGGACTCAAATACAAAGATAAAGAATACAATTACCTTCATTTTCAAATTTGAAAAAATGGCTTTCTTGTAATTTCCTCAAAATGGATGAAGTTGAATCCATGCACATATCAAGCAATCCTTTGTCATCCTCTATCCAATTCACTCCCAAGCTTTTACAATTGAATTGAGTCAAATCTCTCAAAATTTTAAATTTTCAAAAGAACGCTTTTGAAGAGCATTTTTCTTTAAAACCTCTATAGCCAAGTGGAGAAATAACCATGTACCTATAACTACTCAATGCACATGTCAAGAATACCTATTCAATACATATATAGTTGAAGCACATCATAAACACCCAACAAGACCAACATCATAAAAATATAATTCAATGCATCAAGATATCATATAATCAACGAACACATTTAGTAAAACATAAATAATTTTATGCACATTTATGAACTAAAGCATTCAAATAAACGAGGCATATAAACATAACATAGCCACCTCAAATCATATTGAACACCAACAATCAACATGTTAAGGAACCTCATCTTGAAACATGGGGATGGTCCAAACACACCATTCAAAGCAAGGACAACAACCACAACTAAAACTCACAAAAAACAATGAAGCTAAAACATCATTCAACACCCAAGACAAAAAACACAGGAACAACATATGCATCCCCTAATACATAGTTGAAGTCTAGTGATGTTGAGATCTACATCTCAACAATAGAAATGGGGTGTTACAATTATAATGTATAATGGTTGATATATATGCTAACATGTGGTACACATCCCCCAAGGTAGTTATATTCTTATGCTTTGTAAGTCATCCCACTAGCAAATCAAATTAAAACTGTGTATCCCACATGTGGGGGAAGTGGTAATGGTAGTGTTAGTTATTTGAGTGTTATATATTGTGGGGCTCAAGAAAGAGAAGGGAAGTGAAAAGTATTTGTGTTTAGGATCTCATGATTTTTATTAAAGGTAAATAGGTTTTAGGTTATAGACTCCTAAAACCCATTTTAATCAAAATATCAATAAAATAGCCACTAACCAATAGCAAAAGATCAAACTAGATGATTTGAAAGGGCCTAGAGTCTTGTCAATGTCATTTCTAACCTAAAAAGTGTCATTTCCTTTTTTTCAATACGCACACCCTTAGCTTGACAATGGAATTTTGAAGCAACTCTTTGAACAACCATCCAAGACACCATTTTCAAGTTCCTTTGATCAAGGAGACTGGAGGGAATCCTCAACCAAAGTCACTTCATGCAATGAGGAATAATGCCTACCCAAAGATGTTGTATTTTGTATCAATTCCATAGACTAGGTGAGTGCATGACTCCTTGCACACTCTTCTACCATGGTAATAGCTCTTCAATTAAGTCCACTACCCATCCTCAACCATCAAGACAACATCCTCATTAATGGTGCAGGGGCACCTCATGACCAATCCAATCATGAAAAAGATCATGAATTTTTAAAGGAATAATGATGTGATTCATCCATATTTGCAATAAGATAGGTTATTTTGTTGATTTTTGTAATAAACCCCACCTTGTTACCCAATGTCATGGATTTGGCAGGATGATAAGCCACCATAGGCATATGGGCCTAGGGGTAATGAATTGAGTATATTAGGTGTTTTTAGGTGTCTTAGGATGTTTTAGAAATGTTTTAATGACATTAATACCATTGGATTCAATAGGTGTCAAATTTGGTTAAAATATGTCAAAATTGTAAAAATTGTCAAAGTTGCTAATAACCATTTTTGGTTAAAAAGTGCAACTTCTTTCCAAATGGTTCCCATTGTTCAAAAAATGGTTGATAACTGATTGGAAGGATATAAATCATGATTCCAACCACTTTTTGGGGGTTTTTGAGTCGTTTGTAATGATTTGGCATCAAAAAAGCAATAAAATTTTGTGATTTTCTTGCAATTTTGTTGCTATAATCATTGTACCATACTGTACAGACTTGATAGAAGCATAAAAATGGTGGGATGTGTTATAGCAGTGAATAAAATTTCAAATGAGACTATTCTGAGGTCTTTATTCATTCTTGAAGTGGAGATATCTGCAATTTACTGGAAGTTGCTGGGTTAGGACAGCGTTCCCTAGGTTTTGGCATTAAAATGGTGAAAACTTGCTAATCCTTCTTAGTCACTCAATGGCCCTAGAGGATAAGCAAGGTTTAACAATTTAATTTAATATTTTGAAATAATTTTTCAGGTTTGGACTGGAAATGAGCAAGGGTTTGATGCACTAAGGTGGGCAACTCCATGTGGCCACCTAGTGAAGGCATACAAGAAGGTTCCATATCTGGAGTTTGGGGTGTCACCAAGGTTTGAAACCTGGTAGTTTGTAGTTTTTCCATGTAATTTATAGTTACATACCATTAATTTTCTTGGGCAGCACTTTTTAAGGGTACTTGCTTTGTAAAATAGACCTAATTGGGGCTATTAGGCCTACTAGCCAAGGGTAGGGTTAGGTTCTTTGCATAATTGATCAGCATAAACCCTTGGGATATGTGTCAGTACTCCATGGTAGGGGTATAAATCCATTTTAATCATCAGGTTTCCTTTGGCATGATTGGGAGAAAAACAACAATTCTGGTCTGGTAGGGCTACAAGGGCTTGTAAGCCTCTAAAACAGCAACTTTGCAAAATTACCTTAAGGGAATCAATCCAAGCCTAGGATAAGGTATCTTTGACCTTGAAACCTTCAAATCATACCATTTTTAGTCACATTTTCATTGGGAAGAGTTCCAACCATAGTTGGACCAATTTGGCCTAGTGAGTCTCTTGCAGCCATTAGGAGCATTCGGGGGATAGAACCCTGCATAGAAGCAAACAAGTTGGAAGTGATATGGAACCTATATATCCAAGTCTTTAACACCCCATGAAGTTAGTTTGAAGTGCTAGGGTCCTTGGTTAGAGTTTTGAGTAGAAGAACCTATTCCACACCTTGCCTGGGGCTCTGCATCAATTAGAGTCTTGGAAATGTCAATGTCCACCAAGATATAGGCAAAAGTAGAGTGGTTGGTATCAAAGGTTGTGGAATATACCTTCAGAAAATTACCAATAACATTGTTGATATCTTTATAATAGAAATCATCTCATAAATGAAAGACAAGGTTAGGCACCCTCACCAAAGTGACATTATATTGAGAGATTTTCATGAAAAGAATGGAAAACTCAAGAAGCTATGGTGACATATTGTGGCATTAGTAGGGATTATCTCTATTGACCACACCTTTCAAAGATAGTATCCCCTAGTTCTCCTCATGGAATGGACCATTGGATGGCTCATAGTGGTATCCTATCCTACATTTATCTCGATGGCATTGTCGATAGTTGGTATGTGGTTCTTGGTATGGGTTTCCTCTTACCCTATTATCTTATTTATATCTTTGTTACAACATGTGGAGATTGATTTTTGTCATGCTATGATGATTTTCATGTTTGCATGTGTTTTGACATTATTCAAATAGGATTGTGAAGTTTCCTTCAATTATTGATGATCTCTCATCTTTGTTGCATGGGCCAACAATTTTATTTTATCTTGTTTGAATTAGTTTAATCACTATTGTGAGTATTCTCTATTGTGTAGTTATTGTGGCTATGTTTGATTTTCTATTGGAATTAAACACATTTATTTGACTTATTATTGGTACTATTTTTTCTTTCTTTCAATATTTACGATCTTTGGTAGTTTAGTGAAACTCTTGCTATTTTTAAATGTTGCCTTCTTTGTTGTGATGTGATTCCTCACCAAGATCGACGTAGATAACCTTGGATGAGTGTATATAAGGAATCAAATATTGGGAAAATTTGAGGATAGGGGTATGTGTTTGTTGTATGGGTAGCTACGATCCACTTGTACATTCTTAGTGATTATTGACGGCTATGTCTTGGAGGCTAATCCCATTAAACAAACAAGGGGGAAGTCATACATAATCGTATGGATCCTCCCTAGTTGTGTGTCAATTCAAGACCATCATTTCATATGGTTCTTGGTTACTTTGTGAGACCATGGCATCCTCTTAGACCAATATGTGATCCTTGTATTGTTATCCCTGCAATGTGGATGAATAAGTGTATGTTAAAATAAATGCTTTGCTTAGAATACTCAAAAATGTCTCTCGAAAAGTCTACAACAGGCAAACTTTTAGTAAGAATTTGCAGACACAATGCTCAGAAATTCACACAATCAGCTACATTAAATATGTTCTCTATTAAGTTCAATGTTTTAAGATGAAAAAGAAGAGTCAAATGGTTTTGGTTTGATTTTCAATTTTTGTGAAGCTTTTGCACTGAAGTTTCCATAGCCTGATTTTTTTTCCTGTGAAGAAAGACCATGTCAGATAATATCAGCGAAGAACAAAATAACTAGACAATTGCTAGATTATGGTCTAACTTGAAAAGAAAAGGTGATGGGAAATGTTATTGTCGCTGCAAAATTTGTAAGGGCTTAAAGACTAGAAGACTTCTAATCAAAATAGCTAAGAAACATTGTAGGCAGCATGGTCACATTGAAGGGGGAAATGATTATCATCCACTGGTAAGTTGTTCATTATATCATTTTAACAATTTATATACATAAGAAATCACTTGATAATGAGATCATGATCACAGTTTATTTATGTATATCAATTTGATATAGGTGGAGCACCCTGGAGCACATGGTATGGATCAACAAAACCCTAAGAATATGGTTTTCGAAGTGGAGGAACATGGAGGTGTGAATATCGAAGCTGAAGATAATGATCCCATGGAAGATGACGATCATGCACCAGAAAACACAATTGAAGATGATGGTACAAATACATTGATCCATGAAACATTTAATACTGGCACAGCTGATCATGATGATCAAGATGACCTTGATGTTCATGATTTACCTCTTCTTGAGAAGGCATATGAGCCCCTTTACAAAGGCTCCCAAACAACTCTTCTCTCTGTTGTATTGTTGTTGGTAAACTTGAAGGTTATGAATGGTTTATCCAACATAACAATCTCACGTATGTTAAGGTGTGTCATACATGTCATTACAGTTAATAAATGGTGAATCATGTACCATTAATATTCTTTATATTAACACCTCAAACTTTTTTTTTCACTATAGATTGATAGGTGAGTTCTTCTTACCACCATCAGATATTCTACCTCGCTCATACCAAGAATTAACTGCCATTATGAAAGATATTGGAATGGAGTATCAAACAATAGATGCTTGTCCCAATGATCATATTATATATCATAAATAACATGAATTTGGAACAAAATGCCCTGAATGTCATATCAGCAAATATCGAATAGATCAAATAACAAAAAAGGTGCCTCGAAAGGTTCTTGGTTATATTCCCATTATTCCACGTATGCAACGATTATTCAGGTGAACTAGCTTGGCACAATGTATGGATTACCATGCACGCAATAGAAGTCGAGATGACATTATTCGAATGCCTGTGGATGGTTCAACATTTATGGACATAGAGGAAAAGTGGCCACACTTTAAAGAAGAACCTTGTAATCTTAGGCTTTCATTGGCAGCAGACGGTGTCAATCCATTTGGAGAGTTGAGATCTGTTTACTCAGTGTGGCCTATTTTTGTTATCAACAATAATATTCCTCCATGGATGTCAATAAAGAGGGAGCACATAATGTTGGCAATGATTGTTCCATGTATTTTATCATTTAATAGTCATCTACATTTAATTATAAATATTGTAGTAAAATGGTCATAATAATTATTTAATGTTTTTGTTCATTCCACTAGGCAAGTACCAAGTTAAAGATATGAATGTATATATTGAGCCTCTTATCGACGAGTTGCTGGAGTTATGGAATGGTGTGACCATGTATGACATCTCTAGACCAATAGGACAAAGACAATTTCAATTCCATGCAATGCTTGTATGGACAATACATGATGCCCCAGGGCTAACACATTTTTGTGGTACATTATAGTGTTCAAGTTGCACATGATAATTATAATTATAAAAATTAACAGATTTAATAGAATTATACATTATCTTGTAGGTCTTCAAACAAAGGGAAAATTTGCATGTCCAGTTTGTGGTCCAAAGATGAAATGCCGTCATTCAAAAGTTTAGGAAAGCAGGTGTTTGATGAGTATAGGCACTTCCTTCACAAAAATCATAAGTACCAAAATAATGAAAAACATCTTTTCAATGGGAAAGAAGAGACTACATCAAAGCCATGAAGAATGACTCCTCACTTATGGAAGTTGGAATATAATAGAATTAATCATCAAGGCAATGTCATTCCATCTAATGGTTTATGTTTGGAATTTGAATTTTTCTATCGTGTTTTGTTTACTGATGATGTAATTGATGATACTGAAGGTCGTCAAGGCATGGATGGCCACCTTCCAAAGGGACTACAAAGTTATCCCAGACAATTTAGTAGGTTGCCTTACTATGAGTAGCTACAAATTGTGCATATGTTTGATACAATGCATATTGGAAAGAATATAACAGAGACATTATGGAAAATATTGGATGGAAGGCGTGACAAAGAAAAAATTGTCAAAATTTGTAGTGACATTGTGGAATCCAATCATGCAATGAAAAATGTCATTCAATCAAATAGAAATGGAGATCAGATTAATATAAGTGCCCTTCCTTGGTTATTAACGGAGCAGCAAAGCAATTCTATAAAAGAAGTCATGCGAAAAATTTGATTTCCCACAGGATTTGCTGCGAACATAAACAATCTCATATCAAAGAAGAGTGAATTTGAGCCAGGGATGAAAACACATGATTGGCATACCTTCATTAAGGTAATTCACATTCTTGTGTATTTACTATATATTTGTATACTATGCATGTACTTTTCATTGTATTATGTTCGAAAACAATGAAAAGATCATTTTATAATTGTTACAGTATGTTCTACCTCTATCTCTCCTAGACCACTTCAACAATAATATCAAGCAAGTCATATATGATCTTGGAAAATACATGAGGTAAGTAGTGATGTTTGTTCAATTTGTTGTATAGATATTATATTTGCCATTTATTTTACTTGTTATGCAATATATTGTATATTATTTTGTAAAGTCTCGTTTATATATTTTTACGTCTTCAATCTCTTTTAGGTGGTTGTCAGCTAAAGAAATCCACAAGGAAGATATAAAATATTGGAAGAGAAAAATCCCTCATCTAATGTGTGAAATGCAAAAGTTTCTAGCTTCAACTTTTTTCAATGCACAAGAACACTACCTCATACACCAAGTTGAGGATATCGAATTGTGTGAACCTGTACACACTAGGTCAATGTGGATGGTTGAGAGGAACTTGAAATTTTTGAAGGCTTTGGTTCAACAAAGAGAACATTCCGAGGGTTCTATGGTGGAGGGATATATGGTATACCAAACTATGGTGTACATTATTGAATATCTTCCTAAGTTTGCAGCAAAAATCCACATAGATTGCATTTGGGATCCCAACCCCATTAATAAATTTGAAAGGGAGCACTTGATGGGGAAAGGTAGATTGAAGAAAGTGAGAGGTAATTATAAGATGTTATTGTAGTAAATTAATTCTTCATCTTCTAAATAAATCAGTTGTAAGTGGTCTATTAATTATTTGTACAGTTGGTCGGGAGTGGGATGCACTACATTTGTATATTGCAAACAATCTTGATTGGATGACGGTGTGGATTGAACGATGTCAACATTCTGGTCACACATTACCATGGGATGGTGTCGCTTCATTGGTTAAAGAAGCTCATCGTAATGGAGAATCCAATGTTACACAAAGGGAAATTGATTTAGCATATGGTTTAAGAGATCAATAGGTACATATAATTTTATTAATCACTCGTATGTTTATCAACTCATGATGCAATAATTTTAATATGTTAGACATATTGCAGGTCAAACACCACAAGACTATGTGCTGCAATGGTCATAAATTTCGCATCAAATAGTTGGATGACACGAAGAAAACTTGTGATTCTAGGATAGCTGCAGTCTTTGAGGTGACCAATATTTCATCTAGAAATGACATACATCCTCAAGAGTCTCAAAATTGATACTATGGCATTTTGGATGATATACTTGAGTGTGACTTTAATTCCTTCAAATTAGTTATGTTCGTTGTCAAATGGTATAGGCTACGACTGAATAAAAATGATCCTGATAGAACTATTATCGAACATGATAATGGATTTACAATGGTTAATACAAGGTCATTTGAATGAGTTGGGGATGAGCCCTATGTTCTTCCAAGTCAATGTGAGCAGGTATTTTACTCGGAGGTTCCACATAAACCGGGTTGGTCATTTGTTGTTAGACATGATCCAAGAGGAAGGCTGATAATGTATAATGTGATGGAAGAAGAAGATACCGAAGAAGTAGAAGATGATATAGATGATGATCATGATCGACAGTTACTTGATGATGTTCCTGACAGAAATGTACACAAAGAAGAAGCTGATGATGATGATGGTGCTATTGCTGATGATGATGGTGATGGTGATGGTGATGGTGATGGTGATGGTGATGGTGATGGTGATGGTGATGGTGATGGTGATGGTGATGGTGATGGTGATGATGATGGTGTCGGTGATGGTGATGACGATGACGATGACGATGACAACAATGATGACGATGACGACGATGATGATGATGATGATGATGATGATGATGATGATGATGATGATGATGATGATGATGATCATAATTATCATCATCATCATCATCATGATGGTCATGATGATGAGTTGGGTGAAGAAGAAGATCAATGACATGAATAAAATGTATGAGATGCAATTATTATATTATCTATTTAATATTGATATCTTGATAGAAATTGATTTGACTTATATGGTTGCATAAATAATTCATATGTTTTGAATTCTAATGCCATTACTTAATTAATTCATGATGCACCTCTAGCTATGTGATAGATGGTGATTTAAAATACATATGTGATGGATTACATGCTTATGATGATACATGTGACATTTTTTGAACTTTGTGTTTATTTATGGAATGTGGACTACTTATTAGCTATGTGATGGATGGTGATTTATGATATGTATGTGATAGATTACATGTTTATGATGATACATATGTGATTCTTATGATGCTCAATTACCTATATGATGATACATATGTGATGCTTATGATGCTTATGATACTGTAGTATTTATTGTTTATCAAATTACAAATGTAATGCTTATGATGCTCAATTGTTGGTGTAGGAACCTGAACCCCTTTGACGAGGATCCTGCATAGTCTCATGGATCGACAGGTATAAGTCAATACACCTTATAGAAATAATATATTTTTTTTAAATTACAAGAAAAACAAACTTCCTCAGTTTTTCAAACCTCAACATTAGCAGCAAATCTAATACAGTTATCAACACTTGAGGCCCCAGTTGGACTTACTCAAATTTTAATCTCAACATCAACTTTATGGCCGACTTCTTCACCATATTACCCTCATTTGCAAAATATCTCTCTCATTACCCGCTAACTCTCTCATTTGATGGTGCACAGGTATCAGCAAATAGGTATTTGTCAGATGTGTCTTCCTCGAGTGAGGGAAATGCAGGAATAGAAGAGGAAAGTGAGACATATAGTAGATATCAAATAGGGAGATCAACTAAAGGTCAAAAGATTAGAAGAAAATTCAATAAATGCATGGAATTTTTTCTCGCTCAAGGGGGGTCATGTTCTTATGATGATGAGACCAAAGGCGACATTGAGGTGCCCTTGAGGTACAAACATCTACTAAAACAATGTGTACCCAAGGAACTTCCTCCAATAAACACTGATTTTTGTGTTAATGAGAGGATATATCGCATAGCACCTTCGTCATTACATGGTTTGGGCCTATTTTCCATGGACAGCATAAAGGTCTATTACAACAAAGTTGTTGAATTGATGGAGTTTGTTGGACCTTGTTACAATTATAATGATTGGATACAGATTGTTTGATATAAAAAAAGTATGCGTAAGTATGCACTGTCAGCCAATTATATACAACAAAAAGATAATGATCAAAGTAAATGAGTGGCTGTATACATTGATGGAAGGCCAAAAGCAATAGGGAATATTGCAGGTTTTATAAATAGTACATGACCTGGGTCAACTAATAAGCAACCCAGTTGCATATTTGAGGCACATGAGGGAAATTGTGTGTTTGTATGTGCGATAAAATCAATAAGTGCAGGGGAAGAGCTACTAATCGATTACAATTTGAATCGTATAGATACAAACAAAGTTACTATCATGGGGGTGGTATGTACTATATATATACCATTTAAGCCAACTTCCAATTAATGAATCCAATAAACCATTGTATTATTAAGTTTTTTTGCTAAGTCTATTGGTTTCATTTCACTAACTTTTTTATATTTTTTCTTTGTCACAGGGCCACATGGATCCACCACATAGCACAAATAGGGGTGTAGGTCCCAACACTTCTACGGAGTAGGTAAACCTCATTATAATTGTACAAATTAGATAGAAGCAAATTGTTACATTATGATCTTTTCTTGAGTGTTTTGAAGTAATTTTGATAGTGTTAATTATATTCTTGTCACAGACGGATGTTCGGGATAAGGGAAAGGAACCTACAGTACCTCAGCACCTCCATAGGGATGTGGGGTGCTCGACAGTGTTATGTGCTGATGACATCACACTTAGCACAAACTCTATGCAATTTGTACAAAAGAATATTAGAAAAATTAGGCAAGAGATTGTTGATTTGGCAACCATAAGCCCTCAGACTAATGAGATAACAAAGAGGGTGCAACTATTGTTGATGACAATGGAAAACTTGCAAGTAACTAGTAATGAAAGCTTTAATCATAACAAAAGTTCAATAATGGTTTATATTTTTTTCTCTTTTATGTCATTAACTAAAATATGTATGTGTTGGTTTTACATAAATTTATAGGGCCTCATCATCCTGGTGGTGATGATCAGGGTATTGCCGGTAGTTCAGGTGATGACCATGTTCTATATATTAAAACCACTCCTTTGGACTTGTGAACTTGCTTTTTTAATGTTTTACATATTTAATGTATTACTCTTCAGGTGCTGACATGGGTCCAAGGTCGAGCCCAACTGTATTGCCAACTGTAATGTTGGCAACACGTAGCATGTAGACATCATCTGTTGCACCAGCTCGTGTTGACCCGCCCACTGGTGGTAGATCCCTCTTTTTCTCTCTCTTTCGTTATGTGTTTATTACCCTTGAAGTGTTCTTTCTTGAAGGCATTTCATAGTGGATTCATTTACTGTGGCAGGAGATGCACATGAGGATGTGCTAGAGGTGAGTACTATTGATAACATACCATCATTTCCTGGATCTTCCCATATTGCTAGTACGGGAACGTTACAGGCCACATTGGTGGTGAGCGACGAAGAATTGATTCCCTTGAAGATACAGAAGGTTCCAAGTACTTTAAAAATATTATTATATATAGTCTAGTTGTAATTTAATTACTGATCACTCATTTTGGACTAATGATCCCATGATTTTTTTGTAGGAAATGATATTTTTTATAAAAATCTTAATGACATTACATTGCAGATATTTGGGCCCACCATACGTAAAAGGTGGAACATCATACGTGAACTAACCCTTATCCACTATTTTGATTTCATATCATTGCTAGAATAGTTTTCCTTTTATCCATTTCTTGAACTATATCAAAGGTAGCTTCATTTTCTTTCTAAATCTAATAGGTTTGTTTTTGCTTTAAAGGTGGAATGACCAAGAAAAAAAGTTAAAAGATGAACTCACAAACCATATGGTAGGGTTGTTTGGAAATGACTTATTCGATAAGACCAAGCTTCTGGAAAAAGCGGGCACATATCTAAAGTATGTGAGGGACCAATACAGGACACATTTAGAGAAGAATGTAAAGTATGAGCGTCCCCCCATGATTCCAGAGAGGGAGTGGAAGGACCTGATTTTGGATGGAAAGGAGAGAATTGAAAGGAAAAAAGAAAATACACCACTAGACACTAGAAGAAGGTATGTGATACTATTAAGAATGTGAATATGTACTAATTATTCATTATATTTATATAATCTAACATATTTCAAACTTTTCATAGATTGAGTGACATGTCAAAGGCAACCAAGGCAAGACAAGAAAAGCATGGGCAACACAAACTTGGCTCTGGTGGTTATATGAAACTTGCCGCATGAATTGTAAGAATCGGTAAATTAAGTATCACATCAAAATATTTATAAATTGTAAACAATTTTTTTTTTATCAAACAATACAAGCAAAATTCACAATACTAAGCAAAAATGCAGGGCTCTGAATTCAATAGAGCACCCACGAAAGATGACAAGAGAATTGGCTACCAGTAAGGCTATATAGCCATGGTTGAATGGCTATGAGAATTGAGTGGGAAAACATGAGATTCTGATGCATCTATCACAACGGTAATTAAGCTAAATGAAAATTATTTCAAATTGAATACTTAACCAATAATCTATTTGATGTTAAGTTTCAACATAAAGTGACTATATTTTTTCTAAATAAGCAAGCAATGATAACACTGCGCATGACATTGGAATGCAGCATGATAATCGTGGAACATAACCTGTACATGAAGGTCTAGATGTGCATCCTAGTAGTGGAGGTATTCATTTGCTATTCAAATTTTTTTATGTAATTATTAATACAATTAAACATCTTAGATTGAAAATTAGTGTAGTAATTAATGTAACCTTTATTGTTAATATTTTAGAGCATGTAGTCGGTAGTGACCAAGTGGAGCATGATCCAGGTAGACAACATCAGGAATATGATGTTCCCCAATCAGGTAAAGAGGACCATTGTTATTCCTTTAAACAAATTTAATTACAAATGGTGTATTGATTAATGTAATGTTTCGTATTTCAACTCCAGAGGATCTAGAGGGTGCTCAGCATGTCAAGGTTAAGGCTAGACAAAATGATGTGGAAGATGATGTGGCCCCATCAGGTAAAGAGTGTAACGGTTGTGTTCTTTAAATTAATAAAATACTTGTAACAATAATAAAAAAATGTTTTGAATTTAACCCAATTCTTTGTTATTGCAGAGGACCCCCCTTTGGTTCAACATCCTTGTCCTTTGTATAGGACTAGGAATACATCAAGAGCACGAGAAGAGGGGATAACATCCGAAGATGGGGGAAATGATGAAGAAACCGATGTTCCACTTAGTCTTTTCATAGCTTCAAAGAAAAAACAAAGAAAGAAATGATTGTAATCTACCTTATTTGATAATGACTGATTTTTATGTGTCAATGAATGTAATTATGTGCTAATGAATGTTCATGAATGATATGTGTTGATGATTATTGATGAATGTTGCATTTTAATGAAAGTTAATGAATTTTATGTGTTAATGAATTTTATGTGTTAATGAAAGTTATGTGATAATGAATGAATGTTATATTTTAATAATGGATGAAAGAATGAATGAATGTTAGATGTTAACGAGGAATTTAGAGTGATGTTAGGGGGGGGGGAGGGGCCAAATGAGCTTCCACCTTCACGTGGTTGGCCCTGTTAAGTAGAGAATATTAAACTATTCTCGAAACAAAGCGAAGCTCAATAAGATGTGAAATGTTTGAAAGGTGAGAGTCCACAAACAGATGTGAAATGTTTAAGTAGGCCTCCCAATGAAGTGGATCTCATAGACACGAAGAATCCTATATAGAGAATCATTGAGAGCCCTTGAAGAAGAAAATTTGAACTTCGATGAAGCAATACATGATGGAGGAATATATTGCAAGAGGAAATCAAAGTCATTATGGTGTCATCTAGATCTGAAATGTGGTCTACTTTTCAAAAAAGTAAACATGCTTGATATGAATGTGTCCTAGTGGGGTGAATCTAGAAGACATATAATCCTATTGCAAATAATCATGGAAAGTTCTAGAAGAAGCAACTTTTAATTCTGAAGTAGCAACGTGTACAAGAGATGATCTCATTGGTAGATGGAGTATCAAGAGGAGGATCACTAGTCCATGGACCATGTCATTGTTGTTAAATACCTACGCTTTTGTTCATAGTTACTTGGTGTAGGAATGAATTCAACGAGATAGGGTAGGAGATCCTACATAATGTAATTTTTCACTATCCCTTGTTTCAAGTACAAATGGTTCTCTAAATTTATCTTGACAATAGAATGTTGGAATTTAATACCATAATCCATGATGAAAACTGTTAAAAATGGAAATTTATCTTAGTTCGCAATTACAAAATGCTTTTGTATAGGCCTCTCGAAGATTAAGTACATCAAATTGAGACTTTATAAATTGAGTGTATGTATTAGCAATCTCCCAAATTGTTCAATGGTCTCCAAACCTTGTGAATTTTTATTTTTATTTTAACTCAAATATGTATGGTATAGGCATATCATTGGTTGTGTGATTTTTTTTTTCCTTAAATGCTTCTACGACCAAAAGAGACAAGTTTTAGATGAAAATGGGGTCTTATGGGCCTTTTTGACACAATGGTAGGTTCTTTAGACCTGAAAATTACATCTCCATCAAGGAAAGTAGTTCAATCAGCATCAACACTCATAAGGGCAGATCAAATCCTAATATATATATCAGCAATCAGGCAAACAGATCAGGTATGAAATTATTGTTTACTGCAGGCAATAGTAATCTTACTCCATTTGTGGCATGTAGCATAATAGTACTCTTGTGATTAATTATTCTCATATAGACATAGATAATAATATGCAATGCAATATTATACTTGATACATAACCTCCCCTACATTGGATATGAGAAATAATATTGAATATCCGATTCTTAAATTGCTGCAATCAATCATGAGGGGGTTAATAGGGGAATACAAGGAGGGGAAATTGTGACGAGGTCCTCTTCTAAGTACACTACCCCATGGTGGATGATTGATGTGTCTGCCACATGTGGGCCAAGGGGGGCAAAGGTGTATCCTGTCCTTGGGCTTAGAAGGGAGGGATGCTCAGGACACCCTATTGTGGTTTCCCCATCAACCTCTACCATTGTGATTAAAGGGGTCTCAATCATAGAAGGGTGGATAAGGTAGCATGGGTAGGGAGGGTAGGTACAAGTTTACCCACTAAGCACACCACCTCATATGGATGGCAGACTGCCACATGGGGCCGAGAGGGATGGTATATCCGCTCTTGGGCTTAGCATGTGGACAGCCTTGGGTGCCCTATCACGTTTCTCATCCAAGCCCTATTATGGTTTAACTCCAATTATGCATTATAGATATTGTGTAGTTCATATAAAATTGAAATAGTTATGAATATATGCTATCTAAACCTAGTTGAAATGGTTGCTCTATGAATTATACTTTCAATACTTGTCTAACATGATTGCAGGTTTTATCTTGATGAAAACATTTTATTGATAAAAATTTGAACGAGGTGAAGCACACCAGCTAGAGGAATATGTAGACTGAAGAAACAAACCTATGGATAAATCCAAACATGGCGGAATCCTTGCTGCAACTTTTGTTCTCTGTAAGCATTCAGAAAAATGTTGAATTTGTGATGTATAATTTATGTGTTTCTCAATTTGGTTGACATCTTCAAAATAGACTTAAAAACTTATTTTTAGTACTGTGTGTTATTATACTTACCTTTTAATGTTCTTTAAAAAAAGAATGGTTGCAGATAGCAAAGTTCCTTGCAAATAGAAGAAGCTCGGTTTTGCTTTTGTGACTTTGTCTGTTATGTCTGATTGTCAACAAAATATAGAGACATACTGAAGACGATTATGGTTTGTGGTTGTTTTTCTAGTTGAAAACATTATTATGAATTTTATGAATTTTTTTTTTAACATTGACATGGTCAAAGCCTTAACTATGCATACTATTCTCTTCAGATTATTATCTTACCCCACTGTTTCCATTTTAATTCATTTTAGTTTGATTCAATCTTTTAGTCAAGTTTAATAATAGTTTCTATTATGCCTTTTTAATAACAAAGATTAGATGTAGACATTTTCTTGTCCTTCTATGTTAGCATGTTCTTACGAGGTCAATTCTTTCTTATCTCAAGAAACCTCATTGACCTACAAATTCTTATACTATGCTACTTACTACCACTGATATCTTAACAAAAGCACACAAACATGTAAGGTAAAAATCTCTCCAGAGAAGCCTAAGAAATACTGTAACTAAAATGCCTTGACCTCTTGCCAAGAATTCGATATTTAAAAGTCTTAAATCCTATCCAAATCATAGGATAGACACTCAAATCCTGAGATCATTAATTCCCCTAATAAATGGATCCATGGTAGAAGCCTATAGAAAATGTGTTCCACAATAGAAAGGCAGATTCAAATTCAATTTTGACATTGCTCCAAAGGACAACCCATGTATTGCAGGAAGTGGAGGACTCATTATGGATAGTGAATGTAAAGCCCTTCACATTATTAAGCTTTAGCCCTCCACTTTGGCATTAGGGGACTAGAGATAGAAGAACGCTCACTCCTTGTGATCAAAGGAATGTAAAAGAAGGGAGTGACCAATAGGAGGTTATATAATATTAGAACAGTATCAGTGCTAAGCACAGACATAACTTTTGCACATTGTTATGAATAGGCAAAGTTGGCAAACAAACCAGTGGAACTCCTCGTCTCTAGAGGAACCCTTCAAAGCAATCAAATAATTTACTAACGTCATTACAGAACTATCCAAAAGAAAACACTGGATTTCACTTATAAGATGAATAATTTCAATGATTTGAGTGAACAGCCATCTGACATCCCATGTTTAAACCTTTCCCGCTAGCATGTAAATATGTAAAGTAAGCTCTAAGGACCAAGAAAATAAACAACTATAAGCAATCTGTTCTGTACAATAGAAAAGTAGGATCATATAGAACCTATGTTTTTGTTCTAATTAATTAGCCTTGAGCAAATAAAAGAATGTGATAACATAGAACCTATTGTTTTATGCTCAAAAATGACAGTGGAATTCAACTTGCAATACCGTTATTTCCAGAATTCACAAAAATTCTTCCCGACTTGTTTAGATTCTGATGTTCATGAAATATGCAGGGTTGGGTGTTATTAATAGTACAAGCACATTTTCCTTCACTAAAGCCTCCGGCATGTGACATGGGAAGTGCATACAAAGCTGGGATTTGCAAGCAGGTGGAAGGTGGACAAACTATAATACTCTACATTAGTCTGTATGTCATGGCTCTTGGTGTTGGAGGCATTAAGGGCTCTTTGCCTATTCATGGGGTAGAACAATTCGATGAGAATGATGGAAAAGAGAGAAAGCTGATATCAAATTTATTCAATTGGTTTTTGTACAGCATAAGCATTGGACTTGTATTAGCTTTCTTTATATCATGTACACTATAAGCAAAATTAACTCGTTGTCTCAAATCAAATAACAGTTTGTTTGCATGATGACATTTCATAATGTACAATAATGGATTTATGCTTTCATTAGGCTTTAATTATTAGCCACTTTTCTACAAAGCCTTCTTTCTACAATCATTGACATATTTTTAATGTTTATTGTAAAATTTACATAGTGTGGCAGAGTTTTATTTACAGTTGTTATACTTATTCTATACACATCCTTTTATAATTAATTTTTTAAGTTGTATATATATTTCCATCCCACCCCGCCCACTTCGTCATCCCCCTGTCATCCCCAAACTTAAGCCCTTGGTATGTTAAGATATGAAAGCTCACAATAGTTTCATTTGATATGTTAATTGAGGAAAAACCTACAATATATAGCTTCCAAGATTTCAAATCCATGAAGATCATGAAGAGGTAGAAAACCAAAAAAAGAAATTTCTTATCCAAGTTTCCAAATTTGTGACAAGGAAAAAGTAGAATCTCAATCAAAGAGGGAGAATGTGCAACTCATTATCTTATTCTACCTAAGTAAAAATATTACCTAATTAAGCTTTTTAATAGTGGAATATCACACTTAGGATAAAACATATCCAAGGTAAATAAAATATTACATTGATAGGCTTCTTTGGTTGCTCTAAAAGTGGTGCCTTATGAATTATGCTCTTGGATACTAAAGTTTCCAAATTCTGGGCACTCTTGATAGCTTCTCGTAGAGATTGTGATTCGAAGGCTTTAACCAAACCTTTCAATGGTTTCTATTGATGTGTTTTTTATGCACTATGCAACACAAAATAAAATACTAAGTATTCTATCCTCTTGAACAAAATCCTCCCAAGTGCTAAACTACGTGATCAAATGGGATGACTCCAAGATTCCAATAGTCAGGTCTTGACTTTATATTGCAGACAGACTCAATGATTGTGATGTGATATCGGTTGGAATCACAAGGGGGACTTACGTTGCTTGGGTCAAGACCTATCCATTCTCATGTTTCATGACTGATTTACACCATGATTTAGTTCATCCTTGAGAAACATCTCGACTTAGCCAAATTTTGTTTTTTGTACCCTAATTCTTTAATTTTAACCCCTTACTAGCATTGCCTTAGGTTTTAATGGAATTCTTGCTTCTAGCATGGGAACATGTCTAGGGTTCATTCGAACAAATTGTTCTTGATGAGAAAGCTAGTATCATGACCATGACTTAAACAAAATTTTAACTTAGTCAAATTATCTCCTCCAAACTTCTATGAGTTCATCGCCTTCATTCTTCATCATTTTGATGTCTTTTGTACATTGGAAGGTAATTATTGACCACCATACCTCAATCTTGACCTATGCTACCATAAAACCCTACAACCTAGTCATGTTTACAATTGAGATCTTGGTGACTTGATCACTTAATACATCTTAATCATGCAGGTCTCATCTAACTCCGACTCCAACACTTAAGCAAATCAACCCTAGCAACCAAGTACTTTGGGAAATATCTTGCAACTTGACAACATGGGTAATGATGGAGGAATGGAAGGTGAGACCTATAGAGGTGAGAGAGAGAGAGAGGGTGAGAGGAAGAGATAATGACCTGGAGAGGGTAGAGAAAGAGAAGTAGAGAGGGAGAGAAGAAGAGAGGGATGGAGAAAGAGACCTAGAGAGGGGAGAGAGAAGAGAGATAATAGAGAGGGATAGAGAAGAGAGATAGAAGAGAGATACCAATGTCAATCTTTTTCTATAAAAAAAATTTTTCCAAAAAATCGGCCTACCGTCGGAATTCTGACATCAAAGGGTAAAAATTCTGACAGAGGAGTGTTGTCGGATGCACAACATCCTTGTCGGAACTCTCCTAGAGGTTGTCGTAATTCTGACACAAAAGGGTTAAAATTACGACGGCCTCCAGGAGACTTCCGACGAGGATGTTGTGCACCCGACAACACTCTTCTATCAGAATTTTTACCCTTTGATGTCGGAGTTCCTACGATAGGCCGAGATCGCGACGGTATTCTTTCTGGGTATGAGCATCCATGGCGGCCATCGGAAAGGTTGGAGCTGATGTCGGAATTGCGATGACCACAAGGATAGTTAGAACTTCCGACAAAAAGTTTTCGACAACTTTTTTTGTCGGTAGTGCAACGAAATTTCATTGGAATTCCGACGATTTGCCATCAAAATTTTGACCCGAATGTACTAGTCTTAACAGTCTTATTTATAAAATCCTCTAGAAAGGTGACATTCTTATTGAGTGTTTGAAATCCTTTAACAAGGTCACTTCTAACAAGGTGAAGATCCTAACAGATCTGAGGGAAATCCCTTAACCAGGTCACATCTAGAAATGTGTTTGTAATCTTTAACAGGATTTGCTTTTAACCGAGCATACTCTAGAAGAGTATATTTCTTAGTGGGTCCGAAATCCCACAGTGGTTTTTCCCTATTTGGGTTTCCACATTAAATCTGGTGTTATATGTTTGTGATCTTATCTATTTATGGGTCTGCATGCATTACTATTTTTCTGATAAGGTTACTGAGGTTGAATCTGTTGTTTTTATTGAAGATTAAGTTTGAATAATTCACCCCCCCCTCTCATATTGTTAGCTTGGCATCTGTACTAATCATATTTAGTATCAGAACTATCACTTTCATCTTTTTAATGCAATATGAAATTATAGTATTTGTTAATTGTATTGATGAAAAAGATATCGATTGTGATGTTGGGGAAGAAGAAGGCGACAAATATAAGGCTAGATTGATGTTATTTTTCTAAAGAAGGTGTGTAATTTCATCAATATTCTTATTAAAAAATCTATTCTCATCATGTCTTTGCATTTTTATAACAAACACATTTTAACTTCTTTTTAGATGATTTCTCTTTAGAAGAGATCTTGAACCTAGAGGTATGTAGTGAAAGATAATCCTTAGCACTTGAGACCTTGCAGAATTCAATGTGCCCATGTGTGCCACTATATCTTGTTTCCTTGTGAGTTGAGATGCAAAACCATCAAGAGAGGTCATTTTGTGTGCACAACCTAAAGCATCCATAGTAGCATAAAATGTAGAAACAAACGTTGAATAATCAAGACTAAGATTAAACAGAATAGAGAGAATCAATTGTTCATCCTCTTTAGTCACCCCACAATTAAACAATTCTAATCTAACAAAATTGAGACTAGTAAAGAAGCATAGTTCACGTCATATTTTCATCCAAGATATGTGTATTGATCATGGCAATGGTTTCATGAAGCATCTAGGCATGCACATGTTTTGATTGTATTATGCTTCTAATTTATTATTGTCTATGCTCTATTTTAGTATGTTTTTAATGCTTTGATGATTTATGGTGTGCATAGACCACCCACATAATTAATATGGTGTGATCATATTTCAAATGAAGTATGTAAGATGGTATTATGTTTGATTTTACCATGCCTAATTTAATGAAATCTAGTACATTGCCTCAATACGAATTAAATGTGTTTGTTGAACTAAAGGACATGTTGAGATGAAAAACTAATTTGATGATGATTTACTATGCAAGATATTAGTGTTGATGTTAAATTTAAATGACAATGTGTTTTAAATTGAGAAAATACAATAAATTAATATATGTTATATTAAACTCCATTTAGGGAAACTATATTTGCTTCGACTATTTTTATATATATGAATAGATACCCTTGATGTGTGTTGAGTGGTTACAATTACTAGGTATCAACTTCACCTGGCTACACAAGTTTGAGTGTACCTTGACAATGGTTATATGGGACATTTCATAGTGCTCTACTATATTAGCCCTAAACTGCTGTACTCAATTTGAATATGATTTCTCATGTGATTACTAGTGTGATACCACAAATACCATGTTGGGTAACGTTTTGGAACCCTAACCCCTATATGGATGCCCAATAAAGAGTGCTTTAGTTCTTTGGTGCTAATTTGCATTTCTTGTAAATTAAAGTGTAAAATTGAGTTTTATAGTTTAAACGGCATTTTTTTCTAATTTAATGTTGAGAAGACAAGTTTATGGGTTTTTATGGAATACTAATTTGTACTCATTTTGATTGCATTTTATCATTGGAGTGAAATTTTAATTTTGGGGAAATTAAGTTTTAATTATTCATTTATTTAACATTGATATAGTTTTTAGTGGTTTAATGGTTGTTTATTATGCTCATTCTAATATGCATTTGATTGGGGAAAATTTATGAATGTAGGAATTTAAAAAATTAATTATAGAATTTATTTAATTATTTTAATTTGAAAAAAAATGAAGTGGGTTTTATAGAAGGCATTGGTCTATTTGACACTTGGTGTATTTTGGAGTTTTGGAGACCATGAAAACCCTCATTTAGAGGAAAAATGATGAGTTGTTTGTGAGACAAATTGGACATTGAATTTCTTGAAATTAGTTGCATTTGGATTGCAACTGAGAACGAAAGTCATTGCTTTGTTTGTATGAGTTTTCATTGCACGTTTCTAAAGATCAATTCATTGCAAATTATGGCTTGTAAAAGAGGTATTTTATTGAATCTTTTTTTATTCTTCATTTTAATCATTTTAAAAGACTGGACTAGTACTGGTAGGGTGTTACTACCTTGTTCATGATTTTTCTTTATACCCTCAATCCTAAGAGAAACTATAAAAGCTTAGACCATGGGAACAAACATCTAGGTTATATATTTAATCCTATAAATAGATTTTTGGACATGAGAACAAACCACAACAAGGCTCTCATATCCTTCTTCACTTCGAGATCCACCAAACTCAAGAGGGTATTCCTTAATTTCATATTTGATGGAATTTTACCAGTACATCTTTGGACAATAGTCACAGGCTTCTTAGTCATGGATAATTATATAGTTTATAAATAATGGCTCTTCATGATTTATGGTTTATTCAATATCTTTCTAGTTTATTGTAATTAACATTTGAGAATAACAATCATGCATCTCCATCAACCTTCTATGAAAAAACTATATAATACCA
Organism: Cryptomeria japonica; assembly: GCF_030272615.1. Lineage (NCBI taxonomy): Eukaryota > Viridiplantae > Streptophyta > Pinopsida > Cupressales > Cupressaceae > Cryptomeria > Cryptomeria japonica. Next base: position 581,310,551 of record NC_081405.1, read on the forward strand.
ACACTTTCATATCATGTTTTTTCATTCTTTATTCATCCCGAAGATGCTTAAACACAAAACAACATAAACATGAAATAAATGGAAAAGGAGAGAGAAAATGAATTTTAATATTTTGAAATGCCTTTGAATGTAATCATGAAAACTCTCTGCACCAGTGTCTAATCCATGGAAAAGAGTGAATACCATGCTAAATGCAAGCATCTAGTAGAAATTCATTGAAATTAGTGGGCCAAAATAACATTGATTCCTTACACCAATGCAACCCCATTTTGTTATTACAAAAACCATTCTTCAATTAATCTAAAGAATACTCTTGAGATTACTGCAACATGAATTAAGGACATTAATTTCTTCTGCGAAGAAAACCTACAAACATTATCACACATTCACAAAATCTTTGGTATTGATATTCATGTAAAATAAGAGATACACATATAGTGTTATAAAATTACAACCCCTGCAATTTTAACCATATTTTAGGTCCTCACCTCGGTGATAACATCTCCTTCCCTAACTAAGATCTATTTCTGCATTCTCACCCCTTCACCTTTCCTCCTTCAAGACTTGTGGCTACTCTAGACCCTATATGAGCCCCAAAATAGGGCAGGACAAGGGCGTGGCACCCTTGTCTCCACCCCTTAGGGTGGCCCTAAGTTAGGTCTTCCTAGTCTCAAATTTGTAATTCAAATCTATCTCTTAGTCTAAAAATTCAGTGGTTAAATCATAAAATTCAAATTTTTACGATTCTTCTATTTTCAAACTTTGATTGCAAGTTTGACCGATCTAGACATCTACAAATCGACTGTCTTTATGGATTCTACACTAAAAGCACAATCTCTATCATCCTTGAAAAATTTTGAAAAAATTTGGTTGGACCGTGTGGGTTCCTGCCACGATCCTCAACTTTTTTCCTGAAATTTTAGGAAATGGAATTGACTGTATTTTTCTACTCAAATCGAGAAAATCAATGTACTTTATCAATTTTAACACTCTCTAAGGTCAAACACAAATTCAAAATTCATCGAATTCACATCTTAAAATTATTTTTCATAAAAAGGTTCTAATTTTAGATCGGCTTTTCCAGCAAATTCAGATTTCACTTAAGAGACTTTTAATGGAAATTAATAGATTTGATTTACTTGCTCTTTCGCATATGATTACATTTCTTTTTGCATATATTTACTAAACTCATGTGTCGGGTATGAGTTTCTTTCATTTCCCATTGCTTGTGTTTCTTCATAGCATGTGGTCGTATTGTGTTGTTAGGATTTTCAAAATATTTTCTTTTCAATTAGATCTCAAAGCTTTCATCTATCATTTATGTTGCATTATGGTGATATTGTTAACAAAATGCATTTCCTATGTTAATCATCTTAAAGCTTTTGTATATACTAAATCTAGAGATCCTAACCTTTGTACCTCTCCTAGGGTATCTTGTGTGGATGAAATGAGATCTAATTCTTTACCCAATGATCTTTCTATAAGAGAGAAAGCATTGGAAAGTAATATGGACCCATCTTCTCCTCATATACATACCCTTGAGGAAGGGGGGCAATATGAAAATATCAACATTCTTACATCTTTAGATCCTCCTTATTCTCCTAAGACCTATCTTCAATATCAAAGTCTTTGTAGGGGGGATGATGTCATGCATTTTATTCATGACCTTTCTGCTTAAATAAAAATCACTAAAAATGAGCTTTTAGATGATGAAGATGTTCTTCCCCAATCTTCCAAAAAGGATAAGCTTGATAAAGGCAAAGAGATTTTCATTTCACATGATACTCCTCCTTGATATAAAAATCCTTTTCTACCTCCTTACACATCAAATTTCAAAGAAATCCATGATCCTATTCCTCCATCCAGTCAATTGTAATATTCTTATAGTCGTGGCTTTCATATAATTACAAAACAAGGTTTTAAAGAACAAGGAATTGGGAGATTTGAGGATCTAATTCATGTCCCTATAATTCCTCCTACACAAGCTACTACAAGAGGCCTAGGAAGTAGTACTCCTCTTTCTATGGATGTATTCCTTAGGCTTCAAAACTTTAAATATTACCTTCAAAAAGAACAAATCAAGAGAGCCCGCAAGAATGCTTCTTTTTCAAAACATCTTTTTTGTTCATTTCAATAAACTCATGACCATAATGTTGATGATTGCCCTGATTTTCAAAAATCTATTCAAGATGGCATAGATAGTGAAAAAATTATAATTGGGGTAATGAAACTTCTTCTCCTAACAAACCATGTCCTTCATGGAAAGACAATATTTACCATCCTGAAAGATTAGCTACAAGAGTCTATTAGAGATTGAAATATGACAAGAACATTTCCTTTACTCCTCAAAATAAAAACAAAAATATTAAGCAAGTGAAAGGTATTGAATATTGCATTTTTCATGATTCATATTCACATTGTCTTGGAAAATGTTATGCATTTAATAAATTTATTCAACTACAATATGATATTGCACACATTTGTCTCACAATAGATCCAACTATATTTTTTAGTAAAAACATCATGCCTTAGCAATACTTTTCCCTTCATTTTGCTCTTCACCCTATGGCATAATTAGCCCATTTAACAAAAGCTCTTTATCATTTGTGGTGGTATTGTTTCAATTTTACATACTTCGGGGAAGAAAAAAGAAGTCCATTTTTCTTCTTCTTTCTAAACATTTATCTCTATCTTGGTTCATTATTCATTATTAGATCTATTTTCTTGCATAGGTTTATTCTTATTTGAGCATATAATTGTTCTTTGGTTTTCCTCTTTGGAGGGATAGGGGCATCTTTAATGAGTACAACACTTCTTCTCTTTCCTTCATTTTCTTGGAAATATTACCTCTTCTATGGTTTAGATTATTTGCTAGTATGATATGCTCCTTAGCAAGGAATGATCCTTTGAGAAGTATGTATCCCTTCCTTGAAAAATTTGTTCCACTAGGAGGACATATCTCTTGAAACTAATCCATCAAAAAATGTGTAATTTTTCTTCTTGTTCTCCTCACTTGTGGGGCAAGGATATTCAATCCTTTCCCTTTCTTTCTTTCTCATTTATCATTATTTCCTTTAGGGACTGCATTTTTCATATGTGATTATCATCTCTTACAATGGTATGCTTTTATGATTAATCCCCCTTGGGGAATATATGATTCTTTTTCTCTCCTACTTTCAAAGATTACCACTTCTTGAGACATGTTTTTTACATTTACTAATGTCTTTTCTTGCATGTGTTCATGTAGTTAATTGCACATTTTCTTATGTTTAATCTATCTCTATTATATTGTGTAATCTCTTCTCATTGTCCCTTATCTTGGGGGGTAATGATACTTCTCTCTCTCTCTTTCTCTTAGGATCAACTTTTCTCTATTAAGTGGATGGTGTGCATTCTATTACTTGATGTCATTCCTTGTGTGAAATTGTTGTTGTTCACTCAAGGATTCTCTCTTATACAAGAGGTGTTAGTCCTTGACTACGACCTCTTTTACAATTGGTAATGTACATCTATGATAAATTCAACCATCCCTCTAGGGGCTCAAAGTAAGTCATGCCTATCAAGAATCCCTTTCAGATAGAAATAGGAGGAAGGATTGCATTCTTGTTCTATAAGATGTTATATTTGTCTAAGATAACTCCTCTTGGGGGTAGATGTCTTTTGAACAAATATCTCTTCTCCTTCAAGGATCACCTTTACACATACAACAAGATATCGCTTTTCAACTATTTTATCCTTGCTTGAAGAGTATTCCCTCTCTTGCTTGGATTAATGAAATTGTTGCATAATGGATATCTTCTTTGTGTTGAAGGTAGGTATCCTTGTTCTACTTTCCTTAAGATATCATTATCAACCTAGGTTGACATCTTAAGTGGGGGGCACCCACACTACTCCTTTGTACTATACTTCTCTTATGCATTGTATAGTGGGACAGTCTTCAAACCAAAGGGCAACCTCTTAGAGAAACATGTCATCACTTTTATTGTACAGTGAGGCATTCTTTGAATCAGAGGGAAGCCTCTTAGAGAAAGATGTCATGAGTTTTCTCTTGTACAGTGGGTGCCTCTTAGAGCAAGATGTCATGAGTTTTCTCTTGTACAGTAGGTCATTCTCAGAACCAAAGCATAGACTCTTAGAGAGAGATGTCTTCACTTCTTATTTTCTTGTACAATGGGTCATTCTTAAAACCAGAGCACAGTCTCTTAGAGAAAGGTGATGACACTTTTCTTTTATGTGGGGTGATTATTCTTAGAACTAGAGAATAGATTCTTAAAGTAGAATTTCACACCTTTCTTGACACTTGTACTATACATTCTATACAGGTTGTAGCACACTCATGCATAGAATCCTATGAGGCACTTTGAACCTCACTTAAATACATGCACATCAGGTTGAGTGGAACTAATGGTGTTCTCACTCTCTCTCTTTACATGGATCACCTAGACTGGATCTAGGGCTGAGATTTTCCATGTCCTTCTCTCCATGGATGACCTAGTTTTTGGGGTGAGACATCCATGGTTTCTTTCTTTTTCTCTATTTGTTTTCTCTCTTGTCTTCCTCTCATGATGTCGTAGTTTTACTATTGATGGTTCAAGGATGATGTCAGAATTGCTCTTTTATGTGATTCCTCATGTTTATGTGATGGCATCAGTGTTTGTTTCTTGTTTAGTTTCTCATCTTGTGTCTTGTTCTTGTTGTGTGTCTTTTTGTGCTTTGTCTTTTTTTGTGTTTCAAGTGTTCCTTTTTGTTTTGTTTTGTGTTCTCTTATGTATGTTGGCATGAGTTGAGACTCTAAGATTGGGGGCTTTTTGCTCCTCAATATTAGTGATGTCTTCCAATCCTTATGGTATTTATCCATGTCTCTCATCTTAATCTTTCTTTTTCTTCTACTTTACTAGCAGTATTGGTGTAGACCATACTCCTACTAAAGTGGGTGCTAAATGTAGTATCATAAAATTGTGACCCCTACAATTTAAACCATATTTTATGTCCTCACCTCAGTGATGACATCTTCTTCCCTGATTGAGACCTATTTCTAAATTCTCACCCCTTCACCCTTCCTCCTTCAAGACCTGTGGCTACTCTAGATCTTGTCTAGGCCCCAAAATTAAGTAGGAAAGGGGTGTGGCACCAATGTCCTCCCTAGGATAGGAGCATGATGCACCTGTCCCCCTAGGACAAGGGCATGGACCCCTTGTCCCCACCCCTTAGGGTGGCCCTAAGTTAGGTCTACCCGGTCTCCTATGCATAATTTTCCTTCAGGATTTGTAATTCCTCTTTGTCAGCCTTCGGTGGTTGAAAATTAATCCTTGAGGCATGTATAAAAGGGGATTCATTTAGGGGGGATAGAGGCATAAGGATAAGATACGAGATTTCAAGGTCCTTATCAAGCATTAAAGCATTCAAGTCTTCTTCATTCATCTATTGGAGCAACATTACAACATTCATTTGCAAGCATGTGTGTGAGTTAGGGTGTTGTCATTTTACATGCCATTTCATACAACATTTGTGATTACATTCAAGAAGTTAAGAAATCATTATCAACAAGTTGTAGATCTACAAGGTATACATTTCTATTGTTTACATTTAAGCATTTGCAATTACTTTCTTTCAAGGTTGATTGCTCTACTAGGGTTCGATTGAGGAAAACCCCTTCTCCCTCTCTTGTTTGTGTGTAGGGTGCAGGTGCGCAGCTATAATTACAGGTTTGGGCTTCATTTGCAGAGATGAAAGAACCATTTTCATTTCACAGATTTTGTGGAGGACCAAGTACATTCCCACCGTGGTCCCGAATACTTTTCTCCAAATTTGTAGGACAGATCCATATCAGTTTAATTAGCTCAGATCCAAAGTTATAGCGCAATCCTGAACTGGTAGCTCCTCATTTCACTCATTTCCTCTCTTTTTTCCACATAGTCAACAAGTCAACTTTCTCATTTACAAAAGAGGGTAAATCACACTTCAACCCTAGCAATCCACCAAGAATTCACATCCTTGTCTCCTTTGGATTTGGGTCTAGTGGATTCAAGCCACTCTTTTGAATTTAGAGTTCCTCCAAGTGAAAATCACCCTAGCGGCTTCCTTTCTCTCTCATAGGTGGGGAGTCATTAAGATCCAATTTTCCACTTTACAACACCATAGAAGTGATTCCTATAGAATATTCATGGAAAATCATAAAATAATTCATGTCGCAGTTTAGAAAAGTTACTTTATCCTTGTTGTGAACTATATCCATGACTTAGACCCTATTAAGTTATTTCAATAGTATTCAAAATATGATTGACTAGAATCTTTTTTTACAACCTTGGAATTCCTTTTATATCATCAAGGAATGCAACAAGCTTCAGGTTGTTTACAACTAGCACTTTCTCCTTTTGGTACATTTTTTGTTATATGCAGAAAAGAAACCATACTTTAAGTTTAGAACAAGACAAATCTAGACCATGTGTATTAGAAACTGCTTGGGTAGAGAATAAAACATTGTTGAAGTTCAACTGCTTTGAGTCATGCCTCCATCAAATTACAAATGTCTCGAAGGAGGCAATTTTCATACCATACTAACTATTGAGAAAATTGTGTCTTAACCTTGCATTTACATGAGGTTTCTATTTATAGTAAGTTTTCATTTTAGCATGAAATGGTGGGAAATTATCCCTAAAGCTTCTGGCTAGCTAGATAACTATTCTGGTAAAGTTACATCGCAAGATCATAGCTAGTTTTGAAGATATTAAATTTTCCATTTTGGAGGGGTCTAACGAAAGGTTTAAATTTTATTTTAAGGACTTTAGAGGCTCTAAAATTCCCTAAAAAGTGGGCGTAAATAGTGTAGCGGTTTATGGGCCAATAAAGAGCTTTGTGATCTTTCCTGCACTTCAAATGGTTTGTCAATAGGACACACAGTTCTTAAGTTATGGCCTCTGAAATTTTTTACTCCTAAAATAGGAAATATAAAATACACCAGACACATAAATAAGTTGTAAAAAGGGAGGGACACATCATAGGGCATCTAGAAGGGAGATAAGGTTGGCTACACCTTACTAGGTGGTTTTAGCCCATGGTTTTGTAATACTGTTTGATAGTTTCTTCTATTGTATCTCCTATATATGAGGTGCATGAGATAGAGGTTGTGTGTAAGATTCTAATGGCTATTGAGTTACCTCTGAATCTCTAAGTAGTGGTACTCTTGCGAAGAGCTTGCTCTGTAAGTATATTATAATCTATGTTGATTGCTAAATAATATATTGGGCGACTTTTGGAGTGTGGGGTTTTTCTCCCGAAAGGGTTTTTCCCACATAAATCACTGTGTTAAGGTTTGAATGTTATTATATCTATTTCTATTTTATGTAACTACTGTGATGATTTGTAAATTTTTTTGCATTACCCTCCCCTCAAGGTTTGTGTAGGAAGTAGTTCGGCTACTTAACTTCCTTACACTAAATAGAAGAGAAGCTCCACAAATAAGAAGAGGGCCACACAAACTAGTAGAGGAACTAAACAATCTAGTAGAGGAGATCCACAACACCAAAAGAGAAACATCCTCAATACTAGAGGACCAGTTCACTGAAGTAAACACAAATTTATTAAAGTGGAAAGAGGAGCTCAAAAACAAATATTGTAATGAGAATGAGGGTTGCAGCTCCAACATTCAATTTGAATTTCACAGGCACTGCATCTAAGTCATCCACCACCTATCCTCATTGTTCCTCTCTCTTCTCCCCTTGCCTCTCATACATTTGATGGTGAATGTATTATTATGGGTAGCTCTTGAATGGTGCTCTACAATAGAGTCATCATTTCAATATCCCTTTAACTATAAGCCAATTTATTGAAATATCCACCACCCAGTATCACATAATTTACTTCTTTCAAACATACAATCTTTTTCTATATATGATCGCTCCATTTTTTAAATTTCTCTCAAACAAACATAGAGGGTTACTCTTATAATCATTCTTGGCTTGTACACTAATTGTTTAACTTAAAATCTTAGAGGCTCTAAAAATAGCCAAACTTCATAATATCATGCATGCAAACAATCTTTTGTGCTTTATGTCTTTTTGGAAAACTAAAGCTTTCTTACTAATCTCCCAAATGCCTGTTCAGTTATTCTTTCAAAAGACTCTACAATCCATACCCATAAAACTCTTTGCACCACCACTTTGAATTCATTGGGTTATTGCATATAAACCATTTTGATTATCCCATCTGAAGCTGATTTTGTGCGAGTGATTTGTTGTCATCTTTTGTCTTTTAATAAAAAATTTCATGTTCCCAACTCCTCACTTTTTAATCTATTTCATGTCAATCCTCTCAACTTCTTATCCATCTATTTGAGCAACATCCACAGCTACCCGCAAAGGCTTGAATCAACACTTGATCTTTACACATGTCACCCTTCTAAGTTTCCTCTTGTTCCACATGCATCTTTGATAGTTCTTTCATCTACTCAAACCTACCTGTAGTTGTCTCATATGCCTCATCATGTGTCAAGCTAATATGTCAGACCCCTTTTCATCAACTGATAGAGCACTCTATCCCCACTCTTAATTGGGGCTCGTTGAGATGAAGAAAGCACCTAAATGAGTCATGAGTGACTTTTGTATATTACTTCCACAACCATTCTTCTCAAATACTCGACCAATGGGAAATAGAAAATTCATCAAGATCCAAGTTCTCAATCCCTCATTGTATGACTCAAGAATTGGAAAAATAAGAAAAGAGCCATCACCGAGTGTCGAGCTCACTATTGGAATAATACTTTAAACCGCCACATCGGATAATAACTCACCATGCTTAATGGACATTCAAAAACTACGGCCCACTCTTAACAACTTAAAACATTTGCTTTAAGTGAATTCCCTTTGACATCATGTGAGTAGGGCCAAATATTAAATCCTAAGGTTACCGGTTGAAAAAGAGAGACAAGGAATTAGGGGTCAGTTTGTAATGATAAAAACCCATAGGAAAATAAATTAAGTTATGGGTAACCAAAATAAAAGGTCAATGATAAAAAAGAACATGCCTGCAAAAGGGACATTTAAATTCTTTCTGGGACATAATTTTGATTTCCCTATTGGGTCATCAAAATTTCTTAAGAAATTCTGAGGGTGCTAATAATGGCTCTAGTTGGGGATGTATGCCCTTTGCGAGTATAGCAAGGATCCATATCTCTGGTTGAATTAGACCAAGCCAATTCCATTGGGCAATTTATTTAGCAATAAATAAAAATCAAATCCATCCTTAAATTGGTGGCCTTGGGCCCCTAAAAAAGAAAAACCAATACTTGCCTTTATCAAACACATGATTCTCATTATTTAACAATTTGATTCTGCTGGTAATGTTATTAAGAATAATCCGGTCATCAATGCTACCATTTCCATCTCTCATCATGGTTCTGACCACACCACATTTAATTCTATCTTTTTCATAATGGCTCTTACAAACAAATCCATATTGATATAATTTATAACGACATGGAAAGTTCATATCATGCTCATCTTTCAAAACATATTCCCACTCAATGACATACCTTTCATTGCCAAAGTCCTTGGTATGTTTTAGAAAAAACCCCTCTATGTGGTATGAAAAGAAAAAGCAATCATACTCAATTACACTACTGATTTTATTATCATCTTGCACATTAAACATAAAAATTTCACAAGGACCTTTCTGCATGTTAATCAAACAATATTTAGATGTGTTAAAAAAAGGCACAATGCTAATATTTCTTTTAATGAGCATAAAAGTAAAGAATATGCATACATCTTCATACAATACATATAACATACAGAATAAATAAGAAGTATGTAAAAATCATTACAACAATTTCCCTTCCTTAGTGCTTTCTTTAACCTAATAGGGAATTTTGTATGTTCATCAAAATATTGAGGAATACTTGGATTATTGTGGTTTCTACTCTCTTTTGTCTTTGATTGAAAATCTGAAGATCTCCTTCATACCTCAGGTTCTTATTGTACAGAGTCGACACATGTCAAATTCTGAAAGCTAAAAGCCATTTGAAATACATTTTCATTCTAGGTTTCTATCCATCAACAAAATCACACAAATTTCTTCAAATTGGTACCCATAAAATTTTCTCCATGCTGAATATTACACATCTAAAATGGATTTCAGATTCTAATCATTTATGGATTCTTTACCCACAATATTTTTCACATTGGATCTCTAGAAGAGCTGCCATTTTTGTTGATGATTTTTCCTGCTACGCTCAATCCTAATAGAAATTATAAAACCTTAGAACATGGGATCAAACATCTAGGTTATATATTTAACCCTATCAATAGATTGAGGACAAGAAAACACAACACAACAAGGCTCTCATGGCCTTATTCACCTTGAGCTCTACCAAACTTAGGAGGGTATTATTTACTTTAAGATTTCATAAAATATTACCAATACATCTTCGTACAATAGCCACAGGATTGTTAGTGGTGGACAATTCTCTAGTTTATCAATAGAGGGTATTCATGATTACCGATTTTTCATTATTTGTCTCATTTCTTGTAAATAACAAAACCCTTGGTATTTTTATTCATGTAAAATAAGAGATACACCATAGAGATGATTCCTATAGAATATTCAGGGTAAATCATAAACTAATTCATGTTGCCTTTTAGGAAATTTTCATTCTCCTTGTTCTAAACTATATCCATGACTCAAGCCCTATTACTATTTTCAATAGTATTCAAAATAAGACTGAATAGAATCTTTTTTTACAACCTTGGAATTCTTTTTATATCATCAAGGAATGCAACAAGCTTCAAGTTGTTTACAACTGACTCTTTTTTCTTTTGTCATGTTTTTTGTTAAATGTAGAAAAGAAACCCCACTTTAACTTTAGAAGAAGACAAAATTAGACCATGTGTATTAGAAACCACCCATGTAGAGAATAAAACATCATTGAAGTTCAATTGCTTTGAGATGTGCCACCATTGCATCACAAATGTCTCAAAGGAGGCAAGTTTCACACCATACTAACATGAAGAGGGGCTCGAAAAACTAGAAGAGGAGATACACAAACTAGGAGAGGACCTAAACAATCTAGTAGAGGAGCTCCACAAGACCAAAAGGGAAACATCCTCAAAACTAGAGGAGAAGCTCACCGAAGTAGACAAAAAGATAGTAAAATGGAAAGAGGAGCTAAAAGAGAAATGTTGTAATGAGAATGGGGGTTGTAGCTACAACATTCAATTCGAATTTCACAGACTTTGCATCTAAGCTATCCACCACCTCTCCTTATTGTTTTCCTCTCTTCTCCCCTTGCCTCTCAAACATTTGATGGTGAAGGGATGATTATGGGTAGCTCTTGAAAGGTTCTCTACAAAAAAGTCATCCTTTCAATATCCCTTTATCTACCCCTTGGATTTTAAATATCTCTTTAGTTAAAAGACAATTTATTGAAATATCCTCAACCTAGTATCACAAGATTTACTTCTTGCAAACACACAGTCTTTTTTCGTATATGATTTCTCTATTTCATAAATTTCTCTCAAATAAACACAGAGCGTTACTCTTATAATCATTCTTGGCCAATGCACTGACTGTTTAAGTTAAAATATTAGAGGCTCTCAAAATAGCTAGACTTCATAATATCACGTATGCCAACAATATTTTCTACTTTATGTCTTTTTGGAAAAGTAAATCTTCCTTATTAATCTCCCAACTGCTAGTTCAGTTATTCTTTTAAAAGAATCCATCATCTATACCCATACAACCCTTATGCCACCACTTTGAATTTCTCAGGTTCCTTGAATATAAAGCTTTCTGATTATCCCATCTGAAGCTGATTTTATGCGATGAATTTGCCATGATCATTTTGTCCTTTAATCATAAATTTCACATTCCCAATTCCTTTCTTTTTAATCTATTTTTTGTCAATATTATCAACTTCTTATCCGTTGATTGGTACAACATCTATAGCTACCCATAGAGGCTTGACTTGACACTTGCTCTTGACACATGTCACCTTTTGAGTTTCTCCTAAGTCCACATATACCTTTGAGAGTTGTTTCTTCTACTTGAAACTTGTTGAGGTCATGTCATGCAACTCGCTGCATCCCGAGTTGACACGTCAGAACCCTTTTCATCAACTCACAGTTCACTCTGTACCCACTCTTAATCAAGGCTCGTTGAGATAAAGAAAGCACTCAAACAAGTCCCAAGTGAATTTTGTATATCACTTCCACAACCATTCTTCTTGGGTACTTATCTAGCTAAAACCAAAAATTCACCAAGCTCTGAGTTCTCAATCCCTCATGGCATGACTCGGGAGTCTGCAAAAAAAGAAAAGAGTACTCATCAAGTGCCGAGCTCACTTTTGGAACATTGCTTAACCACCACATCTGATAACAACTCACCATGCTTAATGGACCTTCAAAAAATAGGGCCCACTAACAACTCAAAATACATTCTTTGAGTTAAGTCCCTAGGACATCGTGTGAGTGGGGACAAAGATTAAATCCTAAGGTTACCAACTGGAAAAGAGAGACTAGGAACTAGGGGTCAGTTTGTAATAATAAAAACCCATTGGAAAATGACTTAAGTTATGGGTAATGGAAATAGAAGGTCAATGATTAAAAGAACATGCCCGCCAAAGGGACAATTAAATTCTTGTTGGGACATAATTTTTATTTCCCAATTGGGTCATCAAGTTATTTTAAGAAAATTTGAGTGTGCTAGCATACTCTATTTTTCATTTTATTACATTTAATTTGTTCATGTATATTTTATTTTACGAAATCTTTACAAACTTTTCAAGGTATGGGTTTATTATATCCAAACATTTAGAAAATCATTGGAATGCCAATATTTTGTTAAAAGAGGGGTGTTGGGAACTTTTAGAACCAAAGGATATCTTTAGAAAAAACAATTGAAAATTTATTTTTTGGTGAAATTTAAAGCTATTTTAATGGAGTCTCACGAAAATTTCTAGTTTTTGTGTTGAATGAAAATTAGAAAAATTAGAATATTTTGGGAGTCTTTGAATGTTTTAAATGGAGAAATTGGATTTTTCATGTGTGAAATGTTGAGACAAGGCTCTGGAGTTCATGTTATATATTTTTGATAAGTTTTAATTTTTGCATTGTTTTGTGTGCTATGTGCTTGCGAGAAAGTGAATATGTAAAAATTTAAAAATAAGAAAATTGAATATAATTTGATTTTAAGAATATTGAAATGAGTAAAATATGGAAACAAATGTATTAATATTTTTTAAAAATGTCTAAGCCTTGTAATTTGCATATTCTTATGTTGTATTCATTACTCAACGTATTGGGCCTAGGACATAGGTACTCAAGAGGGTTATGAGAGTGGCTCCCAATTCGATCCCAACCCAAAGTTAATTTGGATGGTTATCACATATGGGAGTCATTTAAACAATTAAAAACTAATTAAAAATGGGTAATTAATTTAAAACCAAGACAATGGGTTCCCCTCACATGCCTTGAGTTCTCATAAAGTCTATGGATATGTTTTCGAAAGACAAGCCCACTCTAGGAGTTGAAATACTTGTATGCTCAAGCATACTCGTATATATGAGAGGTTATTTGATCCCACATAGTAGCTATTCATTGTGCTCCATGATGATACTGCATAAATAGCTCTCCAATATCTAGTCTTAGTGTAGTTTGAGTAGCACCCAAAAGATGTACTGTTCCTTTCCCAATGGTGTTATCTCGATTCTTTCTTCTTGAATGTTGTGTATTCTTTGTGCTTTGATATTATTATGTTTTCTCTCCTTATAACCTACATGTGTGAGTGGTTTATTTGTGTCATTGGTGATCATTCTCAATGATATTGTATTGTTTTCCTTCATTGGTAAGTGTGACAAATGTAAATATTTTTTTGTGTAATTGGTGTCATGACTAATTAGGATTTATACTTATTCATTGATGACTTGTTTGTATGATGTGTATGAGCATGTGTGTAATCCTTACACATATGTGTTGGTGGGAGTGTGCTTGTGGCCAATGTGACTATATCCTAGCATAGGAGTGGATATTTTGATTCCATGTGGTTAGGTAGTTTGTATACCACCATTAAGGTTGAGAGCATAGTATATTCATATGCTTGGTGGACCCATATATCATACATTCACTTATGCTTTCTAGTTTAATATTTAAATGTAATTTTATATTGATGGGACACTTGAGTTGTCTTGTAATGTAATATTATTTCATGAACCTGTCTCATTGAGATGGATGTAACTTAACTAGATGAACCACATTAGTGTATGTGAATTGGATTATATGACTCAATTTTGAAACTAAGAATGATTGTATGATGCTTCATCAAGTTGATTTTATGCTTATGGTTAAGTTGGTAAATATTTATGGGAACATTTATTTGGGAATGAAATGAATCTCGTAGTTGTATCATTAAATAATCATTAAGAACTATGTTCACAATCTAAAAGGTTAAATTTGTTTAAGTTCTATGAGATTTGAGGTTCATGGTTGAGCCTCTTAAGGTTCACTTGTGTGGGAACAAAGTATAGTGGAACCCCAATATCTAACCCTTGAAATTCTCTTCTTTTCCTTAAGCTCTCTAAGTGTATCAAGTTTCTTCATTTAGGCCTTTGAAATTCAAAGTTACTTAGTGTGGATAATGTATTGGGAACCCTGACACCAAATCCCTGAAACCATCATATCTATCAATAATTTTTTTATGTGTGTTTGGCATCAAGCATTAAATGTTCATAATTAATTTTGAGAAAGGGATAGGTGCATTCCTAATCCTTGGTCCCCAACAATTTACTTTCAAACTTGTTACCCCAATGTTTGGGCATTAATCATTAGGCTTCCACTATTCCATATTTGAATTTGGGAGGTTAGATCATCAACCTCTAATCTTTGATGAGAACCTATTAGATATTGGGCCTTCACAATTTTTTGTGGTCTTTGGCATACCAAACCTAGACCCTAGAACCCTTAAATGTTCTTTTAACATTAGACTTTAGGCTTCCTTGTATTTATTTTCCTTCTTTCAACAAAAGGTATGGTGTATCGCCCACCTTTGAACCCTAATAGGCTTGAGAGGGAGTGAGTTATCCTAGTTACACAACCTCTAGTGTAGGTTAGCCCATTTTTTAAAGGGTTATTTTAGTCATGTTGAGTAGACTGGAGGTGTCAGGGTTCTCATCTTGTCCCTTGTCTTAGACTTTGAACATGTCTTAATCTAGTTGATTTTTCTTGGCTCCTAGACAACCTTTGTTGTTGTTTTTTTTATTGTTGTTGTTGTTGTTAGTATTTGAGTATGTCCTTGGTGTTAGTAGGTCTTCTTTGGTATGTATTTAAGGTTTATAATTCCCTCATCCTATCATTGTGTAATATCATTAGTGAATGTTATTATAAGTTTGACTTTACCAAGACCACGTTGCATAGGAAATGGTGAGCTTACTGTAGTTTTCATCCCAATCGTCTCATAATTTTGTATGTGACACTTGTGCGCATATTATATTGAAAGTTTAGACTGCACTTATTATTGTTTCAAAAATATTTGTTCATTTAGGTTTTTCCTTGGTCCTCTAGACAAGGCATTACAACTAGTATCACAGAGCATGTTACAACACTAGGATATTTGGTTCATGTTGTTTCCCATGTGGTTTTTAGTATTTAGCATGTAGTAGTGTGTGTGCTTGTGTTACAAGTTAGCTATTTATCTTCTTTATTGGGTGCCTTGTATCGTGTTATGGTGAGTTCACTATGAAATAAATCAAGTAGTGTTTGGTGGAGGAAGAGTACCTCTAAGTATTTTTCACACCTTTTAGGGAAGGGAAGATACACTTATTTGAGTTCCTCCAGGAGTGGAGAATGTTCACTCTTTTGTGCATTGCTCCTTATGCGTGATCTCTTGTCAAGACTTTATACATTTTAAAGTGTCTAGATGTTATGGATGATAGTCGTTGTTGCTGGCCTATTTTCCCTAGTATGATATGTTTGAGGAATGACTAGTTGCAAGGGTTAGATAGACCCTTGAGAGTGTTGTATAATGTGTTTTGTGTGATTGTCTTATTGGTCTTAATTCTTCCTTCATTGGAATGCTTAGTGACCCTCGAGTGACTATAGTGTGTTTCTTTGGAAGGTGTGATTAAGAAATATTTTGGTTTGACTTGATTGACATTGAGTTATCTCCCATTTGAGTATTATGATGTGATTTATGTGAGCAATGCATTGGATGTGTAAGAGGTTCAAATAGTTAATTTTATCCATATGTTGGTGTTTATATGCTTTCTTAAAGTATAAATTATATATTGGTTTCTATGAGTATGCATTGTTGCATGTGTGAAATGGAAGTGTAGAAAAGAGAAAGATATGTAAATTGTCTTTATAGATCATTGGGATAATGACGTATGTCCCCAAAATTGTATTGTTTATTTTATTCTAGTGATAGCCTGAATAGTAGGAGGATTAAGTTAGTGTGGCTTAGTGTCTCTCTTGAGTATGTGGATATAATTTTTATCATAGCATATGGTAGTGATTCATTATGTGAGTAAATTCATGTCCCTTGAGTATAAAATCTCTACATGCTTGAATGCTAGTATTCCCTACATGATAAAATGTGTAAACCATCCTTAGCTTTGAACTTGAATGTGCCTTGATTTGGCCTAGTTTCATAAATAATTAATGAGGATGATAATGGGTAGTGTATCCTTGTGGTTATAAATTATCCTCTGAATGTGGTTCTTTATTGATCCTAATCCTTTCATTAAAATAATTTCATGAGGATGTTTCAGAAACGCTTCTATATACCTTCTTGTATAATGATATGACTATGTTGCATTAGAATTGTAACTATCTACATTTTTTAGCAGAGTTGCATACTTAAGTATTGGTATTTGGAGTCATAGATAGCTCACTTGTTCAATGTAATTGTGTATGTTCTCTAATGTACCTATAGTACAATATTCTCAGGTTTTGTGTAATGGTTACTCACTCAAATATGGATACCCTTAGTCAAATATTAAAGGAAAAGTGTCTCATTTTTTATAATTAATTTTTTTTATTGATGAACTACTCCATTTTGTAAGGTCTAGAATTGTATTTTTGAGTTTTCTAATGACCAATTTAGTCACCAAACTCCTCCATCTTTCTATTTTGTGACCTTTGTCACACTTGACTTAATGTTTTTGATTAATGAAAAAGCAGGTTTTGAAGGGACCCCAAAACCCTATACAAGCAAGATTAAAACAGCATAGCCACGAGAAACAAAGAGAAACAGAACAAAAGGAAAACACTAGCAGAAAACTGAGAAAAACCTACGAAAGCCCCTAAAAGCCAACAAGCCATCCAGGAATCAGATTTTATCCAGGTCTTTAGCCAGGGTGCTACTAATTTCTTGCAGCTCTTTGATGTTGTCTTTGAGGTTGGAAGGGTCCTTGGTCGCAGCAGCCACAACTTTCTTGATACTGGCCCTAGTTCTCTTAGCAGTTCCGCCTGTCGGGGTAGCATCACCAGCACTTCCAATCTGGATGGTCTCCTCCTCCAGGTCAAGGTCCATAACCGGTTTAGGAGTATGGTCAAAGACCTTGGCAATGTCTTCCAAGTTTTTGGTGATAGCAGAGAGGATACTTGGGATGATTCCCATCAGATTTTTCATCACTTCTTTTCCCTCTTCTAGCGATTTTACCTTATTCTCCATTTCCTGCTTCTAGTTAGTATGCTCACTATTTTCATCCTCCCTCTTTTTATCCGAATTTATCCCTTGCTTCTCCAGGTTTTTCAGGGTTTTGTAAGTCCGTTTGTTGAAATTTATTCTGGCCTCCAAGAGCTTCTTGAGATTATCCAAGATAAGCCCCTCGCCAGCACTATCCTTAGCCTTGCTATCCCCTTCCTCAGCTAGGTTCTTCTCGGAGCATTTATTTGTTTCCTTCTCAGAATTAACTTTGGTCTCCTCATTATCCTTGGGTGTCGTCTCCTCCATCAGATGGCTATTGTCCTTACTAGGGTGATCACTTGGAATAGGACTATCTTGACCAGGCTTGAAATCTCCACTTTCTTCCTCATTGCCCAGTTCCTCTTCCTTCCAGCTATCTTCTCCATTAGAGTCATCTGTCTCCATACCACTGCTTTCCTTGACAATGTCCTTAGTTTCTAGACCGGGGGAGCTTTTCCTTTTCTTCCTGGATGATGCCTTCTCCTTGCTAGTGTCTCCCTCTTCCATCCTCCTTTTACCAAGGGAGGTAAAAATCTTCTTATTTTCTTGCAAAGTGAGGGTTTTGCAATGCTCTTAGATGAGCAGCAGAAGCCCGTATGGAGAATCGGGCTGGAAGGGTTCATCATGTGCTTGTTCAGGGACTTGGAGAGAGATCGAAAAAGGTAGTAGGGCAAAGACACTTTTTTGTCGTGTCTGAAATGGTTCAAGAGCACGAAGTGGTAAGTGTGGGCCCTGGAGTAGCGACCTTCAACCGTAATATACTCCATGATTGCATTCAGGACCCAGCCCCACAACTTCTTGATGTTTGCAGCATCGTAGTAGCCCCCGGTAGCCTTGTCGATTTTGGCCCGCTCTTTCTCTTTACGTGGGAACAGGGTAACAACATTGTTGGAGACCTTGAGGTCTCGAAATAAGTTGAGCCCAGAGTGGGGCATACCAGTTATAGTAGAAATAAGCCCAACATCAAAGTTAAATTTAACTCCGTAAAGTTTAAAAGAGCCATTAGACCAGTTTTCAGAAATCTTGGAAATAGCTAGGTTGACCCTACCTTTGTCATAGTCCTCAAGCTTTTCCATGAAGCTGGTCAGATGGCCCTTCTCCAGCTTTGCCTAGACTTTAGGCATTACTTTCCAGGTCGACGTGTTGTTAGGTTCTTCACGTCTTAGATCTCCTCCCATTTTCAGATGCAGGATGTTGACTCTGTTTCTCTACAAATTTAGAATTTCTTTCCCTTTGCAACTCAAATTATCGCCTTGAGTAACCCACAAAGTATGCAGCAATTTTTTGGAAATAGTGGGAGATCTGCCACGGTGCCAGGTAATGATGGCCTTTCTAGCGAGGAGTGAGTGGTTCTTTTTACTTGTCATGATTTAATTGTCCTTCTCTCCCCGTATAACAGTCCTTTCTAAGGATCTCTTTAATGTTTAAATTGAGATCATCCTCGTGCCAAATCATTTGAACGTCAGAATTAACTCCTACATTCGCTAAACAGTTAGGAACACTATTTTTCTCTCTATAGGCATGTTGTATAATAATTTCTTTGAAACTGGCAATAATCTCTCTAGCTTTCATGATGATATTCTCAATAGACCAAGAAGGCTCTGATTCCCCCTTTAAGCACTTAATAATATTAAGTGAATCCCCCTCAAGCCAAATTTAATCATAATTGAGATTTTTGGCTATAATTAAAGTATGCAAGGCAGTGGAGGATTTAGCAAAATGGCTAGTTTGATTTCCCAGAGGACCAACCACCACCTTAAGGCAGCTTCCAGCAAAATTCCTGATTATGCTCCCATATCTAGCTTTACCCGGATTTCCTTTAGAAGCCCCATCGAAGTTGGCCATAATCCATCCCTATGGGGGGAAACACCAGACAAGACCTTCTCTGCCTTTCTCCTTACTAGTAGTGGTGGTGGAAAGGTTCCATCTGTCTTTGAAATCCTCTTTAACAGCAATTCCTTGATCAATGCCATAGAGGCATTCAAAAATACTCCTATAGATTTTGTCAACAACCACTTCAGGAATAGCCCTTTTATCTCCAAAAGTCCTATTGTTTTGCTCTTTCCAAATATTCCAGATGACAATTGGCAGAATAAGTCTCCAAATCTCCACAATTTTAGGATTAGAGTTAGGACAATGCCATTGAAGCTAAGTGTCACCAAGAGAATTCAGGAAGACCCAGCTCAGGTTCCACCTAGTCAGGATGATTTTCCAGATGTCATGGCTAAAAGAGCATTGATTGAGAATATGGGAAGCTGTCTCTTCTTCCCTGCAACAAAGAGAACACATGTTAGGAAAAATGATGCCTCTTTTATGAAGATTATCCAGGGTTAATATTGTATATTGGATGAAAATCCAAAAGAAGATGTTGATTTTGGGAACTAAATTCTTATTCCAGACTTTAGCCCAGATGGGGGTGGCTTCCTCCAAGACATTATGAATAGCTATAGCAGAGGAAATGGAGTATTTCCCATCCATAGTTTTCCCCCATATTAGAATGTCATCTTTGTTGTCTCTAGGGATTTTAGCAGAAAGAGCAATTTGAAGGAACTTAAGATCCGGGCTCTGCTGGCTAAAGTCAATCCAGTCCCCGTTATTCTAGTAATCTCTAACCATATCACCATACCTAC
Source organism: Cryptomeria japonica (assembly GCF_030272615.1). Taxonomy (NCBI): domain Eukaryota; kingdom Viridiplantae; phylum Streptophyta; class Pinopsida; order Cupressales; family Cupressaceae; genus Cryptomeria; species Cryptomeria japonica. Next base: position 581,330,854 of record NC_081405.1, read on the forward strand.
ATTTGAAGTTGTCTTTCCAATCTTTGATGATAGGGATATCCTCCAGAGGTTTATCCAAGATCCATCTATCTTCCCAAAATCTAATTTTCCTCCCATCCCTAAGGTTCCAGGTTCTGCCAGCAGCTGCCCAGCCTTTAGCAGATTGCATTGCATTCCAAATGGCAGATCCATCAATAGAGAAAGAATTGTCAAAGAATTCTTCCTCAGAAGGTTGCATATAGAGGTATTTGTTTTTCCAAATAGAGTTCCATTCTCTTTCCTCCCCTTTGAATCTCCAAATTTGTTTGGCTAATAAAGCTTTATTCATGGAGCTAATACTCCTTAAGCCCAGCCCTCCTAAGGCCTTAGGGGTACAAATGTTATTCTAGGCTATAAGGGGGATTTTGTTTTTAGCTTCCACTCCCGACCAAAGAAACTTTTTTTGGATTCTTTCAATAGCTTCTACAAACTCTAAGGGGATTTTGAACAAGCTAAGAGCATACACAGGAAGATTTTGGAGAGTGGCTTTGAGCAGAGTGACTTTACCAGCTTGACTAAGAATAGCCCCTTTCCAGCGAGTGAGTTTCAGGTTGAGTCTATCAATTAACTTATTCTAGAAGGAATCCTTAGGCCTGAGACAGAGAGGAAGCCCCAGATAGGTAGAAGGAAACTCAGATATGTTACAACCAAGAATCTTGCCAATCCTAATTTGCCTTTGGGCCAGGGTGTTAATGAAAAACAGAGAGCTTTTATCCCAGTTGATTTTTTGACCATATCCAGGGTGTGAAGGAAACTCAGATATGTTACACTTGACTTAATGTTGGAAATAACAACATTTTATGATTTAGTGTTGAAATTGATAAATCTCCATTTTGGTTTTTTTCTTTCAAAATCTTATGGTGGATATTCCAAAAGTTTGAAAGTGATGGTCCTATTTCATGTTAAGTTTTTCTCTCTTTCAGGTTTGTTATGAACCCCTAATGGTATGTGCAAGGGAGTACTTCATAGAGAACGCATTATATTTGAATGTTGAGTAATTAGAATAATAGTTAGATTATAATACCTTCCTTATTGATTTGTGAATGAACTCTCTCAAGTCTTGTGCAAGTATTTGTGAAATGTATTTCTAAATCCTATGTGATTGCATAGTTTGCATTAATTGAATTAAATTTGAAATCTGTTTTTTTCTATGAGTAAAAGAATACTCTCGTATAATACATGCATAAATATGAATCTCTTGTATTTGGTTATGAGTGAAGTGTATACAAATATTCCTAATGTTCTTGATGTATTATTATAAGATCATGCAATCGTAATGGTGAAATGAATGTGTATTCATTATTCCTAATTTTAATTGTTAGTACATGGTTGGGCATGAATTAGTTCCCCAACAATGCTTGTTCTTCACAATTATTCTTGAGACCATGATTTCTTAGTGGTTTGACATTAGCTAATTATTTGTGGAGGTATTTAATACATTGTGGGCCATGGTTTTGTATATCATAAGGGTGCACATGGTGTCATGTTGGATGTGGATTCCCTGACTATGTGTATGGTTGACATAGTGTAGGGATGAGAAGTACAACTATTAGTGCTTCAAAACATATTACTTATATATGTATCTTAGGATTGTGTGGGGGAAAAAGTGACACTAAGCAAACATGCCCTAATCTCACCTTCAATCACACATTTGTGGAATACGAAAGAGCCTAGAGGTATCACACAATTGGCTACTTCTTCTTATGGAAGAGAGAGCCACGGGCTACCTATTAGGGTTTCTATTCCTTTGTTGTAATTAAAAGTTAAAATGATGCAAGTTCAATTCCTAACCCCAAAGTGCAAGTATGAACTACTAACAAGATTGCAGAATTGAACTTAAATAATGAAAAGCTGTAAACACAAGGACAAGACAAGAATGTAAATGCGTACCCAGAGTTAAAATCTGACTGAAAATGTTCGGGACGGGGGCGTGGGCGCCACTGTCCTGATTCTGCCCCTGAAACTGCTCTGGAAACTGTTGTTTTGCAACCTGGAAAGCTGTCAAAAATGCTGAAAACTGCTGTCTGTCAGGAGGACCAGGGCGCCCAGCGCCCCTGTCTTGGCAGGACCAGGGCACCCCATGCCCCTGTCCTGGTCTTTTGCTCTGAGATTTGGTGTGAAGTTCGGTCTCCGTCTGCTTCTTCCGGATCTGTAACTTGCGGCATCGTCCGAATTCCGAAACCTGCACTTATATCTGAAAAGGTCTGGTAGGCGGCTATATAGGGTTTTGCCTTAGTCAAACCCCTGCTTCGGTGATTTCCACCTCCACGAATAGCCAAGTTGTATTGTAAAATGTATTGTGTGTGCAGACCTAGTGTGTGTGCAAGGTCCTTAAATGCAAGAAAGCAAACTAGAGCAACCTAGAAAGTAAACCCTAATTGCTTGTAAATGATAATGTAAATGCTCTAAATCAAGATGCCAAGTGATCTAAAGCATGAATAAAGGATATATTGAAGCTTATGCAAAGACATGAAAACAACATGAAATCATACCCAACCCTCAAGGGAGGAGTACAAGCCAATCTTCAGTCGGTAATCTCCTATTGTTCTTCAATGTCTTCCAAGCCCTAAATGAATGAAATTGATGAATTCTTGATGGATGGATGTTGAATGTTATTGAAGTCTTCAAAAATCTGCTCTTTCGCTGCATAGAAGGTCCTTTAAACCAAAAATTCCCCTCCTTTCAAATGAAGAAAGAGAGCTCTTATATATGAAACCCTAGGTCTTAATTCCAACTTTTGGCCGACCTAGAGATTGAATCTCCCGCCAATTTCTTGGGGTTAAGCTTTATTTTATGATTGGATCACGCTCCTAAAATTTCGGGAAAAATGCCCGGGACCATGTGCACTCCGGGCGCCATGGTCCTTTCCAGGCGCCATGGTCCTGACAACTTTTCACCAAATTTTCAGGGCCGTCGGATATGATGATTTTAGAGAGAATCCTGAAGTTACAGCTGATTTCGAGATGTTTTGACCCTCAAAATCAAGCCCCCAAGTTCAAAATAGGACCTAATTAGGGTTTTTGATTAAATGATGTATTGGAAGAATAAAATGAAAGGGGCACACTTTAATGAAAGGGCCCAACTTTATGATGTGGGAGATGGTGAAATAGAACCTTAGACCTAATTAATTTGACTAATTAAGTGCTAAAGGGGAAATGCAATGCAAAATGCAAAATGCGCCAAGGCAGGTGCTAAAGTAGGTGTGAAATTGTACCACCCTAGCAAGTGCATACAATTTACGACGCTACATTTAGCCCCCACTTTAGCGGTCATAAGAACACTACATGCATATGCAAGCTAAAGTACATAAAAGTAAACATTATTTGAAAAAGGATATATCCATAAGTCTGTCGAACGAAGCCCCTAGCGGTATCTGCAGTACACAGTTAGGAACCACACCCTACAAAACCACATGTTAGATCACAAAATCACCTAATGCTTACTAAGGAAGGTGATGAAAATTCGAGGGTAGCTATATGCCCCCCCCTGTTTCGGCTTGCTAATTTTAGTGAGTTGAAACAGGGTATCATGTTTACCACTTCGAATTGTTAAAGAATATTGATGACAAATGCTCACAAGAAGATTTGATATGAGATCAAAAATTAATGGAGAATCATTTGGTAAGAAAGAGGACTAAACCTCAATTCCAACACAACAAGCCCCTAGAGTCCGTCTAGGTGATCCATGTAAGGGAGGAGAGTGAGAAAGTCTAGCCTTATGCCACTAGTTCCACTCAACCTCGTGCATGTGTGTGTAAGGGAGGTTAGAAGCACCTCATAGGAGTCTATGCCCTGAGTATGCTACAACCTATATATGTATAGTAAAAAAAGCCTGACATCTCTCTCTAAGAGTCTGTGCTCTGGTTCCGAGAATAATCACCTTGCATAAAAGAAAAAATGGAGACATCTCGCTCTAAGAGTCTGTGCTCTGGTTCTGAGAATGACCCATTGCTCAAAAAGTGTAATGTTTATGTCATAAGCAAAGTAGAACAAGGATACCTACCTTCATCACAAAAGAAGATACCCCAAAAATGCAACAATGTCATAGATCCAAGCAAGAGAGTTTTACACTCCTTAAGCAAGGATAAGATAGTTGAAAAGGGATATCTTGTAGTATGTGTAAAGGAGATCCTTAGAGGAGAAGAGATATTTGTACAAAAGACACCTATCCCTGAGAGAAATTGTCTTAGACAAATATAACATCTTCTAGAATAAGACAAAGAAGAGAATAAGAATGCAATACTTCCTTCTTTTGCGAGGTGAAAGTGATTCTTAATGAAGGATGACGCTTTTTTTTAACCCAATTAGGAGAGTGAATTCGCTATGGATGTATTTTACCAAGTGCAAAAGAGGTTGTAGTCAAGGACTTACACCTCTTGTAAGAGAGAACCCTTGAACAAACAACAACAAATGCATACAAGGCATAACATCAAGTAATAAAGTCCACACCATCCACAAAATAGGAAAAAGTGGATCCTTAGATAAAAATAAGGAAAGATCATTGCCTCCCAAGGATAAGGACAATGAGAAGGACTTACACAATCTTCTAGGGAGAGATTTGGACATAAGAAAAAGAAGAGATGTATGAAATCATTCTTGTCCCCATAGGAACAAGAAAATTAGGCTATTATGTTGCTTCAAAAAATATGATTGCACTTGAAATTGTACCATCATGAATGACAATGAGCCCCCAGTAAATGAGCTACCAATGTCACATAATGATGAGCAACATAATAGCCATTAATGTTATTTAAAGACATGATAGACTAGATGAGGTATTTGAATATGACATGTTAAATGCTCAACTATAAGTGAGATCAAAAACATGTATAAAATGATAAAAATTGAAGAAGAAAAGTCACATGAAATCTTAGAAGAGGGATGAGTGTAATTTATTAGAGCCTTATCCCTAGAGGAAAGGACTTTATGATGAATAGGAGATAAAGATTCATAAGTGGATTTAGAAATTTGAGGGGATTCATAAAGAGATTTATTCATTGCCAAGATTTCCTTATGAGGGGAATGAGAGTTGATAGAAGTAAAAGATGATTTAGTTGAAGTGAGATCATCATCACTACTAAATATAGCATTCACATTGAGAGATGGTCTTTTAGATGCTTTGGTACGTTTGCAGGGATTATAGCCGAGTCCAAAGGCATAATTGTGAAAATTAGTCTCTAGAGGAACTTTTATCCCTTGTTCATGAGCACCACAACCATTTCCATGATACCCATGCTTAGCAAAAATGCGAAAACCACGACCATAACGATCAGCCATTTCAGGAAGAGAAGGTGGTTTTTCATAAGACAAAGAATCAAACTCTTCAGAATTAGAGGTGTGAGGAGAAGAAGTTTGAGAAGCGGCCACAAAATTATTGCTCATAGCTTCAGGTAAGATTTATTGATTTTTAGTTTCTTCCTTCTTTTAAACTTTAAACTCTCTAGGAGGAACCCTATACTCACCTACAAAGGTGGGATTAAAGTCAAGAGATCCCCAATCGTCATCTGTGATAACCTTCTCAGGATCAAAAGCCTTTTCATATGTATATTCAAGTCGAGAAGGATCTTCTTCAGGAGCTTCAGACTCATCCAAAGAATTTTGATTATCAGAGGGTAATGATTCATCCATAGGTATCTTGTTTAACGAGTCATCACTAGAAGAGGAAGGCTTAGAAGAACTCCCTTTGGAAGTAGATGTTTGCAAACAAGTTTGAAAATTAGTATCACCTATCAAGGTACATGTCTTATTATTATAAATAAATTTAACTTGTCTATGCAATGTAGAGGGGACAGCTTGCATACCGTGAATCCAAGGTCTCCCTAATAACAAGTTGTATGTTAGATTTCCTGAAATAACATGGATAGGAGTAGGCAAAGTAACGGGTCCCACTGTGATGGGTAAGGTGATAATACCTAATGAAGACTTAGCCACATTATCAAAGCCTCGAATGGGATGAGAGTCAGGCTCAATAAGGGATGTATCCACATTCATCTTATGCAATAGATTAATGCTACACACATTAAGGCCAGAACCATTATCTACCAGTGTTCGTCTTATAGCAGTGTCATTTATGATAACCACAATCATCAAGGGATCATATTGATGTTGAATTTCACTAGTAGGCAACTCATCTTGAGTAAACACAAATTGAGCTTTAGGATTCATCACAGAGTTAACCAAAGACACTATATTACTAGATGTATTAGGTGGAGGAACATTCAAATCTTTCAAGGCATCTTGTAACATTCCATGATGAGCGGAAGAAGTTTGGATCAAATCCCAAAGGGATATCTTAGCAGGGGTAGCTTTAAGTTGTTCTATGAGATCATATTCCTTACCAAGAACTTGTGAAATACGTGGAGCTTGAGGAAGAATAGGTTGGGAAGGAGGAAGTGAAGTTGGGATAACTAGAGGAGGATTAGGTTGCCTATTGTTTCTAGTATTATAAGTATGGGCAACCGCATGATAACTCTCTCTAGTCAATTGCTTAGCATACTCATAAGGGCTCTTAGAGGAATAACCTCCTTGCACAGTAATAACAGGTTTCTTAGGAGTGCAAAAAGAATCATTAGCATAACCACCTTGAACCACTAAGATAGGCTTATTTAAAGGTTGAGAATTTTGAGAAGGAAAAGCACCTTGGACAGTGAAGAGAGGTTTGTTAGGTGTTTCATTCACATGTATCAAATTGATTGAGGATGGTTTAGAGGAATGAACAAAAGTGTTGGAAGAATTATTGATAGTCTTCTCTTACACTAAAATCTTATCACATATTAGATCAATTTTAGGAGAGAGACAAGGGATAGGCATTGATGTTCTAGTAGGAAGGGTAATACTAGGAAAAGTCATATCATCCTCTATCAAAGGATCTACATGGGGAATAAAATCTCTAGGAGAAGGATCAACATTACTCTCTAAAGTCTCACTTTTGAGAGGGAGATCTTTGAAAGAGATGTTAACCATTTTGCTTTGAACTAGGGTTTCCTTATGAGTAGAACCAAGTTGAGGAGAGGGAGATGCTTTATTTTTAGAGGGAGAATAATTGAGATTCAAGGAAGGGGAGAAACTATCAAGGGAGTTTCCAATCTTGACTTAATCCCCTTTGGCTAGGGTTCTCTCACAGTGTAGAGAATAATCAACACCTTCTTCTAATGGTTCATCCCAAATAGTGAAGTTGTTGAAAGGAATGTTTGAAGCATTGTCAATTTCGGGAGAGGAGATAACAATGTTTATTAATTCCTCATCCTTAGGAGGGAGAGCATCAATAGATGTGTTAAACTCATCCTCTTTCCTCAAAATATGTTCAATAGGGGAGAGAGAATTAAGGAAATTGCTTATTATTTCATCTTCTTTCTCTAAGGGATGCTTATGGGTAAGACAAACTTTAGGAGAAGGGTAAGCATTTATCATTAATTCATCATCTCTAGTGGGAATTTTGTTGGAAAAGGAAATGCCATCACTAGGAAATGTAGGGATAATGTCATCTTATTGCACAAAAGGATCCTCATGAAGGGAGCATTTTTTAGGAGCCACAAGGTCATCAAGGGCATCATCCAACAAAGCATGATCATATCTATTAAAAGGTTTATCTTTTGATTCAAAAGGAGATATCTCTTCATAGAGGGGATCATTGAAAACAACCATGTTACTAGATTTAGTGGAAGAGCTGATAGGAATGTACCCTTGAGAGGAATCATTCGACTTATCTTTCTCATCACACCGAAATGGCATAGTAACAATGTTTATGAGTTTTTGGTAAAATGAAGGTTTGGTATATTTAAGTTTCAAAAATTCATCTAAAGCTTCATCTAACTCATAATCATCACAAATATGAACATCTTGCAAATAAAAATCTGACATTTTGAAATTGCATAAAATTTTAAACACACAATGCAAAGAAACACACTTTTTTCTTTTTTCTTTTTAATGAAAATGAAATGAAAACACACTAAATCTAGATCTAGATCTAACAAATGCAATGCAAGAGGAAGCAATGATAGATTCACGTCGGGTTCACCAAAATGTGTGGGGGAAAAAGTGACACTAAGCAAACATGCCCTAATCTCACCTTCAATCACACATTTGTGGAATATGAAAGAGCCTAGAGGTATCACACAATTCGCTACTTCTTCTTGTGGAAGAGAGAGCCACGGGCTACCTATTAGGGTTTCTATTCCTTTGTTGTAATTGAAAGATAAAATGATGCAAGTTCAATTCCTAACCCCAAAGTGCAAGTATGAACTACTAACAAGATTGCAGAATTGAACTTAAATAATGAAAAGCTGTAAACACAAGGACAAGAAAAGAATGTAAATGCGTACCCGGAGTTAAAATATGACTAAAAATGTTCAGGACGGGGGCGCGGGCGCCACTGTCCTGATTCTGCCCCTGAAACTGCTCTGGAAACTGCTGTTTTGCAACCTGGAAAGCTGTCAAAAATGCTGAAAACTGCTGTCTGTCAGGAGGACCAGGGCGCCCAGCGCCCCTGTCCCACGGACCAAGGCACCTAGCACCCCTGTCCTGGTAGGACCAGGGTGCCCCACGCCCCTTTCCTGGTCTTTTGCTCTGAGATTTGGTGTGAAGTTCGGTCTCCATCTGCTTCTTCCGGATCTGTAACTTGCGGCGTCGTCTGAATTCTGAAACCTGCACTTATATCTAAAAAGGTGTGGTAGGCGACTATATAGGGTTTTGCCTTAGTCAAACCCCCGCTTCGGTGATTTCCACCTCCACGAATAGCCAAGTTGTATTGTAAAATGTATTGTGTGTGCAGACCTAGTGTGTGTGCAAGGTCCTTAAATGCAAGAAAGCAAACTAGAGCAACCTAGAAAGTAAACCCTAATTGCTTGTAAATGATAATGTAAATGCTCTAAATCAAGATGCCAAGTGATCTAAAGCATGAATAAAGGATATATTGAAGCTTATGCAAAGACATGAAAACAACATGAAATCATACCCAACCCTCAAGGGAGGAGTACAAGCCAATCTTCAGTCGGTAATCTCCTATTGTTCTTCAATGTCTTCCAAGCCCTAAATGAATGAAATTGATGAATGCTTGATGGATGGATGTTGAATGTTATTGAAGTCTTCAAAGATCTGCTCTTTCGCTGCATAGAAGGTCCTTAAAACCAAAAATTCCCCTCCTTTCAAATGAAGAAAGAGAGCTCTTATATATGAAACCCTAGGTCTTAATTCCAACTTTTGGCCGACCGAGAGATTGAATCTCCCGCCAATTTCTTGGGGTTAAGCTTTATTTTATGATTGGATCGCGCTCCTAAAATTTCGGGAAAAATGTCCAGGACCATGTGCACTCTGGGCGCCATGGTCCTTTCCGGGCGCCATGGTCCTGACAACTTTTCACCAAATTTTCAGGGCCGTCGGATATGATGATTTTAGAGAGAATCCCGAAGTTACAGCTGATTTTGAGATGTTTTGACCCCCGAAATCAAGCCCCCAAGTTCAAAATAGGACCTAATTAGGGTTTTTGATTAAATGATGTATTGGAAGAATAAAATGAAAGGGGCACACTTTAATGAAAGGGCCCAACTTTATGATGTGGGAGATGATGAAATAGAACCTTAGACCTAATTAATTTGACTAATTAAGTGCTAAAGGGGAAATGCAATGCAAAATGCAAAATGCAAAATGCGCCAAGGTGGGTGCTAAACTAGGTGTGAAATTGTACCACCCTAGCAAGTGCGTACAATTTACGACGCTACAAGTATATTTATATGTATGTGTCTTTTGTTCACCTACTTTTTTAGGTTGTCCTCATGCTTCGATTTCTTCTTAGTAGCTTTTATTTGTTCCTAGCTTAAGGCAAGAAGAGTATGCAATTCTTGTGTGAGGAATGGGCTATCTTGTGTATGTCCTTGGTTATGAATCCATGATGTTGAGACCTATGTAGAGATTATTTATCACCTCATTGATCTTGTTTCCATGATCTTGTTGTGTTGTGAAGCCCTAAGTTGGTTATAGTTGACCTTTGTGATGGCATTAAATCATATTATTTTTATGCCTTGTATTAGTTGGTGGTTTTGCCACCTTCCTTATGAAGTTTCAATGTTTTTTATCTCCCTTTGTGTGCATTATTTTATGTGTGTGAGGAAACCTTCTACATTCATGCATATAAGAACCTCTAAGTTGTTCCTAGTTTCTCAAGTAAAGGTAGGTGTTTTGAGGAAATCCTCTCTATTCTAGAGTAATGGGGTGGGTGCAAGAAGTTGGGTCCCAATTCCGTGGAAGTCTACGAGCAAAAAAGTTTGCTTCTAGAAACGAGTGCCCATTTTTTAAGAAATGGACACCCATTTAGCTTTAGGGCCCCGATCCATAAAAATAAAATGGGTGCCCATTTAGGATCAGACCACCCTAGAGAAATAGGTGCATGATTTTTAGAAATGGGCACATGTTTCTAAAAATGGGTACACATTTCTAGAAACATGTACCCGTTTCTAAAAATGGGTACCCGTTTCTTAAAATGCTACAAATTTCAAAACAAGTGCCCATTTTTTGAATTTTAAATAACAGGCGCCTGTTTCATAAAGGATGGAGTGGGAAACACACCTATGCCTTATTTTTGGCTTCGGGTTAGGCCTGGTGGGACCAAGCCTAGGCTTGGACCTTCAAAAAAATGGCTAAGGTACTGGAATACCAGATTTTTGCCTTGTCATAATTTTTTGAAGGTCTTCCTAATCATATTTTTTGATGAAATGAAAACCCATTAGACTTCTCACTATCCTAATTTAAAAAATGTAAGTTTCATAGTGATATGATTATTTTTACTATTTTTGCATTATTTATTAATCAAAAGTGGTATCTAAATGTAAAATAGTGAGGTTCAGTAAAACTTTAATAACTTTTTTATTTTTAGGTTTCCTGGAAAATAAATTATATATAATCAATCTACATACAATTATTTTGAAGATTAGAAAAAAAAAATTAAAAAAATATGAAATTTTCATCAAATTATGGTGGTCATACACTAGATGTTTTGAAAATGTACTTTATAGTCAATTAAAAATTAATTAAAAAATATATATTCAATAAAAAAATAAGAAAAAATATTCTCATCAATATTTGGTGTTTTAGGTATATTTTCCAAGAAGGATTTGCAAAAATTATTTTATTTACGTCAAAATATGGTGGTCGTCCACATGTGTGGTATGGTCTTGAAACATGCATTTTGAAAAAGTGGATTTTAAACATGCATACTAAAAAGAAATTTCTACCATGTGGGTATTAAAATAAATTACATATTTGAAAGTTAGACTCCGAGCACTACATTTTCAATTACTGAAGTTTTACAAGATTCTATCTCTAATTGCCTCAAATTTTGACATTAATCGACAAAAAAAATTGAAAAATAGGGAAAACACTTCCACGTTTTGCCCAAAAGTGGGACTCAACTTCTTGCAGCCACCCAATGCTTAACGAAATGATATCATGTCTAGAAGTTAAAAATGCTCTGAATGAGCATGGTGTTTCCTTATTCAATCTTATGTGGTAATTTTCTCCTTGAATTTTGGGTTGTATCCCTAAGGATTAAGTACCTTGGTCTATGAAGAGACTATAAGTTGATCTATTTATATTTTGTTTTCTTGTGATTGGAGGTAAATTTCTAGGATTTTATGCCATTTTTTTGGTTCAGCTAGTGGCTAGATGGAATTTCCTAGCACGTATAGTAGTCCTAGAGTAGAACTTTGATGATTTTTTATGCTCTTGTGACCATGTACATGGTCCTTTCTCCTAGTGAAAGCATGGTTGGTGAGACTATTGTGGCCTACACTTGGGAAGAGACAAAAGGTTCTTTTATGTGTTTTATGTGTTTGGAGGATTGAGTACTAGGTCTACCCTATCCTTGAATTTTGCAGGCTTTCAGGTGTAACCCTATTTCTATTGGGGAAGGATCTAGTGCCTTCCCCATTTGCATCCGAGAGATTTGTATTGATTCTAGCATTGGCTTAGTGATGCATCTAAGGATGCACATGTTATGATTGCAATATACTTTTGATTTGTTATTTTCAATGCTCTATTTTAGTATTTTTTGGATGACTTCATAATTTATGGTGTATAGATCACCCCACATGTTCGAGATGGTATACATGAACATGTTAGCCTTTGGTGTTATTTGTATTGATATGTGTGCATGATAATTTTTCATGTCCATTGTGAGGACCTGATATATTCTTTTGTAATGGTATTTTAGATTATGTATGTAAGATGCTATATGTAGAATTTTGCAATGCTTAATTTAATGTTGTTCAATATATTGCCTAGATAAATATGAATTAAATGTGATTGTGACATTAAAAGACATGTTAAGATGAAATACCAACATGATTTTGATTTACAATGTGAGGTATTAATGTTGATATTAAATTTAAATAACAATGTTCATTAGATTAGCTAAATGGAATAAATTAATGTTTGTGGTATAGACTCTATTCAGGGAAATTATATGAGCTCTAGCTATTTGTATACATATATAGGTATGCTTGATGTATGTTGAGTAGTTGGAGATACTGGGTATCAACTTCACTTGACCACTAGATTTAAATGTAACTTGATGGTGGTTATATGAGAGATGTTGGATCGACCTATTATGTTAGCCCTAAACTATCATACTCAGTTTGAGTATGGTTTTCTATGTAATTATGAGTTTTAAAACACATATACTATGTTGGGTAACATTGCAAAACCCTAACCCTTATGTAGATTCCTAGTAAGGAGTTTTTTAGTGATTTGGTACTAATTTATATTCCTTGTGAATAAAATTCCAATATTGAGTATTAGAGTTTAAATGACGATTTTCCATAATGTAACGTTGAGACGAGTTTATGGGTTTTTATGATTATTTAATACTTTGAATGCTTAAATATGACTAATTTGTACTCCTTTTGATTGCATTTTATCATTGGAGTTAAATTTAAATTTTGGGGAAGTTAACGTTTAATCATTGGTTTATTTAATGTTCATATCATTTTGAGAGGCCTAATAATTGTTTAAGATATTGAGAATATTTTTGTGGGGCATATCTATGCTAATTCTAATAGCAGTTAATTGGCAAAATTTTGGAATTAAAACTTTCAATTATTTTATTTATTTATTTATTTTAAGCTCAAGAATGTGGGTTTTATAAAGGGTTTCTGGTGTACTTGACACTAAATTTTGGTGTTTTGGAGAGCATGAAAGCCATCTTTTAGAAAAAAATTGATTTATTGATTGTGAGAGTAATTGGGCACTAAATTGCATGGGATTAGTTGAATATGGTTAGGAATTGGGAGGGGAAGTGGCTACTCCATTTGTGCTTTCTTTGTTTGTTTCCAAAGATCATTTCATTACAAATTTTGGGTGAAAAAAGAGGCATTTTATTGAATGTTTATATATGCTTCATTTTAATCATTTTAAAAGATTGAATTGCAATTGGTATGGTGTTATTACCCTATTTTTTATTTTATTTTATTTTATACGATCATGCATATTTTATTTTGTTAAATTCTTACAAACATTTTTAAAATATGGGGTTATTATGCCCCAATTTTTAGAAAATGATTGAAATGTCAATTTTATGTTAAAAGAGGAGTTTTGGGCACTTTTATAACTGAGGATATCTTTATATTTTTTAGTTTTGAAAAATTAATATTTGATAAAATTTTAAGCTATTTTAATGGAGTTGCATGGAACTTTCTTGTTTTTGTATTGAATGAAAATTGAAAAAAAATCAATGTTTTGGGTGTCTTTAGATGTTTTAAAATGTGGGAGTTGGCTTTTCATGTGACCCTAGCCCAAAGTGGTTGTGTACGGTTATCGCATGTTGGAGTCCTTTAATCAAGTGAAAAGTAATAAATTATGGGTAATTAATTAACCAAGATAATGGAAACCCCTCACATGCCTTGAGTGCTTGTAAAGGCTAAGGATGTGTTTTGGGAAGACAAGCCTACTATAGGAGTTGAGGTACTTGTATGATCCAACATCCTCATCTATATGAGATGATACTTGGTTACACATAGTATAAATTCATTGTGCTTCATGATGAGACTCCCTAGCTAGCTCTCTATAATCTAGTCTTAGTGTAGTCTGCATAGCACCTAAAAGATCTACTATTCCTTTCTCAATGGTTTTGAATCCATTCCTACTTCTTGAATAATTTGTGTTATTTGTGCTTGGATGTTCTTATGCTTTCTCCCCTTGTGACTCACATGTGTGAGTGGTTTATTTGTATCATTAGTGATCATGCCCAATGATGATGCATTGCTTTCCTCTATTGGTGAGAGTGTCCAATGTGAGTGTTTAGTTTTGTCATTTGTGTCCATGCCCAATGCAAATTTATACTTATCTCTTGATCCTATTGATGAATTACATGCATGATGTGTATGTGCATGTATAATTTTTGTATGGATTGTGTATAAGCCCTCTCCATATGTGTTGGTATGAGGGTTCTTGTGGCTAATGTGACTATCTCCTAGCATTAAGGGAGTGATTTTTTGTATTGCATGTGGATGGGTGATGTGTATACCATTGTTGGGGTCTATAGGATAGTATATCAAATTTTCTCAGTGGACCCATCTCTCATGTATTCATTTATAATTTTTAATTTAGTCTTCAAATGTAATTGTATATTGATAGGACATTTGGGTCCTCTTGTAATCTAGTATTATTTCATGAACCTCTCTTATTGAGATGGATGTAACTTAATTGGATGAACCATGTTAGTGTATGTGAACTGGATTATATGACTTGGTGTTGGAACTGACCATGATTGTATAATTATCAATCAAGTTAATTTTATGCTTATTGTAAAGTTGGTAAATAATTATAGGAACCTTTATTTGGGCTTGAAATCAATATCCTAGTCATGTCATTAAATCTTTTTCTAATACTATGGTCATAGTGTAAAAGAAAAAAGTTTTCCAAGTTCTTCAAGCTTTGGGGTTCGTAATTGAGCTTCATACAGCTCACTTTTGTGACAAAAATGTATAGTGAACCCTTGATCTCTGAAACTTGAAAGTCTCTTCTTTGCCTTAAATTTAATAAGTGTATAACGTTTTTGATAACTCAATGATGAACCACTAGTACCAAACCAGTACTGAGAGGGGTGGGGTGAATCAGTACAGACACAAATACAATCCAAAACCGGTTTGACAACAACCACTCACAATGACTGATAAACAGAGATACTGGTAAAATAGAGTGCAACCGGTAGCGTCCAGAATAACTCAATCAGTCATGAACCGGTAACTTACTAGGCTTTTCTCTTAGCTCAATACCACATTATCATAATATTCTCATGCATGAACTAGTAGACCTAACCATCAAATCTTCACAATAGTGAGTTCAATATGTTTTATAGACAGGCATAAAACATAGAAACTTCATGTGCATAACAGATAAAATAAAGCATCACAAGACAAAAGCATTTCACATGACACACATATTTTTCATGTGGAAACCCAACTAGGAAAAACCATGGTGGGGATGAATACCCACAAGCTGCTTTTTGAACTCTTTAGAAGTCCACTTTGTTAGGAGCCTTGTCCAGTTAAGAACATTACAATAGGTTCTGGTAGGAACCGATCCTGTTAGGGATCACCTGGTTAAGGGATACCCGGTAGGGTCACCTTGTTAGAGGATTTTAAGAACTCCATAGCTAAAAGGATCTCCTAAGCTTCTCTAGCTTCTCAGAACTCATTAGCTTTGAGTTACCTAGTTAAGGGATTTACAGCAAGCCGGTTAAGACCACCCGATTTAAGGGATTTTGAATCAAGCCAGTTAAGGCTACCCTGTTAGGGGATTTTGCAACTATTGAAGTGGTTAGAGATCAATAAGTATTACAATGATCTATTAACAGTACTTAATACTAATACAGATCCATTTAGGCTCCTCTTCTCCTTCTGCACATACACTTTGCAGGTATCTCTTTTCTCCTATGGTCTAGCAAGAATCTTGTATCACTTTTGTTGGATACACACTCACAACTTTTTGCCAATAACTTTAGATAGAAACCTAACATCAACCTTATAGGGAACATACAGGTCAGTAGCAAAAACCCTAAACCCTAAACCTGTTAGGTTGAGCAATTCAAACGGTTCGATCCTAACCATTGAAACATACTGCATTGAATGCACCAGTCTTGAGTCAATCTCAAGACATTCTCCATCGTCCATTATCCACCATTTTCATGGCGGCTGATAACCCATCATGCATTATCACTATTTGACAGACTTCGCACATTCCCAAGGTAGATAGCAATAGTCTTCTTCATGCAAGATCCTTCACGTGCACGGAGCTTACGTGGCAACACGAGCTATCCTCCATCATACTACTAACTCATCACACAAAGGTCACCGATTGAGTCACATAGACTTGAGATACTCCAACCGAAAACCTAAAGTGGAAGCTGCCTTACCAACCGGTAGTCATATAGTGCTTCGATGTGCTGGTTCCCATAACTGCATGTTGGTTCACTTTGAACAAATGTGCCGCTTCACTTTGGCATATACCGGTTCACACATATGTCGGTATCTCTTTCTTCTCTTATCTCATGTGCCAGTTCACACTATGTCTCATATTGACATCAATGACAACATACAATATCATTATGTCTTCATGCCAGTTTTCATAAGGCTCATGTCGGTTCTCATAATGCCAACAATCTCCCCCTTTGGCATTGATGGCAATATAGAAAAGATATCTTCTTTGCTTCACATCTTCTCCCTGTTTTCTGTAGATGTCTTTTCGCTTCACTTCTTCTCCCCATTTGTTGCAGATATCTTTTCACTTCACTTCTTCTCCCCCTTTGACAACAATGCCAAAGTGGAGGTAGAATCACCACTGTTTCCTTATGTTGCTCCCCCTGAGGAGTAGCATCCTTAAACACACCAATCAACCAAAGATTTGTCTATCCAGTACCTGACTGATGTGGAACAACCACTTTTAGTTCACCTCCTGAAGGGGCAATACCCCTAATTCACCTCTCAAATGCACAAATGTTGTCTTTGGGAGAGGCTTGGTGAATATGTCTACTAACTACTCCTTACTGGACACATGCTCTAGTGCAATCTCTTTATTTTGAACCTTTTCCCTCAAGAAATGATACTTAAGCTCAAAATGCTTGGTTCTAGAATGTAAAACTAGATTCTTTGATATATTGATAGCACTTGTGTTATCACAGAATATATTTACCGGTTCAGGTACACAGATCTTGAAGCCTTCTAGTACATTCTTCATCCAGATTATCTAAGTGCAGTTCATGAAAGCTACAACATACTCCGCTTCCACTGTAGACTGAGAGATGCAACTCTTCTTTTTACTCATCCATGAAACCAGTCTACCATCGAGAAAGCATGCACCACCGGTTGTGCTCTTCCGATCATCCACATTACCAGCCCAATCAACATCTGTGAATACTTTCAGATTGAAATTATTGTTGTATGGGTACCACAATCCATAGTCAATTGTTCCCTTTAGATACCTAAGAATCCACTTGAGTGCACTCAAGTGAGATTCTCTTGGACTCTTCTGGAACCTTGCAGTGATGCCAACTGCATGCGCAATATTCAGTCTACTATGCGCTACATAGTGCAACTTACCAATCATTGATCGATATTCCTTCTCATCAACCAGTGCGGAATCATATTCCTTTGTCAATTTGCAACTGGTCACCATCGGTGTACCGACTGGTTTGCTATCTTCCATGCCAAAAGTCTTCAACACCTCTTTGACATATTTGGAGTGAGTGATGAAGATTCCATCTTTCATCTGCTGGATCTGCAGTCCAATGAAGAACTTAATCTCCCCTATGAGTGACATTTCAAACTCTTTCTTCATCTCATCAGCAAACTCATGACTCATCTTGTCATCTCCACCAAAGATGATGTCATCAACAAAGACTTCACAGATCAGGATCTGATCTTCTTCAGACTTCAAGTAGATATTACTATCTTGTTCTCTCAAATCCAATCTTCACAAGATGGGAATGTGGGCACTCATACCATGCCCTAGGTGCTTGCTTTAGACCATATAATGCTTTGTGTAGCCTACATACCATGTCACTATCTTCAGATAGGGTAAACCCATTTGGTTGCTCAATATATACCTCCTCTTCAAGTACACCATTTAGGAATGCAGATTTTACATCCATTTGATACACCTTGAATCTCTTAAAAGCTGCATATGCAATAAGCATACGAACTCCTTCCAATCTGGCTACAGGAGCAAAGGTTTCCCCATAGTCTTCACCTTCTTCTTGATCATATCCTTTGCATACTAGTCTGGCTTTATTCCTAATCATTGTGCCATCCTCATTCAACTTATTTCTAAACACCCATTTGGTGCCAATGACATTCTTATGCTCTGGTCTAGGTACCAAGGACCATGTAAAATTTTTCTCTATCTGGTCAAGTTCTTCTTCCATTGCCTTGATCCAGTCTTCATCATTATGAGCCTCTCTGAATGATTTAGGCTCAAATTCAAAGATAATGCATAAGTTTTCTCTGATCTTTCTTCTGGTAAGGATTCCTACCTCCTTATCACCTACGATCTGCTTGGGATCATGATTCAACTTGACATACCAAGGAATGGTCTTAATTGGTTCTTCTTGCTTTTCTTCTTCATCCTTATCTTCATCACTATCAACATTCGCCGGTTCAGGAACACTGTTACTAGTGCTCACTTGACTGACAACAGGTTCCTAGAAGGTTGCAACTAGTTCATTTACAACTTGCTCACTGTCGGTTTTCTCAGTCTTCTCAGAGGATTCATCAACTCTTACATTGATGCTTTTCATAATTCTCTGAGTCCTATTGTTGTAGCACTTGAAAGCTTTACTCTTGGTGGAATATCCTAGAAATATTCCTTCATCACATTTAGCTTCAAATTTTCCCTGATGTTCACTCCTCTTGATGTAACATTTGCTACCAAAGACCTTAAAATAATTTACCATAGGGGTCTTACCGGTCCAATACTCATAAGGAGTTTTTTCCTTGCCCTTTTTGATGAGTACCCGGTTCATAGTGTAAAATGTAGTGCTCACCGCTTCTCTCCAAAAGGTGTGAGCAACCTTTCCTTGGATCAACGTAGTTCTAGCTGCTTCAACCACAATTCGGTTATTCCTCTCTGCTAGGCCATTCTGCTGTGGAGTCTGAGGGGCAGACAGCTGTCTCTTGATGCCAAATTCTTCATAGTACTTGTTGAATTCACTAGAAGTGAATTCCCCTCCTTGAACAGTTCTGAGACACTTAATCCTTTTACCGCTTTCCTTTTCCACTAATACTCTAAAAGCTTTGAATTTCCCAAAAGCTTCAGACTTGTCTTTCAAGAATGTGACCCACATCATTCTCGAGCAGTCATCAGTGAGAATCATGAAGTACCTATCACCCTGCACACTTCTAGTTTTCATAGGACCACATAAATCAGTTTGCACAAGATCAAGCAAGTTGTCAGCAGTGAAAGATTTACCTTTAAAAGTTGAGGAAGACATTTTCCCCAATTGACATTCTCTACACAAGGTATTATCCGGTTTGCTCAACACCAGCAACCCTCTAACTGCCTTGATCTTACTAGCCTTCATAATGTTGTCAAAGTTCACATGGCAGAATCTCCTATGCCATATCTAGCTATCATCAAGCTTAGCCATAAGACATGTACTTATATTAGCATTTAGATGAAATAGGTTACCTTTAGTTTGCATGCCGGTGGCTGCCAATTTACCATCTTTACCTTTGATTCTGCAAACTCCATTCTTGAATTGCAGAGCGAGTCCACTATCATTTAACTGGGCAACACTTAGAAGGTTGTGTCTGAGACCATCAACCCAATACACATTGTCAGCACTACTCTTTCCATTCAAGGAGATGGACCCTCTGCCTTTGACCATGTATGGTGCATCATTGCCAAAGTGAACCACACCACCATCATACTCTTCTAATGATAGAAACTTGCTTCGGTCACCAGTCATATGTTGAGAGCAGCCACTGTCAATGATCCACTCATTGGAATCATCAAACCGGGAGACAAGAGCCTTCTTGTCTATCACATCTTCCTTTACAACAACAAACACAGTGTCTTCATTTTCTTCATCTTCAGATTCCTCCTCTGTGACACCTTCATCAACTGCCACAAAACAATTTCTCTAGTTTCCTCCTTTGAATTTCTTGAACCTTTCTGGTTTGTCCTTGTTGTCACTATTAGGACAGTTCATAGCAATATGTCCTATCCAGTTGTAGGAGAAACATTTCAAAGGTAGTTTACCTTTGTATTTACTAGTTCCTTTTGGGAATCTCCTGACCAGAAGAGCTTCAAATTCAATCAAAAACTCTTCATCCTTCATCTCTCTATTCTGACTAGGTTCCCCATTAGTGCTAGCCTCTTTTCCTTTTCTCGATGGTATAGCAGAAGCTTTAAAAGTTGATTCTAACTTTTGAACACTACCATCAAAGCTATTTAGCTCATAGGCTATCAACTTGGCTATGATGGAGTCCAAGGATGCCTTAGACTTGTCTATTGATCTCAGCTCCTGAATAGCAGCAACCCTTATTGCATAGACCAGCAATAGGGATCTCAGGACTTTACTTACCACAGTGGAATCTTCTATTTTGCCACCTGCACTCTTTATTTCTCCAACAACTGTTTTGATTCTTATTCCATACTGCTGAATGGTCTCTCCTTCAACCATTCTCATGTCTTCAAACTTTCCTCTCATGCTCTCTTCCTTAGCCTATTTTACATTCTCATCACCACCATAGATATTTTCAAGAGCATCCCATACTTCTTTGGGATTTGCCTTGTCCTGAACATCAATAAACTCAATGTCAGATAGACTACTGATGAGGGATTCCATGACTTGCCCATTTTCTTGTATCTCTCTCTTTTGGTCATCGGTGAGAGTACTGGTAGGAACAACATATACATTTTCAACATAAGTCCAGTGTTGAACACCCATACTTTTGATGAATATCTTCATCCTGTCTTTCCATATACCAAAGTTTTCCCTATTGAACTTTGGACCTTCCCTCTTCATCATTTGGCTAGGATCTTTTCCTCAAGCGGTTAAGCTTACAACACAGAGGACCTAGAGTGCTCTGATACCAATTGATAACTCAATGATGAACCACTAGTACCAAACCGGTACTGAGAGGGGGGGGGATGAATCAGTACAAACATAAATACAATCCAAAACTAGTTTGACAACAACCACTCACAATGACTGATAAACAGAGATACTGGTAAAACAGAGTGCAACTGGTAGAGTCCAGAATAACTCAATCAGTCATGAACTGGTCACTTACTAAGCTTTTCTCTTAGCTCAATACCACATTATCATAATATTCTCATGCATGAACTAGTAGACCTAACCATCAAATCTTGACAACAGTGAGTTCAATATGTTTTATAGATAGGCATAAAACATAGAAACTTCATGTGCATAATAGATAAAACAAAGCATCACAAGACAAAAGCATTTCACATGACACACATATTTTTCACGTGGAAACCCAACTGGGAAAACCCATGGTGGGGATGAATACCCATAAGCTACTTTTTGAACTCTTTAGAAGTCTGCTTTGTTAGGAGCCTTGTCCGGTTAAGAACATTACAATAGGTTCTGGTAGGAACCGATCCTGTTAGGGATCACCCGTTAAGGGTTAAACCCGGTAGGGTCACCTTGTTAGAGGATATTAAGAACTCAATAGCTGAAAGGATCTCCTAAGCTTCTCTAGCTTCTCAGAACTCATTACCTGGTTAAGGGATTTACAGCAAGCCGGTTAAGACCACCCGGTTTAAGGGATTTTGAATCAAGCCAGTTAAGGCTACCCTGTTAGGGGATTTTGCAACTGTTGAAGTGGTTAGAGATCAACATGTATTACAATGATCTATTAATTGTACTTAATACTAATAAAAATCAATTTAGGCTCCTCTTCTCCTTTTGCACATACACTTTGCAAGTATCTCTTTTCTCCTATGGCCTAGCAAGAATCTTGTATCACTTTCGTTGGATACACACTCACAACTTTTTGCCAACAACTTTAGACAGAAACCTAACATCAACCTTATAGGGAACATAGAGGTCGGTAGCAAAAACCCTAAACCCTAAACCTATTAGGTTGAACAATTGAAACGGTTCGATCCTGACCGTTGAAACATACTGCATTGAATGTACCAGTCTTGAGTCGATCTCAAGACATTCTCCATTGTCCATTATCCACCATTTTCATGGCAGCTAATAACCCATCACGCGTTATCACTATCTGACAGACTTCGCACATTCTTGAGGTAGATAGGAATAGTCTTCTTCATGCAACATCCTTCACGCGCACAGAGCTTACGTGGCAACACGATCTATCCTCCATCATACTACTAACTCATCACACAAAGGTCACCGATTGAGTCACACATTCTTGAGATACTCCAACCGGAAATCTTGAAGTGGAAGCTACCTTACCAACCGGTAGTCATACAGTGCTTCCATGTGTCGGTTCCCATAACTGCATGCCAGTTCACTTTGAACAAATGTGCCGCTTCACTTTGGCATATACCGGTTCACACATATGCTGGTATCTCTTTCTTCTCTTATCTCATGTGCCGGTTCACACTATGTCTCATATTGACATCAATGACAACATACAATATCATTATGTCTTCATGCCAGTTTACATAAGGTTCATGCCGATTCTCATAATGCCAACAGTTTTCTGGATCCAAAATTCACACTTTTGAGTTCCTTAGTGTGGATGATGTGTAGTCCCAAAGACACTAAGAGGGTGGGGTGAATCAATGTCTAACCAATAAACAAAATATTTAAACTTGTTTGCATCTTTATAACCCAAATTAATATACTAGTAAACAAGTAATAATTCAATAAAGAAAAACAAAAGTATAACCATCAATGCACACCATAACGCAAATATTTTGGTGAGGAAACCCGGTAGTGGAAAAACCTTGGTGGAATTTGTGACCCACAATATTTACTCATTGACCAATATGGATAAATATTACTTATACAATAGGGGCCTACACATGTAGGAAGGCCAATAGCCTAGAGCTCACTGCTCAATCATAAAAAGGAGTCCTACTGACTACAATTGAATGGTTAAATCCAATGACAATGTACTACTCAAAATAGCATCTGTAATGTTGGATTCAGTACTGGTTTAAGCTCTATCAAATACCTCTTCCATAAACCTTTCTTTGCTCTGCTCTTGTCTTATTCGCTCATAAAACAATTACATCATAACACATATATAGTTATTTGCTCTCATATACTGCTTACATTTATCACCTGATTACCTTTCAAAATGACCTACAAGATCTCATACATATATGAGTCTTTACAATACATTATGTTGGCTATACAATATAATTACAATACAAAACATTATTATTTCTATGCCGGCTTAGAGTGCCAGTGTGATCTATTGTCGGTGTAGACTGGATGCCGGTGTGAATAAAATTGTAGTGCATGTCGGTGCTGGTAGATGATGTTTGTTTTCAGTGTAATCTGTGAACCATGTTACCAGTTGGTTGCCACCAATGACAACATCAACTATTCTTATCTAAGTGTGTAATGCCAACAATATCCCCCTTTGGCATTGATAGCAACACTCATGAGAAAAATCCAAAAACTGATATCCAAAATTGAAGTCCAAGAACTAAGTGTGCTCCCCCTGAGAAAATAGTCTCCTTCTATACATTTTTCTCCTACACCACTACTCTCCCTTTGACATCAATGACAAGGGATGTCAAAGAGAATCAAAGAATTCAAAATTTACCTATAAACCTATAACCATCTATGTATAATCTAAAAAATGTCTGCCAAAACCAAGTTAAGACCTTGCAAAAACTTACTACTATCAGAAATTATGGTCTCAGTCTATCGACTCATCCTAGTAAGATAATGCATTTGTTGCTCTGGTGATCTCTTACCTTGAATAGATGCCTTAGACAACTCATTCTGTTGTGTTAATAAGTTGTCCAATGTAGGACCAGGTTTTTTTTTCAACTCTCAAGTTTTCATTCTCAACCTTGCCTTCTTTGTTTCTAATTTCTCAATCTTTCTTCATAGATTGTCATTTCCTTATCCAAAACTGAAGTAAGTTCTGAAGAACCTATCATATTATTAGCTATATCATCAATTTATTTTTGTGTTTTCCTTATTTCCTTATCAATATCCTCAGTTAGATGGTGAGGCTTACATGCTTCCCTGTACAAGTCTTTGTATTCCAAAATGGTGGAATTTAGTGTCGGTGACAAAGAATCAATCTGTCCAGTACATTCCTTAATTATCTTGTCAAAGAATTCATCTTTCTCCTTATTTACTCTTTCCTTAATGGTCTCTTCATTTATTTTATCCACAATTTGAATATTAGAAGAAATGAATTTGGACTGCATGTCCAATTTACTCATAGACCGAACAATGTGATCAACATTACATGTCAGCACAATCATCTGCAAAATTGGTAAAGTAGCATCAATATTCTTAAATGATAAGGTATTGCATTCTATGATCTTCTTTATTGAATATAAAAGTACATCTGTAACATTTGTTGGTCTATAATCCATGGTGGATGTGGTAGGCAAAGTGTTAGGTTTTGCAGTTGGTTTCTTATCTTCTCTAGATGTCTACACATTAACCTTAACCACTTCTGCTATCTTGCTTCCATCATTAACCTCTTCTTTATTTACTGTTTCTTCCCTATTCTCACTTTTGTTTTCAATCTTATTTTTATCCTTACTATCTGCCTTCCTGACTGTTGGTTCAGATATACTATGTTCATGCCCTATTCCAGTTCGGGTTCTTGTTTCTGCTTCTAGTTCTACCGGTATCTCAATATTCCATTGAGAGTCAACAGTGTTGACTGGTGAGTCAGAAATCTCAACATTTGTAGTTTCAACTTTCTTTACCTCTGCAATTTCCTTATCCAACATAATATTAAAATCCTGACTGTCCACATTCATGGTAAAAAGAATGTTTGACTAAGGATTAATGTCATCTTTTTTCATTTCATCTTCCTTCTCTTCAAGTTGATTATCAGTTTGTGGCGGTGCCTCTACAATTATTGGTGAGGTGTCTTGTGTCGATGGAGGAAGGTTATCCTTTACCGTGCTATCAAGTATACTTCCAATTTTCCCTTTACCTTTATCAACTTTTTGATATACATTAGCAAAAGACTTATCTACTTTCCTTTTGTCCTTCTCTTCTTTCTTTTCTCTCTCTACAAAAAATATATCCCACTTATCCATTGTTTCATCTGCTATTTCTTTAACTTTGTCGGCCATAAGACGAACTTGTCGGTGACCACTTAAAAAGACTATTCTATTAGCTTCAAATATTAGATTATCAATTTCATGCTTGGAATTAACAGGATGCACAACTAATAGAGCTGCTACCTTTAATTTCTTGTCAAGCTCCATGATAGACATTCTCTTAGCCTCTAATTTTAACTATAAATCATTTGGAAAAATGTATACAACTTCAATAAGAACTTTCTTGTGTATATCTAGGTATAAAATAATACTTTCTTCTATGGTTTCTTTATCTGAATCATTGAAAGAATGATAAAATTTATTCACATTACCGAGTTTACCATCTTGGGTGATTTCATTGATCAACTCTTATGGTGAAAGAGTATCTGGTGCCTTAGGTTCAAGTTTCTTCTTTGGAGTCACTTTCTTCTTAGGACCATTGGGCTCTCTTACAGCCTTTTGTTTCTTTCTTTGTGTCCTTGACTTCTTGGGAGATGGAGCAGGTGCTAGTGAGGGTTTTCTTTTCTTCCCGTCCACCATTTTCAATTCGGTTGCCTGATCAATGTCAGAATAAGATGAAGTATCCACAGGGGAAATGTGAGCTACTAGTATCTACTCTGATTGACTTTCTTTCACATTAGTAGCAATACCACTAAGATTCATCAATCCTTTTGTAACATCCTTTACCAACTTAGAAGCATCTTTCATTAGTTTCTCTCTTTTCTTCCTCTTCTTTTGCATGTCTAATTCCTTCTCAATTGTTTCTACATTTCCAAAAATTTCCTCTGATGGTCCCAGTGGAGTATCTAGGAGTATTATAGCATATGAATCTAAGATGTGATAATCCACCTTGTATCCCATTTTAGTAATCCAGACAGTTCTGGGTCTAACTGCCTCCATCCAAATTTCATCTCTTTTCACTACAAAGCATATATGTTTATCATATTTATCCATAATGCTTTGGGGAATCCTTTCCCTTTGTTTCATTTTAACTTGGAAATTCTTGAAATTGTCTTTCACCAACTCATCAATATCAGATACCATACCAGTAATTGCCTCCTTTATCTATTTTGCAACAAAAGTATCATAGGAAAAATCCTTATGTCCTATACCGGGGATCTCTTTTAAAAAGTAAATCATTAAACACACAATCAAACTTTTAAATTTGAAGGTTCCTTTCTTATCACCTTTGATTTTGTGCAAATTCTCTAACAATTCATCCTTTAACCATTCACAAATGTCAATTTTATCATTGTTTAATATCATCTCATGAGCACTATGAATGCATGAACTAGATATAGAATTCAACCTATTAGTATGAGCAACTTTATAACCAATGATGATACTTGCAAATTTAACATTGTTATCCTTTATATCATTTACCCTAAGTGACATGTTGTCAAATGCAGCTCCGGTTAAGCTCATAACCTCTTTGTTTGGGATTTTCTTCTTCTTGTCAGGCCTAGTGCCGGTGGATGGTAAGCCAGTAATAGCCCTTCTAGCTTCCTTAGTAATTTTAAAAACTAAATCCAACCACATAAATCCACCATGAACCCTGCTAAGAACATAGCAGATGGTTGCATCTGAGAATTCCATAATATGGAGGATATCAATGAAACCTAAATCCTCAACTACCTTGTGTTCTGGTTTCACTACCCCATTCTTGTCAGTGATAGAATTCATGTACATGTTCTTCAAATCTTCGGACCCTAAACTCTTTATGTTACAATGTATGTATGCCCTAGGGTCTTTAGCAAACGCAACTTCCTTCAAGATTTTCGAAAATGCAGCAATGGAGTCATCTAGTTTTGCTAACTTAGGAATTATTTTGAAAATGGGTCTAGGTCATTTTATGTTCTCCACAATGGTAGGGCTTGCTATGAATTAAGGAATAGAGGATTAAGAAGCCATTGTGAAAGATAAATACCTTTTAACTAATAAATCCTTGAATGCTCTGAAAGACCTTTGTTTTTTCACCTTTAGAATGCCTTTGCTCAATTTTGATCTCTTCAAATGCTTGGATGCTTGGTGAGTTGAAATCAGAAGTTACTGTGCTTTATAACCAAAAAGTTTAACTTACAACTACAATAAATGCTTCACCGGTGAAGTGAAAACTCCACATATCTGTCGATAAAGAAGAATTATAACACCTTACAACCAACTGAGGTAAATGCATGATCTTCAATTGGTTACCTTACCCCTAAGGATTACTCCTTAGTTAGATGAAGAATCTCCTACCGATGTAGGATTATCTTGTTCTGCCAGTGCAGAGACAGATTCATCAATTCTCTGATCTCTCTTTCTCATCCATTGTTTAGAAAATTATTGCTTGATTTCAATCACCTTTTCTTTTCCTTTGTCATTAGATCCTTTATTCTTTGCCACTACACTCTTTCTTCTACAAAATTTTTCAATATGTCCAATCTTGTTACACACATAACAAGTTACATTGTTTCTCTGAATAGCTTTTCAATAACCTTGACCGGTTTGAGTTCTGCATTGATTAGATAAATGTCCAAATGTACCACAAACATAGCATTTCCCATTCATTTTGCAATTCTCTGAGTTATGACCACTTTTATTGCATTTGAAACATTGGCCGATGGGTGAGTTTTAATTCTGATTATTCCTAGATCTGCACGGATTTTCTCTATGACCAAATTTTTTGCAAGTAAAACATTTCCCATTGAGTTTATAAGCATTAGGTTGCCTTACTGGTTTTTTGTGGTCATATTGTTTGGAGTCGCAAAACTTTCTCCATTTTCAAATCCAAGTCCAAGTGTTTCTCCATCAGGTTTCTGACTTTTCAACATATCATCAAGATTTTTTGAACTCTTCTTGAATTTGTCTTTGTATTCATTTGTAGTGACCAACTCACTTTCCAATGTGTTAACTTGTCTCATAAGTTCCTCTTTGTCATGTTGCATAAGAATCAAATCTATTTTAAGCATATCATTTTCATAGCTAAGACTTAGAGATTCATCTGATCTTTCATTAAGTCTTTTGGCCAAATCTTCTTCATTCCTCTTTCTATCTTCAATATCCTTGCATAATCTCATGGTTAAATCTTGCATATCATTCTTCATGTTATTGTTCTCTTGTCTCAATTTCTCTGCAATATCTTTGAGAGTTTCCTTTTCTTCATCATATTGATTTTGAAATTGCACATGTAATTCTTTTCTCTTATTCTTTGCTATAACCCGCTTATCTTGAATTGCTTTCATGAATTCCCGAGTAGTTCTGAGTCTATCTTCTAGTTTGATATTCTTCAATTTTTCTTCATCAAAATCTTCAAGAGCTCCTTCCAACTATTCTCAAACTTTCCATCAATAAAGGTTCCAAAATCTTCCTCAAACTATTAGGCTTCTGCAAATAGAGGACTAGGCTTTGATACCAATTGTTAGATACTTGATCAGTCCCAAAAGACATGGAGAGGGGGGGTGAATCAGTGTCTAACTGGTAAACAAAATATTTAAACTTTTTTGAAACTTTATAACCCAAATTAATATACCGGTAAACAAGTAATAATGCAATAGATAAAAACAAAAGTATAACCATCAATGCACACCATAACACAAATATTTTTGGCGAGGAAACCCGGTAGGGGAAAAACCTCTATAGGATTTGTGACCCACAATATTTACTCACTGTCCAATATGAATAGATATTACTTATATAATAGGGGCTTGCACATGCAGGAAGGCCAACAACCTAGAGCTCACTGTTCAATCACAAAAGGGAGTCCCACTAACTACAATTGGATGGTTAAATCCAATGATAATGTACTGCTAGAATGGCACCTACAATGTTGGATTCAGTACAGGTTTAAGCTCTGTCAGATACCTCTACCATAAATCTTACTTCGCTTTGCTCTGCTCTTATTCACTCATAAAATAATTACATGATAATGCATATACAGTTATTCGGAGCTCATATATCACTTACATTTATTACCTAATTACCTTTCAAAATGACCTACAAGATCTCATACATATATGAGCCTTTACAATATATCATGTTGGGTATATAATATAATTACAATACAAACAATATTTTTTCCATGTTGTCTTAGAGTTCCAGTGTGATACATTGTCGGCCTAGACTAGATGTCAGTGTTAATAAACTTGTAGTGCATGTCTATGTCAGTAGATGATGTTTGTTGCTAGTATAACTGGTGAACCATGTTACCAGTTGGTTGCCATTAATGACAACATCAACTATTCTCATCTAAGTGTGAAATGCCAACAATAGGGAACCCCGACACCTCACCCCCAAAACAAACTTCTCTATCAAAAAAAATTTTAAGTGTGTAGGGCATCAGGTGTGAAGCATCAAATGCAAAAATGTTATTTTGGTAGAGTACATACATCCCTGATCCTCAATCCTTGACAGGGTAATTTCAAACTCTCTACCCTAACAACTTTTGGGCATTGGGAATTAGGTGTTCATTGTTCAATCTTAAACTTGGAAGGTACAATAAAAAACCCTTGATTCCCAATTAAAACCTATCAGATGTCAAACCTTCATAGTTTCTTGTTTGGTCTATGATATTTCCACACCTCGACCCTCAAACTGCCAATTATTCTTTGAACATCAAATTTCAAGCTTCTTTCGGTTGATTTTCCTTCTTCCGATGAATGATGTAAGGCATATCCTCGACTTTCAAATACCAAAAGGATTTAGAGCGAGTGAGGTATCCTAGATAAACAAACTCTTGTGTAGGTTGGCCATTTTTTAAGGGTTGTTTTAGTCTTGTTGAGCAGACTGGAGATGGTAGTGTACTCATCCTACTCCTCATGTTAGAACTTGATCGTGACTTAATCTAGTTGAGTTGGATGAGCTCCTAGACAAAATTTGTTGGTGTTGGTATCTAAGTATTTCCTTGGTGTTTCTAAGTGTTCTTTGGTATGTATTAGAGGTTGATGACTCCCTCATCCTATCATTGTGTGGTTTCATGAGAGAATATGATTTTGAGTTTGTACCTCCTCATCCTATAGGTGATGTTATTGTAGTGTCATAAAATTATGCCTCCTACAATTTTAACCACATTTGAGGTCCTCACCTTGGCGACATCATCCTCCTTCCTAGCTCAGACTTCTTTCTACATTTTCACCCCTTGACCCCTTCCTATTTGAGCCCCAATATAGGGCAGGATAAGGGTGTGGCATCCCTATCCCCGTTGAATATGGGTATGGAACCCCTATCCCACCCTCTTAGGGTAGCCCCAAGATAGGTCCCCCTGACCCTATCTGCACTTCAGAATCTCAAATCTTTCTGATGTCAGCCTTTGGTGAGATGACTTAATCTTTTGAGGCATATATAAAAAGGAAGTTGGTTTTCTCATTGGCATGAGTGGGTTAGATAAGAAAGAATGAGATTATAAGCAAGCATAGGCAAAGATATACATCATCAAGAATTCAAGAATTCAAGTCTTCTTCATTCATCCATTGGAGCAACATTACAACATTCATTTGCAAGCATGTGTATGTGTTAGGGTTTTGTCATGTTACATGTCATTTCATACAGCACTTGTGATTACATTTGACAAGCAAAGCAATCATTATCAACAAATTGTAGATCTACAAGGTATACATCTCTATTGTTTACATTCAAGTTTGCAATTTCTTTCTTTCAAGGGTGATTCGTCAACTAGGGTTTGACTAAGGAAAACCTATATCCACAACCCCTTTTCCTCTCTTTTTGTGTGTAGGTTGTAGGTGTGCAACTATAATTGCAAGTTTGGGCTTCATTTCACAAATTTTGTGGAGGACCATGTACATTCTCACCATGGTCCTGACAACTTTTCTCTAAATTTGCAGGCAGATCCGTATCAGTCTCATTAGCTCATATCTGAATTTACAACGTGATCCCAAACTGGTAGTTCCTCATTTCACTGATTTTCTTTCTCTTTTCCACATAGTCAACAAGTCAACTTTCTCATTTACAAAAGAGGGTAAATCACACTTCAACCCTTGCAATCCACTGAAAATTCACATCCTTATTTCCCTTGGATTTGGATCTAGTGGATTCAAGCCCCTCTTTTGAATGTAAAGCTCCTCCAAGTGAAAATCATCCTAGTGGCTTCCTTTCTCTCTCCTAGGTGGGGAGTCACTAGGATCCAATTTTCTACTATACATTTTGCTGAACCCAACATCCTACATCTTAATTTTGATTTCTTATTTGTTAGATCTGAATAGTTGCAATTTGAATTTCAAATTTTCATTTCCATGTTTGGTCTTTTTGCAAATTTAAGAGGTTAATTGCATAAAAACCTTAATTTTTTATTTTGAGGAAAGTAAGATTGTGAAGTGCAAAATTTTAATTTCTTGTTTCAGATCTGATTTCTATTTCAAAATTACAATTCAACTCTATCTCTTTATTCTGAAAATTCAATGGTTAAATCATAAAACCTTAAATTTTAAGATCTTTCTATTTTCAACCTTTGATTGTGAATTTCACCGATCTAGACATCTCCAAATAAAATGTTTTTTTGGATTCCACAATAATATCATAATACCTATCAATCCTGAAAATTTTGAAAAAAGTTAGTTAGGCGTGTGCGCTTTTGCCATGGTCCTCCATTTTTTTGCAAAAATTTCAGGAGACGGAATTGACTGTGTTTTTTGCTTAAATCTAGAAAATTGGCATACTTTATCAATTTTAATACCCTCTAAGGTCGACCACAAATTCCAATTTCACAAATTCAAATTCAAATTCTGAAATTCAAATTTCAAATTTGCAGTTCAAATTCCATTTCCCTCCTTTATTAAATTTTTTATGCATGTATTGGGTGAACATTATTCTTGTTTGATCATTAATAAATATGGAGTTCTTATCTTATTTTGATAATTCAATTTTGAGTTACATTAAATATGTTCATGATGTTCCCTTTCATGAATATGATGATACCTTAGTTCTCCCTTTCATTCATAGCTATGAATTACCTTCTCCCAAATTTGATCTCATTAATGAGGGCACATTAGTGCAAAAAGGGAATATGGACACTTCTTTCAAAGATCTCCCTCCTAAAGATGAATCTTTGGAGAATTGTGTTCCTTCTTCTTCTATAAAGTATATCCCTAGTAAGGATTATTTGGTGCAAGAGGATGATATTATGGCTACTTATCGTAGTGATACCATACTTTTTTTTCACAATCTTCCCTCTAAATATGAAGCATTAATTACATATGATAGTCTTTTTTCTAATGCATGTCTTGAACATAAAGATACCTTAGAATAAGAGGATGATCATAATTCTCTCTCTCCCAAAAATCAAAAGCCTAACAAAAATCAAATCAATTCCGTTCATGTTCCTAGGAAACTAAAAATTCTTCCTAATTATCATGATGTAACTTACACATATATTAATGAGGTAGTCGATGAGAACATAAGTGAAGCATCATATGCTTTCTTAGTTCCTAAAATCCCCTCTTCAATTCACTTAAATACACCATCTCCTACCAAAGACATTTCTAAAGAAGAACTCTTAGAGGATGATTGGGGGTCCTTAGATTTCACTCCTACCTTTTTTAGCAAGTCTACGATACCTGAATTTCATATTCCAATTTTTTCTTTAAACATAAATATTGAAATTGATTTAGGAATGTTAAAAATAACATCTACCAATGAATGGCATATTGATCATGATCATTTAAAATAACATTCAATTTCCTATTATGTTGCTCCTCACTATGAGATAGTTTGCCTACCTATTGGGGGCTCCTTGTCATTCATGTTGGTACAATTTCAGGTGCAATCATACTTAGTGAGAAACACAATTTGTCTATTTGTTTTTGCCTCTATTCTTGGGGGGCAAGAATATTTCTTTTCCTCTTTCTAAGGTTTCACTGCTTTCTTAATGGGTGTATTATTCATAAACTTGATGTCCTTTCTTGCATGGAGTTCTCCTTCATGTGAGTGCATGTTTTTTCCATGCTTAGGATCTTTTCCTTTCTTGAAATGGTACATCTATTATGAAAAATCTCTCCTTAGAGGACTTTTGTGAACCTTCTTCTTCTTCTTTCTATCTCTTTGAAAATTACCTCTTCTATTGTGTTATTGATAACTCAATGTCCTTTCTTGAATGGAGTTATCCTTATGCAAGTGCATGTTTGTTCCTTGGTTAAGATGTATTCCTTTCTTGAAATGATACGTATTTTATGATAAATATCTCTCTAGAAGTTGTGTAATTATTCTCATTGTCCTACACTTGGGGGGAAATGATCTCTCTCCCTCTCTCTTTCTATAAGGATCCACTTTTCCATATTGTTTGGATGGTGTGAGCTTAATTACTTGACGTCATTCCTTTTATGAAAATGTTGGTTGTTTTCTCAAGGATTATCTCTCTTACAAGAGGTGTAAGTCCTTGAATACAACCTATTTTTCCACTTGGTAATGTACATCTAGGATAAATTCACCCATCCCTCTTGGGGATAAACATGACTCATCCTTCATCAAGAATCCCTTTCACCTAGAAATAGGAGGAAGGATTGCATTCTTTTTCTCTTTCACAATTCATTCTAGAATATTTTATATTTGTCTAAGACAACTCCTCTTGGGGGTAGATGTCTTTTGAACAAATATCTCTTCTCCTTCAAGGATCACCTTTACACTTACAACATGATATCTCTTTTCAACTGTCTTATCCTTGCTTTAAGAGTATTCCCTCTCTTGCTTGGATTTATGACATTGTTGCATAATGGATATCTTCTTTGTATTGAAGGTAGGTATCCTTGTTCTACTTTCCTTAAGATATCAACATCAACCTATGTTGACATATTAAGGGGGGGGCACCCACACTACTCATTTGTACTATACTTCTCTTATGCATTGTATAGTGGGACATTATTTGAACCAGAGGGTGGCCTCTTAGAGAAAAGTGTCATCACTTTTCTTGTACAGTGAGACATTCTTGGAACCAGAGAGAAGCCTCTTACAGAAAGATGTTGTCACATTTCTCTTATACATTGGGTCATTCTTGGAACCAGTGCACAAACTCTTAGAGAAAGATGTCTTCACTTATTCTTTTCTTGTACAATGCGTCATTCTTGGAACTAGAGCACAGACTCTTAGAGTGAGATGACGCTGATTTTCTCTTATGTAGGGTGATTATTCTTGGAACTAGAGCATAGACTCTTAGAGTGAGATATCATGCCTTTCCTGACACATGTACTATACATTCTATATAGGTTGTAGCATCCTAAGGAATAGACTCCTATGAGGCACTTCAAACCTCACTTGCACACACATGCACTTGAGGTTTGGTGGAACTATGGGTGTTCCCACTCTCCTCCCTTACATGGATCACCAAGATAGGCTCTAGGGGATAGATTTCCATGTCCTTCTCTCCATGGATCACCTAGTTTTAGGGGTGATATGTCCATGGTTTCTCTCTTGTTCACATTTCTTCTCATGGATCAACAAAGTGTGTATTCATGTCCTCTCTCTTCTTCCTCTCACGAACCCATAGTTCTGCTATTGGTGGTTCACGGATGATGCCATCTTTTCTCTTTTATCTGATCACTTGTGTTTATGTGATGGCATTGGTCTTTGTGTCCTGATTAGTTGTTGACACATCTGAGTATCGAGGTCTCTTCAGCTAGTTGGTTTGTCATCTTGTGTCTTGTTTTTATCATGTATCTTTTGTGCTTTGGTTTTGTTTTGTGCATCTTGCTCCTTTTTGTTTTGTGTTCTCTTGCATATGTTTGAGTGAGTTAAGATCCTCAAATTGGGGGCTTGGTTCCTTGAGATTAGTGACATCTTATACTCCTTGTTATCTTTCTCTGCATCTCTCATCTTCATCTCTCTTTTCTTCTACTTTACTGACAGTAGTGGCGTAAACCATACTCCCACTAAAGTGGGGGATAAATGTAGCGTCATAATATTGTGCCTCCTACAATTTTCACAATATTTTAGGTCGTCACCTTGGTGATGATATCCTCCTTCCTAGAAGAGACCTCTATCTGCATTTTCACCCCTTGACACCTTCTTGTTTGAGCATTTTCAAGACCCTATTCGGGCCCCAAGATAGGGCAAGATAGGGGCGGGGCACCCCTATCCCCACTAGGAAAAGGTTGTGGCATTCTTGTTCCACCCTCTTAGGGTGGCCCCAAGATAGGTCCCCCTAGCCCTATCTACACTTTGGGATCCCAAATCTCCCCAATGTCAGCCTTTGGTGAGATGAATTAATCTTCTGAGGCATGTATAAAAAGGGAGTAGGTTTTCTTATTTGCAGAAGTAGGAATTAGATAAGAAAGAATGAGATAAGAAAGCACAGGAGAAGATATACGTAATCAAGCATTCAAGCATTCAAGTCTTCTTCATTCATCCATTAGAGAAACATTACAAAATTCTAAGTTAAACTCATCTCTTATGTAACATGGAGCGGAGTGGAGCGCACAAGGGAATGGACAGGCCCAAAATTCAATTTTTTTGGGCAAGAGACCTGGAGCAACATCAGAACAACAGGTAGTAGGTGGATTATCAAGCCCTTTGGAGGAGGATGGATCAGATGATATGGAACCCGATGCCCCTTTGGATTCAAGGGACCCAGGTGGGGGTCCCAGATCATGTGGACCCTTGGACAGTGATAGCCCTGAGAAGATCCGTAAATGGTCTTCTCTGTTTGGCATCAAACCCAAAGGTAAGTTGACGTTGCCAACTGTAGAAAATATCTCGAATATTTCTCAAGGAAAGTATGCCATTTCCATTCCTGATCTAATTATAGAGCATAATATTGCTCGGATGGAAAGTACCCCAATAGGAAAATTCATTGGGGTGAGACCTAACATTGAGGTTGTTCGCGGATTCGTTAAGAGAAAATGGAATCTGAAAGGCCAGGTGGATGTGGTAGCTATGAATAAAGGCTTTCTCTCCTTTTCCTTCTCATGTGAGGAAGACCGTAGACAAATCCTCTGCAATGGAACTAGGACAATAGGTAAATATATAATGTATATCCAAAAATGGTACCCTAACTTGGGTTTGGATGATGAGTTTGTGGTCCAAGTGCCTATCTAGATAAAGCTTCCAAGTCTTCTAATGGAATATTGGGAGGAAGATGTGTTTATTGGGATAGCTAATGTTGTCAAGGAGCTTCTCTCCATTGACCTAATGATGTCATCTAGAAGAAGACTCATCTATGATAGAATTTGTGTAGGGGTTGGGCTTGATACGAATATGCCAGAGGAGATAGAGATAGATTCAAAAATTGGCAAATGGATGCCAAAAATTGTTTACAAATCTATTCCCTTTGCCTATTTTCACTATAAGAGAGTTGGGCACTAGGCTAAAAAATGGCCAAACAAATAATCCAAACCTCGAATCGAAACCAGGGTTTCGAAAAAGGTGGAAATGAACTGAGAGAATAATATAGAAAAAAATTTGAAAGCTTTTCCTTCTGATGGTTTGGATCAAGAGAAATAACCCCAGATTGGAAGAAATGAGGAGGAATTAGCCAGGGAATAAGGAAATGAAATGGTGTATGGAGTGCAAGATAATATTTCCTAGCTAGAAAATGAGCATGAGAAAAATGGAAGGGATTCTAATGATGGAGAGAAGAACTCACAATGCAACTACCTAAATAACCAGAAGGACATGATAGATCAGAATATAGTTGAGAGTGAGAAGAAAGAAAGTAGTTAGATGGATAAGGGTGACAATCAAACCAAGGACAATAAGGAGGAGGGAGATGTTCCTAACAAAGAAGAAATTTCTTCTGGGTCAGAAAATGGAGTAATTTGGTTTAAAGATGTTCAACATGATAATATCTTAGAGTAAGAGCTCTCAGAGATATCTCTGGCTTCTCTAGCCCAAGTCAAGTTGACTTTCCCAGAGGAAAATGCTCCAATTTGGGGAAATGAAGAAGACATAAAAAAGGCTTTGAGAAAGAGTGGGAAAAAATAGGAGGAGGAAGAAATATCGGCAGACAAAAGAAAGGGCAAGAACAAAAAAAAAACAATAATAATTATAACAACCATCTGACTTCCAGAAACACTAGGCGTAGACTACGGGATGTGGGGGCTCAACACACATCACTTGGAAGATATTCTAATGCAAAGAAGAGGACCATGGAAATCAGCAAGAATCTAGTGGAGGGTACTCAAAGAACCATCTTTGAAGGAGGTATTTCCAAAAAATCATGAAGAGTATTTCCTTGAATATATGAGGATTGAATAATCCTCATAAACAAGCTTTAATAAAAAGTATGAGTAGAGACAAAAACCTAGATATTATTTTGATTCATGAAACATGAAAGGAAATATAAGAGCAAGGAAAGAAAAATAAAATCCAAGAAAGGTTATTGATGAAGTAAATGTTACCAAGAGAAATGCAAAAACCTTGGAGCAATCACCCAAATGTGAAGAAGGAGGCACAAGAACTTTTGAAAGGAGAAAAGCAAAGAAAAACCCCTTGTGATATTATGAATGAGGCAATGCCTAAAATGAGAGAGAGAGAGAGAGAGAGCAAGAAGCTCTTTACAATATTGTCATTAAGAAGAAATGAGAGAGGAGACATCTCTTAAATAGAGATGAGGATAGGAGTTACAAAGTAACTCCCAAATCTATGAATGCCACCATTCATAAAATGTATGTGCCATGTGTCCACATCCTCTTATGGAGGAAATCTAATATTCCTTAATAAAGGAAAATAAAAGAAATGACTTGTCCTCACACATGTACTAGAGGACAAATTACATGTAGGAATTCCAAAGGAATATCCTAAACTAAATACAAATAAACCTAAGCTAAGTAAAGATTAAATATTCTAACACCCCCCCTTAAGCTTTACTTGGGGAGCTTACATCAAACCCTTCAATGGGTTGTAATCCAAGATTTTTACAATGAAATTGGAACTTTTCTTTACAAAGTGGCTTGGTCAAAATATCTGTAACTTGGTCTTCCCCCTTGCAATAGAGGAGTGAAACTTGCTTGTCTTCAATTTGTTCTCTAATAAAGTGGTGTTGGACAGCAATGTGTTTTGTCCTTGCATGGAAAACTGGATTTTTAGCCAAGGCAATGGCACTTTGGTTGTCACAATACAATTGAGTTGGTTCGTGTTGAGGTAGACCCAACTCTTGAAGTAGTCTTCTAAGCCACAAGACTTCTTTGGAAGCATTAGTGCATCCTTTGTACTCAGCTTCAGTGGATCCAAGAGAGGTAGATTGTTGCTTTTTACTATTCCAAGAAATTGCTCCTGAACCAACAAAAAAACAATAACCACAAGTAGATTTCCCATCATTGGGATCTCCACCTAGATCGGAATCAGTAAAACCTTTTAAAGTAAAATCAGAATTTGCATTATAAAACAAACCTACATTAATAGTTCCTTTAATATATCTTAAAATTCTTTTAGCAACTTTAAAGTGTGTTTGTTGAGGTTTAGACATGAATCTTGAAACCAAACCAACACTATAAGCAATATCTGGCCTAGTAAGAGTTAAATAATTTAAACTTCCAACTAATTGTCTATACAAAGTAGGATCAACAAGAGGAGTTTGCATATCAAGCATTAACTTAGTGCCTAATTCAATAGGAATTGAAACATGGTGAGAATCATTCATGTTAAACTTATCTATAAGATCTTGAGCATATTTACTTTGAGATAAGAAAATTTCTTTAGAGGTTTGCCAAATTTGCATTCCTAAGAAATAATGTAAAAGACCTAAATCAGTCATTTGAAATTTTTGATTAAGTTGAAACTTAATATCAGAAATCAAAGTATTGGAACTTGAAGTAAGAATCAAATCATCTACATACAAGATAATAATGATAATATCATCTTCACTGTGTTTTATATACAAGTTAGGATCATTTTTACTTCTAATAAAGCCTTGAGAAAGAAAGAATGCATTAATCTTTGAATACCACTCCCTAGGAGATTGCTTTAATCCATAAATTGATTTCTTTAATTTACAAACTAAGTGTGCATTACCTTCTTTAATAAAACTAGGAGGTTGAGACATATAAATTTCCTCATGTAAATCACCATTAAGAAAAGCACTTTTAACATCCATTTGGTGAATAGGCCAATTCATTCTAGAAGCTCAAGCAAGCACAAGTTTAATTGTAGGCATTTTAGCAACAGGAGCAAAAGTTTCAGTATAATCTAAGCCTTCAATTTGAGAAAAACCTCTAGCAACTAATCTAGCTTTAAATTTACTAACTTGATTATTAGCATTCAATTTGGTTTTATAAAGCCTCTTGCAAGAAACAAGATTTTTACCATGAGGCAAGGGAACTAAATCCCAAGTTTGGTTAGAAATTAGAGTATCATATTCTTCCTTCATTGCTTTTTGCCAATGTGGTTGATTTTTAGCTTGATCAAATGTTTTAGGATCATTACAATTCATAATAGTAGTCATTAAAGCATAATTACAATAATTAACTCTTCTAGCTTGAAGTCTATCCATTCTAGCTAAGTATTCATCACTATCTTGAATTAAAGATTTAAACCATTTAGGTCTTCTTTTAGAGGTAATGGATTCATCACTAGAAGAAGAGTCATGAGGAGTAGAGTTATTATTATCATCATCACTATCACTAGAAGGAATAGAAAGAGATGCATTAGGAGTAGGGTTAAGAGAAGGAGGTTGGTCCTCCACAAGCACAACTTTTCTTTGAGCAAGTTCATCATCCTCTACTTTAGAACAATCATGAATGCCTTTTTCTGTAATAAAAACATCTCTTGCAACTTTTACCTTGTTAGTAATAGGATTGTAAACTCTATAACCTTTAGTATTTTCATCATAACCAACAAAAATAAAAGGAGAAGATTTAGCATCTAATTTTTTTCTTTTCTCCTTAGGTTTGTGAACATAAGCTATGGAACCAAAAATTCTTAAATTCTGCAAATTAGGCTTTCTACCAGACCAAGCTTCTTCAGGAGTTTTATCCTTTAAGGCTTTGGTAGGTGTTCTATTAATTAAATAAGTTGCACAAGCCATAGCTTCAGCCCAAAACTTGTAATCCATATTTTTTGCATGCAATAAACATCTAGCCATTTCAACAATTGTCCTATGCTTCCATTCTGCCACAGCATTTTGTTGTGGTGTATAAGGAACGGTAAGCTCATGTTTAATTCCAAACGATTTCAAATAAGCATTAAATGCAT
Source organism: Cryptomeria japonica (assembly GCF_030272615.1). Taxonomy (NCBI): domain Eukaryota; kingdom Viridiplantae; phylum Streptophyta; class Pinopsida; order Cupressales; family Cupressaceae; genus Cryptomeria; species Cryptomeria japonica. Next base: position 581,371,215 of record NC_081405.1, read on the forward strand.
TATTGACATATTCTCTTCCATTGTCAGTACGAAGAATCTTAATTTTAGAACCAGATTGCCTTTCTACAAACATATGAAATTCAATAAACACATCAAGCACTTGATCCTTACTATGAAGGAAATATATCCATGTTCTCCTTGAAAAATCATCAACAAAGGTAAGTGCATACCTTGAACCTTGGATGGAGGGATTCTCCATGGGACCCAAGAGATCACTATGAACTAGATGCAATTTAGTGTATGCCCTCCAAGATTGACCATGAGGAAAGGGTTCCCTATGCATCTTACCACTCATGCAACCATTGCAAACAATTTGAGAAGGAACAATACTAGGCAATCCATCAACCATATTTGCTTTTTGCATCAATGAAATATAATCAGAATTGAGATGGCCAAGTCTTTCATGCCATATAGTAAAATCAACAATAGTAAGAAAAGAATACTTTGGAGGAGCAAATTCATAGAACTTGAATAAGTTATCACTATCCATTTTAGCAGTAGCAATAACATGATTAGTGTTTGGATCAATGATATAACATATGCCCCTATAAAAGTTAATCTTATAATCTTGACAAAGTTTAGGAACTGAAATCAAATTTGATTTTAATTCAAGAACATAAAGAACATCATGTAATTTCCCATTAGGAACATTCACATCACCAATAGCTTCAACTTTACAACTATGATTATTAGCTAATTGAACAGGAATATTAGAAGTATCAGGATGCAAAGATTCAAAACATTCTTTATGAGAAGTAACATGTTGAGATGCACCAGAATCAATAATCCACTCAAGTGGTTGAGAAACATTATAAGTACATGTAAATGCATGACGAGATGAATTACCATTATTATTACCTTTCTTATAATGAGGTTTATGTTGATTATTTTGATTATTTTGATTCATGGGCTTTTTACCATTTTGTTTCTTAAAACAATTATTAGTAAGATGTCCATCTTTCCCACAATATGTGCAATGGGGTCTTGTTTGAGAATTATTCCTTTGATTATTGTACGTATTATTATGATTATTATTATGAGAATTGTTATGATAGGATTTAGAATGAGATTGATAATTAGAAGATTTGTGATTATTATTATGATTATTATTATGATTATGATTATGATTATTATTATTGGATCTAAAATTATTATTATGATTTTGATTTTTAGACATAAAAGCATGTTCACTACTTTTAAGAGTACCAAATTGAACTAATTTAGCTTCATCTTGACACAATAAATTATGAAAAATATCATAAGTTAATTGAGTAGCTAAGCTAGGAATAGCAAGTTGAGCATGAATATTCGTAATAAATTGTTGAAATTGACGAGGAAGACATTTTTTAAGAATAAGATGAATTAAATGTAAATCAGCTAGAGTAACTCCTAAACCAGTTAATTGACTATTAACAGAATCAAACTTTAATAAGAATTCATCCATAGTTTTAAAATCCGTATACCTTAGGTCTTCAAGTTGATCTTGACGCTGAATTTTTCGGGATTCATTTGAGCTATCATAAGTTGTTTTTAAAATTTCCCAAGCTTCATGCGCTTTTGTACAATTTCCAATTAAAACATACAAATCAGGAACCATTGAAATACCAATTAAACCAAGTGCTTCCTCATTTTGAACCTTCCATCTATCTTGGTCAGCTTGAGGAGCAATTGTAGCGGGCTCAAAGGTTTTATCAGTTGCAACATCCAAAAGGTGTTTGAAATGAAAAATAAATGAGATATGTGTTTTCCATGAATGATAATTACTGCTATTTAATTTAATTTCTGGAATTAAAGTAGACATGATAGCAAAATAATGATTAGGAAAAAAAATCACCCCTTTGAAAAAAAGAAATTACTTCCTTGATTAAAATGGAATCAAATTGCAATAATAACTTTTAAATATATATTTATCAAAAATTTTGATTTAAAAAAAATAACAAATCTAAATTTAAAATTAACTTAAATTGTAGTGAAACAAACTTTATATTTAAAAAAACTTTCAATCTTTAATAACTATAATAAAACTATTTATAAAAAACTTTTTTAAAGAAATAACAAAAGTTTAATAGAATTTAATATTAAACTAAACTTTATTTTAAATTTTATTAAAATAAACTAAAATACGTAAGAATTTAAAGAAAGGATAAACTTTATTTAAATGAAATAAGTTTTTAAAAAAACTTTTAAAACTTTAATACTATTCAATAAACTTTCTTTTTTTTCAACTATAGCTTGATAAACTTGAATACGTGAAAATGAATAAAGAAGGGTATAAAAAATAGAACTTAAAAATTATAAAACTTTGAAAAAAAGAGAAGCTTCGACCTATTCAAACGTTGAAATAAAACTTAAGACTTCATCATGCAACAAATTTTATAGAGGCTGAATAAAGAATGAGTAGAGGCGTTTCAATTATAAACCACGATGTAGGCTGAAGAGTGACCAGGAGAGTGTATGGAATAAAGAAAAAAAGAGAGACGTTACATGCAGGTGAAATATGCAGAGGCGTTACGGAAGATGATAATGGTCATTTATGCTAACATCAAACTAGCAAAAGAGAATACGTAGTCCAGAAACCCCCACAGGTTAGTGATAATATGCAGAAATAAGAATATGATTGAAACAACTAATTTATTCATATAAAATGGAATGTATGTTGACAATGAATTATCTGCAATAATATTAGTTTAAATGAAACGTAAATGCAAGCAAAAGGAGTTAGAACACAGAGATGTAAACACAGAGGTAGATATATAACAATATTAAATATTTGTTAACAAAAATCTGCAATACAAAATACTGGAATAAAAAACCAGACAATACAAAAGATGTTAAACTCAGAATGATTTACATAGAGCAAGTAGAAATTATAGAATATTAAACTTTTGGAATAAAAAAAATGGCAATACACAAAACTAGAGAAAATAATAGGAAAAACAGAGATAGTTATAATACAGAGATCAATATGAATTTTTTTTTAACAAAATCCTGCAGACACAATAAATGTTAAAACCTGCAAACAAATCAGAGATGTAATGTAATAATAAATCAGATTTGGCAGCAAGCCGACCAAACAGATTAAGGAGGCTGAGTTTGGCGGTAAACCTTCCAAACTATTCACACTAAAAAAAAACCAGAAACTTTGGCGGCAAGCCTTCCAAAGCCCTTTTTTTTAATAAAAAAACTAGAATAGAAGATTAAACCTGCAGGCAAACTTGTTAACAAGTTTGAAAAAAAAAATTAAAATCTGAAACCAAAATCTGCACAATAGAAAATATTAGAAAAAGAACTTCTTCTCCTCTCAAGAATGCCTCCAAGAAGGTGAACTCCACAGAATGGTAACCTTCATCAATGTCAACTTAAAACAAGGATTAGAAACCTGCTCTGATACCATGAAAGGAAATACAAGAGCAAGGAAAGAAAAATAAAATCCAAGAAAGTTTATTGATGAAGTAAATGTTACCAAGAGAAATGCAAAAACCTTGGAGCAATCACCCAAATGTGAAGAAGGAGGCACAAGAACCTTTGAAAGGGGAAAAGCAAAGAAAAACCCCTTGTGATATTATGAATGAGGCAATGCCTAAAATGAGAGAGAGAGAGAGAGAGCAAGAAGCTCTTTACAATATTGTCATTAAGAAGAAATGAGAGAGGAGACATCTCTTAAATAGAGATGAGGAGAGGAGTTACAAAGTAACTCCCAAATCTATGAATGCCACCATTCATAAAATGTGTGTGCCATGTGTCCACATCCTCTTATGGAGGAAATCTAATATTCCTTAATAAAGGAAAATAAAAGAAATGACTTGTCCTCACACATGTACTAGAGGACAAATTACATGTAGGAATTCCAAAGGAATATCCTAAACTAAATACAAATAAACCTAAGCTAAGTAAAGATTAAATATTCTAACAAAACAAAAATGTCTAGGGATAAGGTTGCATGTCTGAAAATGTTCAATAATGGGGGAGTTAGTGGTGGTAGTTCTGAAGGGGCGTCTGGGGGTATAGCTACTTTTTGGAATAATAATAATGTTAAGGGAGAGGTGTTGATTCAAGATAACAACTTGGCTTGTATTATATTTAAGCATTTAAAAGATGGTACTTCATGGGTCTTGACTAATGTGTATGCCCCTAACACCAAAGATGGTAGAAGTGTTTTCTGGAGAAACCTATCCTCACTTAGAAGTAAGTTTGTAGAGGATAGCTCGATTATCATGGGGGATTTCAATACCCCTCTGAGAGAATATGAGAAGAAGGGAGGGAGCCAAACCAATCTGGATAGTAGATTGGACTTGATGGAGTTAATTATTAACCATTCTCCCCATGATCTAGACTTGAAACAGGTTAAATACATTTGGACTAACAGAAGGAGTGGTGAAGACTTAATTCAGGTCAGGCTAGATAGAGCTTCAATCTCTCATGACTCATTTAATTCCTACTTTTTTTCTTTATCTACTCATATCAGGGTCAGGTCAGATCATTATCTCATATCTTTTACGTCTGATCCCAAGTAGGGAACGAGGAATTTCCCTAATAGATTTGAAAGAATGTAGACCAAATACCCGAACCTTGAAAGAAAAATCAAGGATTGCTGGTAGGTTAGAGTTGAAGGAAATGCTATGTATAAAGTGGTCAAAATGTTGAAGTTTGTTAAAGACAATGTTAAAAGATGGAATAAAACCTCCTTTGGAAACATTTTTATCTCCAAAGCCACCATTCTCTTAGATCTAAAAGATATCCAAGATGAGATTCAGAATAATGGCTACAACAATGTCTCTAGAGAGGTTGAAGATGAGATTCTTATGAAATATCATGACATCATAGTCAAAGAAGAAACTTTATGGATACAGAGGTCAAAAAATATATGGCTAAAGGAGGGGGATAGAAACACCCAATACTTTCACATGTCCACTTTGAAACATGAGGCTATCAACAAGATTTCTTAGCTTAAATTCAATGGAAGAACTATTGATGTTGAAGATTCTATGAGGAATACTACCCTGGAGTTCTTCTCCAATCTTTTGACTAAGGATCAGAACCTAGACCTTCAAGCTCAAAGGGACCTTATGAACTACATCCCTTCTATCTTGGATACTGATCATAACTCCTATCTTACTTCTATCCCAACTAATGATGAGATTTTGAAAGCTGTTAACTCTTTTGAAGGTAATAAGGCCCTGGGCCCAGATGGTTTCCCTATGTTATTTTTTCAAATGTATTGGCATATTGTTGGAAGGGATGTTTCCAGTACTGTGCAAGAATTCTTTGGTGCTAGGAGAATTTTGAAAGAATTAAATGGTACTTTCATTTCTCTTATTCCCAAGAAGATGGGAGCTAACTCCATGGATCTTTTTAGACCTATTAGCCTCTAAAAATCTTTGTATAAGATTATCTCTAAATTCTTGACCTCTAGAATTCTGACTTTGCTCCCCTTGATCATATCTCCCCAACAAAGTGGATTTGTCCATAGGAGGCAAATTTTGGTCTCGATAATCATGGTCCATGAAAACATTCATCCTCTTTCTAGGGTTAAAAAGGAAGGTTTCTTTCTTAAGCTTGACTTATCTAAAGCCTATGATAGAGTTTCCTGGGGCTTTAGGTAAACTGTTCTTTCTGCCTTTGGATTTTGTTCTAGAAGCATCAGTATAATTATGCAACTAGTTTCCTCTGCTTCTTTTCTTGTGTTGGTCAATGGGTCCCCTTCTCCCTTGTTCAATTCCTCCAGGGGTCTCAGACATGGGGACCCTCTCTCCCGTGTTCTTTTCATAATCATGGAGGAATGCTTGGGTAGATTTATTGGAAAAATAGTTGAGAAGGGAGAGTTTAGAGGGCTTAAACCTTCATCTGCTGACCAAGTTTGTTCTCATCAGCAATTTGTGGATGACTTAATTATTATGGACAATTCTTCTATGAAAGATTCTAGAAGCTTAAAGAAAGCTTTGGACAGATATGGGATTGCTACTAGTCAACTGATTAACTAGTCTAAAAGTTTTGTTTATTTCATAAACACTCCAGAGAAAAGACAGACAAAGATTAGTAACATTTTGGGTAGCCAAATTGGGAATCTCCCTGCCACCTATCTTGGGCTCCCTTTATGTCAGGTGCCTCCTGATACCTTCTGGGGCACTCTTGTGGATAAATTTCATAATAAGTTAGTTGGATGGAAAGGCTCTTTGCTCAACCAAGTGAGAAAGGTCCAGCTTCTAAAATCTACTCTTCAGAGTATCCCTCTCTATGCTATCAGTCTTTATAGAGTCCCTATTAATTTTGCACAGGCTACTGAAAAAATTCAAAGAACCTTTCTTTGGACTGGGGTTGAGGAAAATAAGAGAATATATTTGATTGCATGGGATAAGATGTGCAAACCTATAAGAAAAGGAGGCCTTGGTCTTAGAAGAATCAAAGATATGAATGAGTTTCTAATGGCTGAGCAGATATGGAGAGGTTATAATACTGAGGGAGAATGGAAATTGATATGGGACAATAAATATAAAAGACAATTCCCTACCCTTCATAGTTTCCTCGAGGCTGAAGATATTCCGATTGGTTCCAACATCTAGAAAAATGTCACTAGAACTAGAGATATAATAGTCAAAGGAGTGAAATGGAAGGTGGGGAAGGGTAATTTCATTAAATTCTTGGAAGACACTTGGTTGTTAGACTCTTGCATTAGTGACAATCTTGATTGGGGCAAGTTTTAGGATCAGTGTAAGGAAAGATTCGGTACTACTGTAACTGACTACTGGAATTTAGGCCAGTGGAAGGACTTATCCTTTGTTGATCCCTCCCTTGAGAATCTGAATAAAATTATGAATTCTATGGTGGTGGTTAATGACGAGGACCAACTTATCTGGAAACTTACTGCTGATGGTAAATTTTCTATCTCCTCTCTTTATATTCAGCAATATTCTAGTCAGGAGATTCCTTGCTGGGCTAAGGCTTTAGTGAAAGGACTTATTCCCAAAATTAATATTTTTTTTTGGACTATCCTTCAAAATAAGATCTCGATGACTGACAATTTCAAAACTAGAGGTTTTTGTCTACCTAGTATTTGTTATCTTTGTATGTAGAATGAGGAAACCATTAATCACATGTTTATCCATTGTCCCTTCTCTGCTGATATTTGGGCTAGATGTTTGGACAACTTCAATGTCAGATGGGTCTTCCCTGAAGCTGCCCAAGATATTTTTAATTCTTGGTTCCACCCTTCAAAGAACAACTCAGTTACTTTGTTATGGAGATTTGCTTTACCTCATATTTTTTGGGGAATTTGGAAAGAAAGAAATGATAGAGTTTTCAAAGATAAGGCTTGAAAAGCTCAAATTATTTTTGAGAAAATCAAAAGACATATGGTGGAGAACCTCTACATCACTGATGGAATAACCAACCCCAAAGATTATGGTGATAACATCATTTTCAAGAATTGGAGAATAAAGGGGAGTGACATCATACATGTTAATCCTAGAGAAGAGGTGAGATGGGAATGTCCCCCTCATGGATGGATGAAAATGAACTTTGATGGTGCTTCCAAGGGTAACCCTAGCAATGCAAGGTGCGGTGTGGTTTTAAGGGATGAAGGATCAAAATGCAAAGCTATCAAATGTATTCATATAGGTAATCAAACCAACCATGTTTCCGAGGCCATTATTGCTTATCATGGGTTGGTTCTTGCTAAGGATTTGTTAGTGAACATATTTATCCTCCTGAGAAACCTTCACAAATGACTCCTAGATGCCCAAAAGTTGGAAAACAAACTGGAAATAAAAGTTGAGTCACTTACAATGGAGATGTGCAAGTGCTCTCTGATTTTCAATGAGAAGGTACAACTCCCTTCATTTGATTTGCAAGGAATTAAATATGAGTTGTTTCTTTCACCAGAAGACACAAAGGCACTTTAACATCCACCCACCACCATGGTGTGAATGCAAATTTTGTATTTAAAACTTAAAAGAAAAGATTAAACAGACAATGCAAAGCCCATCTACTCGATCTTATAACTAAAAGATAACAAAGGGAAGATTTTAAATATAATTTTTAGGTAGATGCATGAATGAAATTCAAAGCTTTCATCATCACCATTCACACAAACAAATTGCACAAGACTATATAAAAAGAGGACTGAAACAACACAAAGATTAGCTCAATCAGAAGGAAAAATATCTTAAATTCAAAGCTTTACATATATTCCCTCCTTTTCTTTCAACACAAAACAAATAGATCAAAGTCCCTATTACCCTTGTACACCCAAAATAATGTCTGAAAATATTAATACTCTCTTCCTTTGCCCTGTTACAATTCAGAAAACAAAAAAATATTGCCCTTTCCTATAGCACATAGATTGTCGGAAAAAGAACCCCTCTTTTAGACTTTCTTTGCATATTTATCTTTTCTTTTTCTCTGAGTGAGACACTTTCAGTTCCAAAAACTGAATCCTGGCATATCATATGCTGACAGCTAGATATAATAACTGTCTTCACTCTTTCATCTCTTTCATATTCGATATGCATTATTTAAACACTTTCTTGGATTCAATGTAAGCATTTATCATAATGTTTTAATCTGAAAACATTATAACTTATAATACATAAGTTTTAAGAATTAATTATGGGCTCCATCATTGCAAATATAAGTCGTGCCTTGTTAATATTTGAAGACAAGAAACTCAGTCAACAATATATTTTGAAGGAGATGTAATTCGATTAATCACTCTAGTAGAACTGTGCGCCACTTGCCTGTGCACAACATATCCAAAAATGGGAAAAATCCAATGGGGGAATGAAACAATATGCCCCCCAAGACATGGTGGTTTTTCTGTCACAAAAATCAGAAAATATTCTTTGTTCTAGACATGTATTTTGTTAAGTGTATCTTGCAGACCAGATTGAATTTCCACAATTCCTTTGGTGAGAACTTATAAAAATAGGTTTCATAAAACATATCCAAAATATAGCATGATCCAATTATTGAAGTGAGAGATATACCCCCTACACAGAGACTAATTTTGATATCTCAGAAAATTTGTATTTACAGGCTGCATTAAAAATTATAAACATTCTTCGTGCTAACTCTTTCACAATCCTCTAGGAAAAATAATCAATTTCTACCTGAGTAAATGGTGAATCAATATTCTACTTCCAAACTTTTATTGGTTGAAAAAATTTGTCCACTGATTGCATCTCTTAAACATAAAACAAAATGACTTGCTATTGTTTGCAGTGCAAGAGCTATGCGTGTCTTGGCAACTCCATGATTTTATTGATCTGTACAAGCAAACTGGAAAAAGAAAACTATTGGTATGATCACCAATATAACAATATAGGCCCAATCTAAATTCATTACAATATCACCACATCCCACAGTTGAAAAATGTGACAGCTATGAAGAAGGACACATGATAAATTGTTAAACATCTATGCGAGCCATAGTTGTTCTCTTTCTTGATATTAAGTGGGGTGGCTTTATTTGCAACTGAGTGTCTTGCTATTCATCCAAATGAAAGTCTCTTTCCTATTCAAACTTGAGTTTCTTGATAATCTTTACAACTAATGATGCTGGTGGTATATGGTAAACTTTGTGCTCTGAAATCTTACACTTAGGGAACTGCTTGAGAACTGTTTGAACTTTTGGAACCTGTTGAACTACTCTGAACCATTTTGATCCTGATTGAACTTATGAACCCGATTGAACTAAATGAACCCAATTGAACTTATGAACCTGATTGAACTGAATGAACCCGATTGAACTTATGAACCTGATTGAACTGAATGAACCCGATTAAACTAAATGAATCTGATTGAACTGAATGAATCTGACTGAACTAAATGAACCTGATTGAACTGAATGAACCCGATTGAACTGAATGAATCTAATTGATCTGGTTCAAGGGGGTCAATGCTTCAAAGAGTTTTAAAGACGTTCTTTTTCACTTAACTAGAATTTAACACAGAACTTTTAAGGGAAAAAAATCTATGGAGACATGATACACAACTAGAGGGGCCTGACTTGAAAATTTTCAATTGGGTGGACCACAAGTGGGCCAACAACCGGCTCTGTCTGGGGGCTGCTTTTTTTTCATACAAAATCCAGAGAACTTTCAGATTCTCTAGTTGAGAACAATGCCTAGCACCATTGGGCAATAGAGTCAAGGGGAAAAAAAGCACAAGGAGCTACTTGTAGGCAACAGAAGGGAGCAAGGAAAACACACACCAACACCAAAACACCTAAAGCTACAACACAGCAAAAATTATTTACAAGGAATATGGAAAATTGCCCATATCTTAAGAGAAGCATGTAGTTGCTCAAGTGAAACCATTTACCGGTTGAGAGAAGTACCCACTGGTTCAAAAAAGTGGCTGAAATGTGAAGAGAATAATTCCCATTAGATAGCCTACAACCACTATGATAGAAGACCCAATAATTAATATATTGTGAAATCTTTTTTAATAACACATTAGGTCTCAGGAAATAGTCCGCTTTATAGACTTCTGGCTATAATATATTAGCATTACATTGAATAGGCTTATTTGTATAAAAAAAACTCATGCATTCCATAGGAGTCTTGGAGAAATACAATAAACCTTTGCCATGACAGTTCTCTCCAAGATGATGAGGGTAATTTGCAAAATTGTTATTTGAAACTGAATTTGAGTCCTCTGAATATTCACTCTCAAAGGATGTATTAAAAACACCATCTTCAAACAAAAAGGATTCCATCATGGGAGGACTAACAAATAGTTCATCTTTACAATCAAACTTAAATACCTCCATTCCAGTTTGAGTGTATGATGTTGTAATGGGGGAAAATAAGTTCTCCTTAGTTTGTGCTTCAATACCTTCATGAGTCTCCAATGATTTGGGCTGCAAAAATTCATCATTATCTTGCATGTAATCAAATTGAAAAGATTCAAATTCTGTCAGCTCATTAAGACGAGAAATATTCCCTGCTTTATCGCCAATAGGTATTTCTTTTCCATGTTGATCTTTCATGTCTACCTAATCAAGACCACTAATAGGAATCACATTAGAAGCTTCAAATGTACAAGAAACAAATTCAAAAAAAGAAATATCTTCCAGCAGTCTTTCATCTAATTTTTCATTACCAAACTTTCGCTCAACGGGAGATGCATTTACACATGATATTAAATTTTCTGATTTTGAATTGTGATAATTTCCAGCTTCAAAATAATCATCCTCCTCAACATGCAAATGATAGATGCCTGCAATACTATGAGAGCTATTTTAAGCCATAAGACATGCACAAAAATCTTCATCATTAAAGACGATTAGATTCTGGTGATATGAGATGGGTGATGTTGGTTTTTCTACCTTCAATATGAGTTTCCTTTGTTGAAGCTTTTCTATGGGTTTCAAATTCTGATTATGAAAACAAATTTCTAATTGTGGCATCTCCACACTGCACTAATTAATGCACTTCATTCCGCTCAAAAACATATCATCATCAACCTTAATAGCCTCTTTTTTTGCATCTTCTAAGTTTTGCAATTTCTTACGTATCAACAAGAATTTAATCTCAGTTTGTAATGCAGCAGTAAAAACACATAGCTGATTTACTTTCATTCGGTTGGCAAGCTTGAGGAATCTTACCAACACACCTATTCAGGGTCTATCAACAAACTATTTCATTGATTCATCCTTTTTCATTTGAATTTGAAAGAAATTCAACAACAATTTGTAAGTCTCAACCACAAGCTGAAATCTTCCAAGAAATTTTACCTTTAAATCATTCTAGCCAGTAATGCATCCCTCTTTCAAATTTTGAAACCATTCAGCAACATCTTTGACAAGGATTTCAACAAATAGCCTGACAAACACATCCTCTTCTTGTACTCTGAGAATCCCACATGCAACAATAATTGCATTAATATGATCATCCAGGTCTTGAGTTCTATCTCCAGAAAACTTTGGAAGATATTCGCCTGATTGTTTAGGTAGGGCTGAATATTGTGGCAAAGAAAAAGGTCCAATTTGAGCCCCCCATGGTTGGGCTGCAGCCAAAGCCATTATATACTTGAATTATTTTACCAAAGATTTTTAAATTGAAACACAAAGTCGCCAATCTCTTTATACACAGAGATATTTCAAAGTCTCGAGAAATAAAAGCACTAATCTTCAATTTCAAATCCCCAGCAAAGTCACCAAAAATCTGTTAGTGAATAGATTTGTCCTCCTGAAAAACCTTCACAAATGACTCCTAGATACCCAGAAGTTGGAAAACAAACTCGAACTAACAGTTGAGTCACTTGCAATGGAGATGTGCAAGTGCTCTTTGAATTTCGATAAGAAGGTACAACTCCCTTCATTTGATTTGCAAGGAATTAAATATGAGTTATGTCTTTCACCAGAAGACACAAAGGCACTTTAACATCCACCCATCACCATGGTGTGAACACAAATGTTTGATTTAAAACTTAAAATAAAAGATTAAACAGACAATGCAAAGCCCATCTATTCGATCTTCTAACTAAAAGATAACAAAGGGAAGATTTTAAATATAATTTTCAGGTAGATGCACGAATGAAATTCAAAGCTTTCATCATCACCATTCACACAAATAGATTGCACAGGACTATATAAAAAGAGGACTAAAACAACACAAAGATTGGCTCAATCAGAAGGAAAAATATCTTAAATTTAAAGCTTTACATATATTCCCTCCTTTTCTTTCAACACAAAACAAACAGATCAAAGTCCCTATTACCCTTGTACACCCATAATAATGTCTGAAAATATTAATACTCTCTTCCTTTGCCCTATTACAATTCAGAAAACAGAAAATTATTGCCCTTTGTTGTAGCACACAGACTGTTTGAAAAAGAACCCTTCTTTTACTCTTTCTTTGCATATTTATCTTTTCTTTTTCTTTCGGTGAGACACTTTCGGTTCCAAAAACTGAATCCTCGCATATCATATGCTGCCAGCTGGATATAATAACTATCTTCACTCTTTCAACTCTTTCATATTCGATATGTATTATTTAAACACCTTATTGGATTCAATGTAAGCTTTTATCATAATGTTTTAATCTTAAAACATTAAAAATTAAAATACATAAGCTTTATGAATTAATTATGTGGCGCTCCATCATTGCAAATATAAGCCGTGCCTTGTTAATGTTTGAAGACAAGAAACTCGGTTGATGTTGGTCACTTTGGACAGACTCGCACTCAGTCAACAATATCTTTTGAAGGAGATGGAATTTGGTTAATCGCTCAGGTGGAACCGTGCGCAACTTTCCTCTGCACAACATATCCAAAAAGGGGAAAACTCCAACAGCAAAAAAAAAAGATATTCCCCTCGAGACATGATGGTTTTTCTGTCACAAAAATCAGAAAATGTTCTTTGTTCTAGACTTGTATTTTGTTAAGTGTATCTTGCAGACCAGATTGAATTTCCACAATTCCTTTGGTGAGAATTTATTAAAATAGGTTTCATAAAACATCTCTGAAATCCAACATGATCCAATTATTGAAGTGAGAGATATACCCCCTGCATAGAGACTGATTTTGATATCTCAAAAAAATTGTATTTACAGGGTGCATTGAAAATTATAAACATTCTCTGTGCTAACTCTTTCACAATCCTCTAGGAAAAATAATCAATTGCTTCCTGAGTAAATGGTGAATCAATATTCCTCTTCCAAACTTTTTTTGGTTGACCAAATTTGTCCACTGATTGCATCTCTAAAACATAAAAAAAAATGACTTGATATTGTTTGCAGTGCAAGAGCTATGTGTGTCTTGGCAACTCCATGATTTCATTGATCTGTACAAGAAAACTGGAAAAAGAAAACTATTGGTATGATCAGAAACATAATAATACGGGCCCAATCTAAATTCATTATAATATCACCACATCCCATAGTTGAAAAATGTGATAGCTATGAAGAAGGAGGCATGATAAAATGTTAAACATCTGTGCAAGCCATAGTTGTTCTCTTTCTTGATATTAAGTTGGGTGGCTTTATTTGCAGCTGAGTGTCTTGCTATTCATCCAAATGAAAGTCTCTTTCTTGTTCAAACTCAAGTTTCTTGATAATCTTTACAATGAACAGTGTTGGTGGTATATGGTAAACTTTGTGCTCCAAACTCTTACACTTCGGGAACTGCTCGAGAACTGCTTGAGCTTTTGGAACCTATTGAACTACTTTGAACCATTTTGAACTCGATTGAACTTATGAACCTGGTTGAACTAAATGAACCCGATTGAACTTATGAACCTAATTGAATTGAATGAACTCGATTGAACTGAATGAATCTGATTGAACAGAATGAATCTAATTGAACTGAATGAACCTGATTGAACTGAATGAACCCTATTGAATTGAATGAACCCTATTGAACTGAATGAATCCGATTGAACTGGTTCAAGGGGGTTCAATGGTTCAGAGAGTTTTAAAGATGTTCTTTTAACTTAACTACAATTTAACACATAACTTTAAAGGGAAAAAATCTATGGAGACATGATACACAACTAGAGGGGCCCGACTTAAAAATTTTCAATTGGGTGGACCACAAGTGGGCCAACAAGATTCCAATTGCACTAAAGTTTCGGTTGAACGTGATTCTTTGAACATTATTAATTTCTTGAATAATGTTTTTCTCCCTCCTGTTCTATACACAATGCCATCAAAACTGCGAAGGAAATTAGTGAAACTTTTGAAATGTGTATTTTCATACATGTATATAGAGAAGCCAACAAGTGTGTTGATTGGGATGCCAACCTAGCTTGTCGTTCTAAAAAAATCATTGCCCTTTATGGTGAAATTAATCTCAAGTGTGAGGTGAAATCTATGATTGAATTGGACCATATCCAAATGAAGCAACTTGTCTTTGCTAATCACAATTTCTAATGCATTTTCCTCATTTTCACTACGACAGTGTGGCTTGTTTTATTATTAGTCATATCATATTTACTTTGCACGGATTCTGGGTGGTTCTTCATAGCAACAACAAAATTGTTAGGTTTCTTCAAAAAGATCACAGAGAAAATAACAGAGGTGAGATAAGGAAGAACTGTGAAACTAAAGGTAATATGGGAAGTAATAAAAAGAGGTTTTAACCGGCCTCTTGCTCGAACTGGAAGAAAAACAATAAAGTCTGGGAGATTCTTCAAGAGGGAAGCTTGAGTGTTTGTATGCAAAGGCTCTGTGGCAAAGACCCTACTGTCTCTAAGCATTTCATAAAAAATTGGAAGAATGGTAAGGTTCTTGTTGGTACCTAGATGAAGAAGGTGGATTAAGATGTCATTTTTGAAGCTACGGGTATGGTTAAAGAAGTTATTAAATTTTATAGAGATCGAAGTGTGTCTGACAAGGCTGCGGATAGGTTTCCTGTCACTGATGGAGAAAAAAGGAAATTGGTGAATATGGATAATCCCTACCATTCCCCTAAGCATATTTGCAGGCTGTGGAGGTTTGTGCTATTTGCCACCATCAGCTACATTACTCTAGATGGGAGATTCACAAGGGCTTATGGGCATCATTTTGTGTTGCTTAATCACTTTTGTCATGGTGACAAGGTCAATCTACCTTACTATCTTTCTTGTTTTATGGATCATACTATTAGAGAAGTGCAGAAAGACTCTTAAAGAGACCATGCCCTCCACCAAGGTTTAATGTTTTTAGTTTATAAGCTGTTGAAGTGGAAAAATATTGAGAAACCCATTAGTAAAGGCAAAAAAATTAGGGATGATGATACTAAAAGTGAGAATAGCGGGTTCAATCTCTAGTTTGAAACTAAAGGTGAGTCTAAGGATTTCAGCAACAAGGGAAAGACCAAGGGAAAGAGAAAGGGGACTGTCGTGGATTCTGACCTTTCAGACTCTGAGGATGACTCTTTTGATGATAAATTGATAAAAATCAAGAAGAGAAAGGGTATGGGTAAGAAAACCCAAAGGACCAAGAAGACCCATAAGGAGATAAACAAGGTGAAAAGGTAGATTTTTATTTCTTTCGATGAGGATACAGAGGTTGAAAAAACTGATAAAAAGAAGGGTAAGTAGGAAGATGAAATGTTGGATGGTGATCATGGGAAGAACCTGAGCACACAAAAAATGCAGAATGAGGGTTAGGAGAATAAAATGGGAAATCAAAATGATTGTCATGGTGACATTGGTAATGAAAGCATCAAGGGTTTTGGTGAAGTCATTAGCAAAATGGTGAAAGAGATTAGTGACTTGAAGACTGATTTCAATGTGATAAAAAAGGCTACTATGGGCAAGAAGCCTCTTTCAGAAAACATAAAAGAATTAATGGTTGCTATTAACAAGGGTGAAGAAATTGAGGCTATGGTTAGTAAAATTCTAGAAACAGAAAAGAAGCTGAAGGAGATGGAAGGAAACAAAGATGCTAAGGGTCTGGATACTAACTTGAACAATCTGGTCAACAGAGTGGATAGGATGGAGCTTACTGTGAAGAGGATTTCCGAGCAAAACTTCCAAATCCTTAAGGCCACTATTGGCCATATTAACATCCTGATTAATAAATTTGAATAGATTACAGGTAAGGTGGGTGATAAGGATTAGACAGAGAAGAAGGGTCACGAAAAAAGAACAACGGCCAACACTCAGAAATAGGTTGATATCAAGGAAAAAGAGTTGGAAGAAATGAAATATTCTGCAATCAATATGAAGTAGATGGTGGTTCATGTTGAAGAACTTATGAGAAACATTTAGTTGTCCCTATGTTATCTTTGTACTTTCCTTTGGTTGCCTAGTGTTGCTTCCTTTGTCTTGTGTTCCCTTTTTGCTTTGGCTGGGAACTGTTCTATGTGTGGGTGATCAGGCATTGTTGTTTTCTATTGATATTTTGATGATGTTTTGATTGTCATTGATGGTCACACACTTACTTGATGTATAAGCTATGCACAACCGGTAATTGTTCCAACTGGTATTGTATGTTGAATGTGTAGTCTTTAGACTATCGATATTTTGCAAAAAATGGTTTACTAGTCAAAGATTGACTGAAGACCCCAAGCGGTATGAAGACCCCAAGCGGTTCAAGGATCTCAAGTGGTACAAAGGAACCAAGAGGTGGTTAACTTTTGATCGGAACACTACAATCTTCCAGTCTTCATTTTTGACAACTGGTAATCGGTATATTGTATTAACCGATATATCTGTGATGAGTTACCAACCAGGATTACTGTAATATGTGATGAGTTATCATCCACCGACACTTTGGCAGTGTGTTTGTGTTGTGTTACCAAATGTGTCTAGATGCAATGTACCTAGGAACTTGTAGTCTAATCCTATTGGACCGACATGAAATTAGATTCCGTTATAAGGACATCATGTCTAGGTTTTGCATATAAGGGTTTTGCGTATGTGAGATATATAATAGAAAAGGTTATGTGCGATCATTGAAGATAAGATTAGGTCTATGTGAAGAGATAGAGTATGGAGATATTGAAAACTGAATTAATGTTGAAATGCAATAACAAGGAGTTGTCAAGGATCTAACTAAGCATACTGTGCTATTATCTATATCATTCACTTGTTGATTACTCATATCTTCAACAAGTCTAAAGCCCTTAATCAGGTAGGTTCAACAAATCCTTTGTAAATCCTCTAACAAGGTGGTTCACAACTGTGGATCTTAAATCCTCTAACAGGTAGTCTTTAACAAGACTTATCTCCTAAAAGAGATCTAGATTCCTAACAGGATCTCTTCTCGTGAAGAACATTGTATGACCTTAACCGGTCTAACCTTAATCGGTTTGGTTACTATTCTGCAGATAGTTGCTTGTGAGTTTCTGCTCAGCGTGGTTTTTACCATTTGAGTTTCCACGTCAAATATCTTGTGTTATGGTGATTGTACTCTTGTGGGTGAATGCTTTGTTTTTTGTTTGGTTTGCATTTATCTTAACTAGTTTATTAGTGAATCTGTTGCACTGGTTATCTGCTAAACTATTTAAGAGTTTGCTTACAGTATTTTTTGGCATACTGATTCAACCCCCTCTTAGTATTCACCAATTGGTATCAAAGCCTATGATGAACTCAAAGTCAAGTATAAAGCCTCTTTGGCCAAGAGAAGAGAGCATGATGAGAAACTAATGGAACTTATTGAAAATAGCTCTTGTGATGAAGCCGACATGGATGCCCTAGTTGAAGAAGTTGAAAAACTGAATGAATCTAAAGTAAATCTGAGAAGGGAGTTGGAAGGACTGACTATTAGAATGCATCGGGAGATTGAGAATAGAAGGAAAATTGAAGATCTGGTAAAACACAAAGATGATGAGATCTCCAATCTAAAGCAATAAATGAGTACCCTTACTGCTCATCTCCAAGAGAGTAAAGTGGAAAAAGAAGAAATGCAAGGTGAACTAAACATGGCTATTTCTAAGAATGCAACCTTGATGGAGTCCAATGCTGCTATTTCCAAGGAACTTACTGAGTCAAAGGAGATACTTGCCAAATTCAATAAGAGCACTGCTAAGCTAGAGAAAAAGTCAGAATCGACAAAGCCAACAAAGGATACTGCTAGACTTGGTTTCTCTAAGTATGAGGAAGGTGAGACCTCTAGTACAAAAACTGAAGCATCAAAGAAGCAACTGACATCCAAGGATACAGGTAAGCAAAAATTTAAACCTATTTGCTTTAATTGTTTCAAAGAGGGACATACTACCAATGTGTGTAGAAGCAAGGCCTACAACAATTTTCCTTATTTTCAAAATAATATGCTTAGATTCAATAGATTCAATGGAAACTGTTATGCATGCAACAAGTTTCGGCATAAAGCATTTGAATGCAAGGCAATTTTGCAAAACACTGGGAGATATCCTCCAAGGACTCAAGGAGTTATCCCAAAACTTCCAACAAACCGGAATCCCAACCAGTACAATACCTATGACTATCGGTCAGTTGGTTATCAAGCGGCAACTAGTTGGAGAGAAACTTGTTTGATCTGTCATGATAGCGGTCACACTATTGCAAAATGCAGAAGGAAGAATGAAAGTATGAATAACGGACCATGGAGAAAACCAGGAATGGTATGCTATCATTGCAACAAACCGGGACATACTTCCAGAACTTGCAGATAGAGAAAGAACCTATCAGATGATATATGATCACTCCAGAAGGGAAGATTGATGTTGAAACCGTTTAGGTAGAAATGAATAAAACTTGGAAAAAGAAATTAGAAGAAAAGTCACAGGATGAACTTGTTTCTACACCTAGTGTGGAAGTCTCTGAACCGGCAAACTGAGCTTCAGAAAAGCTTAGGGGGAACATATCGGTGAAATATTTTGAACCCCCAGTTTATATCGGTAAAGACCTTTTCCTGCCAGTCGACAGAAGATCTGAAGTAGTAAAAGGTAAAATTAGGGTTTGTACCCTAGCAGTGATGCATTTATTATGGTCATTAAGATTTTGTTTAAAAGGGGTTTTCGTCGTCATTTTTAATTCTATTTTCGAAAGAAGAATCTTCAAGAGAAGAGCATCCAGAGCAATTTGTCTAGCATTTGGAGAAATTGTGTGCAAAATCTTGCAATCATCTTCAAGTAATTAGTGAAGAATACTAAGCAGTGAACTAGCAATCGAAGTGGTGTATTGTGTGTGATATTGGAAAACCTAAATTTCAGATTGTGAAGATATTTTCCAAAATTCTTTCTTATCATTTGGTTATGGCTTCTGCATCGCATTCTAGTTCTAGTGCACTTGTAGATACTCCTGAGTTTCTACAAAAGAAAATGAGATACACTGCCCTATCTAAAATTCTCATCGGAGTTCTTGTTGAGGGAGATATTTCAGGGTATATAGGTTGTAAGTTGGAAGACCTAGGATCCCTAGTAATTCACTCCTAGCTAAGTCTATTATGTGGAGTTGACAAGAAGATCAAACCAAAGTATAGCATCCTTGAGAAGATGAAACTACATAATGTGGTATACTTTTTGGAAGAATTTACAAAAGAACATATTCTCATTATCCTCAATAGAGTGCATGGTGACAAGATGTATCTCGAGCAGATCCATGACATCACACCGAAATCAATTCATGCCATCACTAGATTATGCAATGTTGGAGAAGTACCAACTCTACGGAAGGTCACCAAAAATAAAATGATAGAGCTCACCAGTTCTATGAGTGATCAACGGGCAATGACCACCAACACCATTTTTGATGATCTGGTAAAATATGCTTCCATGGTTATTGGTTACAGGATATTTTATGCCAGCAGAATGAATTTTGTCCCTACTGCTGCAATGAATGCTGCTTACAGGATGATCAAGGAAGATACTAAATATGACCTATGTACCTGCTTACAAAAGCAATTGTTATTGAATCTGAAATCCATCAAATAGGACAAATCACTGAGGTTCAGGTTTGGCCAACTTCTGGTCGGTCTATTCTTCTATTTTCAAGGTTATTTCCCTAGTGTAGGTGATGTTCAATGGTCTACTAACCTACCAGTTTCTGGACAGATTAAGGAGAGTCTACAAGTAGTGGGAACTGCATATCCTAAGGTTCCAAATAAGTTCTTTTATGATTTCAAATGAAAGATGAACCTGAGAATAAGGATATCTAATGATTTAGTGAAGCTATATGAAGATGACATCTACTTCACAATAAGGACAGATGACTGCATAATGGAGGTTGTGGAACCTAGAAAGGAAGTAGTTGACCCTATGGGGTATGAAGTGGTGAATGACATATTGATTGGGTATTCCTCTACCCTACTTGCCTCACCATTCGATACAAAGAAGAAAAGAATTGGTACCTACTTGGAGAGGGTCACACCAATTGAGGAACCTAAGCAGAAAAAGGGCAAAGAAGTGCCATCAGTATCAGCACCGGTTACATCTACCAGTCCAAAAGTGACCAAGTAGTCAATAGCCAAAAAGAAACCGGAGATCATTCTGGAAAAAGTATTCGAGAGGAAGCAGAAATCAAGGAATCACTCACCAGAGTCAGAGGACACTGAACCGAAGAGTGAAATAAAGAAGTCAAGGCAATGAAGCAAAAAGACAAAGTCTATCGATAATGTACCAACAACCTCTACACCGGTAAATATAGATATTACTTCTTATAAACCAATGACACATTGTCAGAGGACAATAAAGAATATTAGGAGGAAATTGCTTGATGACTTAAAGGAACATTTTTATGACTTTAATGATAGTGAGAAAGAGGATGTAGGATAGGAGGTCATTAAATACTTGTATCAATGACTGGTCGCCTTCTGAGATTAAATCTGTTACTCTAGATTCTTTGTATAATTCTTTAGATAATAGATAACGCATTGCCATTGAAAAGGAACCAGAGATCAGAGAGAAAATTTTTGCACAGTACTTTCCTGATGCTTCAAATTCTGAGCTGTTTGAAATTATTGATAAGAATAAAGGCATTTTATTTATGAGAAGGAGGTGACTCAAGATATTAGAAGGTAAAACCTCTGAAGTAGAAAAAGATACACATATACATGTTAAAGCTGCTATCAAAATGCACCAAGTATCTGAAGCTGCTAAGAAGGCTGATCAAGAACCTGACCTATCCTCGGGCAAACCGGATGAGGTATTTGATAGTCAAGGTGATAGAGTGACAAAACAATTTGACCCTATTGATGTTGATGCATTAGATAATGAGGATGTCACTCCAAACTAAGAAAAAGTTGAGAAAGAGAAACAAGACAAAGAGAAAGCAGAGAAAGAACAAGAGGAAAAAGCAAAGCAAGAAGAAAATAAAAAGAAAGAGGCAAAGAAGAAAAAAGAAGAAGATAAGAGATAAGAGGAAGAGAAGAAGAAAGAAGAAGACAAGAGGAAGGAAGAAGAAAGGAAGAAGGAGGAAGAGAAGAAAAAGTAGGAAGATGATAAGAAGAAGGAAGAAATTGAGAAGAAACAAGAAGAGGAGAAAAAGAAAGAGTTAGAGAAGAAGAAAGAAGAAGAAAAGAGTGGAAGAGGAGAAGGAAGAAGAGAAGAGACAACAAGTGGAGATCAAGAGCAAAGAAGGAGGGTAGACTCCTAAGGCAAGTGGTGATCAAACCAAGTAGGTTGATTCCACTAGTCCTATTGATCTAACTCTTGCATGTCTGACTCAATCAGCAGATGAGTTTGAGCTACTTCAAGGCATCAAACTTGCATAGGAGAGACTAGAAGAATTGCGGAGGAAGAAAGAACATGATGTCATACAAATTGTTGTTGACACCCTTAACAATCTAATTCCTAGTCCTAACCTCCCTAGTACCGACTCCTCTCTATCCAAGCTCAAACTTCTTTGTACCGTAGTGGAGGAGCAAGTACAATGCTTGGAAGATGTTGCTCAAGCAACTACAAGAAAGAACCATCAAAAGGCACCCAATATTGCCTTAGTCAAGAAAATGAATGAACTTAGGACACAACTAATAAAGTAGCAGAATGATACCAATGTTTCTATGGGTGAGGGTAAATTACTTTTGAGTAAAATCTGCCAACTCCATTTGTTTTGTGAAGATGTGCTCAAGCAGAAAGCTCAACTCCAATCAGAGTTACAGGAATATATCAGCAACTTCATGATGCCCTATTATTTATTCATTACCTATGGACAAATTGTTCATCATTTTTAGCATCACACTACCAAGATGGACTTAGAGATCAGCAACCAGACTCAAAATTTCCAAGAGCTTCAACTGCTCCTATTGCCAAAACTGCAAGTTCTTCAGAGATATTTTCTCAACTTGGAAGCTATCACTATAACTCAAGAGATGAGTAACATCGATGCAATGGAAGAACTGGCATTCCAGATGAAGACTGAAAGTGACGTTTCTACCTCATTACTTGAGTCATGGACATTGGACATGAAAACTTTTGTGGAGAACTTTAAATCTATTTTTGAGAAATTTCATTCCTTATTGTCATGAACATCTACTCTATTTTATTATATAAGGAAAAGGGGATACTTTACATTACTTTGTCATTGTTGGCAAAGGGGGAGTAGTGTACATTAAAATTTTGAATTTTGGTGAATGTTACCATTTCATGCACTTACTTGAAATTTTTTGCAAAGGAAGAAGTATATATGCTCAGGGGGAGTAATTTTAATTGTGGCAATTTTTTTTGTAAAACACTTAGATGTCAAAATTTTCCTAAGTGTTGCTATCAATGCCAAAGGGGGAGATTGCTAGCATTTTGATGGTGTTTTTATTGTCATTGATGGTCACACACTTACTTGATGTATAAGTTATGCACAACCGGTAATTGTTCCAACCAGTATTGTATGTTGAATGTGTAGTCTTTAGACTATCAGTGTTTTGCAGAAAATGGTTTACCGGTCATAGATTGATTAAAGACCCCAAGCGGTATGAAGACCCCAAGCGGTTTGAGGATCTCAAGCAGTATGAAGGAACCAAGTGGTGGTTAACTTTTGATTGGAGCACTACGATCTTCCAGTCTTCATTTTTGACAACCAGTAATCGGTATATTGTATTAACCGGTATATATCTGTGATGAGTTACCAACCGGTATTACTATAATGTGTGATGAGTTATCATCCACCGACACTTTGCCGGTGTGTTTGTGTCGTGTTACCAAAATGTGTCTAGATGCACTGTACCTAGGAACTTGTAGTCTAATCCTATTGGACCAACATGAAATCAAATTCCTTTATAAGGACATCATGTCTAGGTTTTTCATATGAGGGTTTTGCATATGTGAGATATATAATAGAAAAGGTTATGTGCGATCATTTAAGAGAAGATTAGGTCTGTGTGAAGAGATAGAGTGTGGAGATATTGAAGACTGAAGTAATGCCAAGATGCATTAACAAGGAGTTGTCATGGATCTAACTAAGCATACTATGCTATTATCTAGATCATTCACTTGTTGATTACTAATATCTTTGACAAGTCTATTGCCCTTAATCAGGTAGGCTCAGAAAAGCCTTTGTAAATCCTCTAACAAGGTGGTTCACAACTGTGGATCTTAAATCTTCTAATGGGTAGTCTTTAATAGGACTTATCTCCTAACAAAGATCTAGATTCCTAATAGGATCTATTTTGGTGAAGAACATTGTATGACCTTAACTGGTTTGGTTACTATTTTGCAGATAATTACTTGTGAGTTTCTGCTCACTGTGTTTTTTTTCATTTGGGTTTCCATGTCAAATATCTTGTGTTATAGTGATTGTTCTCTTGTGGGTGAATGCTTTGTTTGCTATTTGGTTTGCATTTATCTTAACTAGTTTATTAGTGAATCTGTTGCACCAGTTATCTACTAAACTATTTAAGAGTTTACTTACAGTATTTTCTAGCATACTAATTCACCCCCCTCTTACTATTCATCATTTTCTGCCTCTTTTATGTTTTATATTTCTCCTGCTTTGTAACAAGGTTTCAGGTTCCTTTCAAAAACCTATTTTTAATTAATCAAAACATTACAACATTCATTTGCAAGCATGTGTATGTGTTAGGGTTTTGCATGTTACATGCCATTTCATACAACACTTGTGATTACATTCGAGAAGCAAAGCAATCTTCATCAACAAAGTCGAGATCTACAAGGTATAGATTTCCATTGTTTACACTCAAGCATTCACAAATACTGTCTTTTAAGGTTGATTGCTAAACCGTAGTTTGACTGAGACAAACCCCTATCCACAACCCCTTTTCCTCTCTTTTTTGTGTGTAGGTTGTAGGTGCACAATTGTAATTGCAAGTTTTGGCTTCATTTGCAGAGACGGAAAAACTGTTTTCCTTTTGTGGATTTTGTGGAGGACCATGTACGTTCCCTCCATGGTCTCAATAACTTTTCCCCAAATTTACAGGGCAAATCTATATCAGTCTAGTTAGCTCAGATCTGAAGTTACAATGCGATCCCGAAGTGGTAGCTCTTCATTTTACTTATTTTCTCTCTCTTTTCCACATAGTCAACAAGTCAACTTTCTCATTTACGAAAGAGGGTAAATCAAATGACCCTTGCAATCCACTTGGAATTCGCATCCTTGTTTCCCTTGGATTTGGATTTAGTGGATTCAAGCTCCTCTTTGAATGTAAAGTTCCTCCAAGTGAAAATCATCCTAGTGGCTTCCTTTCTCTCTCCTAGGTGGGGAGTCACTAGGGTCCAATTTTCTACTTTACAGTTACTTCTCTCTAGTAATTTCAATTCATGGTATATTTATCCTATAACTATTTGAACTTCCATTGGTACTACCTTGCATAGGCAATGGTAAGGATTTTCTATTTGTCATTGGCAATATGTCAAAATGTTCGATATGACACTTTTGTGCATATTGTAGTAAAATTTTAGACTATAATTGTTTTTGATTAAGGTAAGACCAGGTTTTTAAGGGGGCCCGAAACTCTTTACAAATAGAGCTTAATAGAAAAAGAAACAAGAGACAAAAAGGAATAGGCCAACGAAAAGCCAGTAGAAAACCATAGAAAACCGAGTAAAGCCCCACAAAGCCAGCAAAACCAACTAGACCCAAAAAGAGAAACTAATTGATTTTTTTCAAGGCATTAGCCAAGGTGTTGCTAATCCCATGTAGATATTTGATGTTATCCCTGAGATTTGGGAGATCCTTAGCTGAAGCAGCCATGACTTTCTTGACACTTACCCTAGTCCTCTTAGCAACACAACCAACCGGAGTAGCTTCACCACTGCCAATCTGGATAGTCCTATCATCCATGTCAAGTTCCACCACTGGTTTAGGAGAGTTGGTATGATCAAAGAACTTAGCAATATCCTCCAAGTTTTTAGTGACAGCTGACAGGATATTCGGGATAATGCCCAACAAATTTTTCATTACCTCTCTCCCTTCTTCCAGCGATTTGACCTTCTCCTACATATCCTACTTCCATTTTATCTGCTCCATGTCATCATTCTCCCTCTTCTCATCCATATTTTTCCCCTTTTTCGCTAGATTCTTCAGGAGTTCATAGGTCCACTTGTCATAATCCAATCTCGCCTTAATGAGTTTTTTAAGGTTATCCAGGAATAACCCTTTTTCCGCACTTTCCTTGTCCTCGCTTAAACTATCATTAGTCATATCCTTCTCAGGGTCTTTGTTCCTTTCCCTCTTAGAATTCACATTTGTTTCCTCATTATCCTTGTATTCCACATCCTCCATAGGATGGTTGTTGTCCTTGCTAGGGTAGTCACTGTAGATAGGGCTTTCACTGTTGGACTCATTATCACCACTTTCTTCCTCAATACCCACCTCGTCATCTTTCCAATTATCTTCACCATCGGAATCATCCATCTCCATTTCACTGCCTTCTTTTTCAATTTCCTCTATTTCTGTCATGGGGTTACTCTTTCTTTTTTTGCTAGAAGATGCCTTCTCCTTGCCGGAATCGCCTCCCTCCATCTTTCTCTTCATCGTAGAGGTGGATAACCTCTTTTTTTCTAGCAGGGTGAGGGTTTTACAGTGTTCATAAATAAGCCGCAAAATCCCGCAATGGAGAACCAGACTCGAGGGATTATTACTGTGTTTATTGAGGGACCTAGAAAGGGACCTGAAGAGGTAGTAGGGCAGGGATACCCTTTTGTTGTGTCTAAAATGGTTTAAAAGAACAAAGTGGTAGGTGTGGGCCCTGGAGAATCGGCCCTCAATTGTGATATATTCCATTATAGCATTCAAAACCCACCCCCAGATTTTCTTGATATTAGCAGCTTCATAGTAACCCCCTGTGGCTTTGTCAATTCTATCCCTCTCTTTTTCCTTCCATAGGAACAGATTAACCATGTTGTTAGAGACTTTAAGGTCTCTAAAAAAATTAAGCTCAGTATGGGGCATGCTAGTCATAGTAGCTAAAAGGCCAATGTCCAACTTGAACTTAACCCCATAGATTTTAAAGGAACCATTACACCAATTTTCAAAAATTTTGGTAATGGCGAGATTTACCCTAACTTTGTCATAATCCACAAGCTTCTCCATAAAGCTTGTGAGGGACCCTTTTTGCAGCTTCACCCACAGTTTCGGCATCACTTTCCATGTTGATGTATTGTCTGGTTCCTCCCTCCTTAGATCTCCTCCCATCTTCGAATTCAGATTATGAGCTCTAATCCTCTGCAAATTCAGCACTTCTTTCTTGTAGTTACTCAATATTTTGAACTGGGTGACCCACAAAGCGTGCGACGTATTATAAGAAATGGTTGGAGATCTGCCACTTTGCCAAGTAATAATTACCTTACCATCAAGGCATAAATTAATCGTATTCTATATCATGACTGTGCAGTCCTTCCTTCCCCATATATCTGTCCTTTCTAAGGAGCTCCTTTATGTTTATATTGACATCTTCCCCGTGCCAAATTATTTGGGAATCAGAGTTAACTCCAAGGTTCGCCAAATAGTCTGCCACCATATTTTTTTCTCTAAAGGCATGTTGAATTATAATATCTTTAAAACTAGCAAGAATTTCCCTAACTTTCATGATAATATTTTCAACTGACCATGATGGCTCCAACTCCCCCTTCAAACACTTAATAATATTAAGTGAGTCTCCCTCGAGCCATAATTTCTCATTATTAAGATTCTTGGCTATAATTAAGGTGTTCAAGGTAGCTGAGGCTTCGACAAAATGACTTGTTTGACTCCCCAAAGGACCAGCCACCGCCACTAAGCAACTTCCAACAAAATTCTTGATAGTGCCCCCATATCCAGCTTTAACCGGATTCCCCTTAGAGGCCCCATCAAAGTTAGCCTTTATCCACCCCTAAGGAGGAAAACACCAAATAAGTATTTCTCTTCCCTTCTCCTTGCTAGTAGTAGTAGTAGAGAAGTTCCACCTATCTATAAAGTCTTCTTTAGTAGCTGGTACATGATCAGTACCATAGATACATTAAAATATACTCCTGTAAATTTTATCCACCACCACTTCAAGGGTAGCACTTTTATCCCTAAAAATCCTGTTGTTGCACTCTTTCCAAATATTTTAGATAACATTTGGAAGAGTGAGTCTCCAGGTCTCCACAATCTTAGGATTAGAATTGGGGCAGTGCCATTTCTACCAGGAATCCCCTAGGGAGTTCGGAAAAACCCAACTCAAGTTCCACCTGTTGAAGATGATTTTCCACATTTCCTAGCTAAAAGTACACTGATTAAGAATATGGCAGGTAGTCTCTTCTTCCCTGCAACAAAGAGAACATCTATTAGGAAAAACAAAGCCTCTCTTTTGAAGGTTGTCTAGGGTTAAAACCTTGTTTTGGATGAAAATCCCAAAAAAAATATTAACCTTAGGAACTAACTTCTTGTTCCATACTTTAGCCCAAGTAGGTATTTCTTCCAGAGATTCATTATGGATGGCTAGAGCTAAGGAAATAGAGTATTTCCCATCTGGGGTTTCCCTCCATATCAATCTATCATCTTTGTTGTCTCTAGGAACTTTAGAAGAGAGAGAAATTTGAAGGAACTTAAGCCCTAGACACTACTGGCTAAAATCAATCCAATTCCCATTTCTCCAGTAGTCTCTGACTAGCTCCCCATACCTACTTTTGAACTAGTCTTTCCATTCATTAAGGATTGGAACTTCCTCTAGAGGTTTGTCCAATATCCACATATCTTCCCAAAATCTTATTCTCCTACCATCCCCAAGGTTCCAAATTTGTCCAGCAGCAGCCTAGCTTTTAGTTGATTGAACAACATTCCATATAGCCGAACCTTCAACAATAAAAGAATCATCTAAGAATTCTTCCTCAAAAGGTTGCATATAGAGATATTTGTTTTTCCAAATAGAGTTCCATTCTCTTTCCTCCCCTTTCATTCTCCAAATTTGTTTAGCTAATAAAGGCTTATTCATGGAACTAATATTCCTTAAACCCAACCCACCTAAGGCCTTAGGAGAAAAGATTTTATTCCAGGCAATAAGGGGAATTCTTTTTTTGACTTCCAGCCTTGACCAAAGAAACTTTTTTTGGATTCTTTCAATAGCTTCCGCAAATTTTCTGGGGATTTTGAACAAATTGAGAGCATAAAGAGGTAGATTTTGAGAGTAGCTTTAAGCAAAGTAACTTTACCCGCTTGACTGAGGACAACCCCTTTCCATTCAACAAGTTTGAGTTAAATCTATCCACCAGCTTATTCCAGAAATAATCCTTAGGCTTAATACATAGAGGAAGCCCCAAATAAGAAGAGGGAAGCTCATAAATATTGCATCCAAGAATTCTTTCAATCCTCAGTTGCCTTCTTTATGTTTTTAGCTTCCAAGATGGAAGCTTCCCCCATAGTAATATAATCATCGACAAACTGTTCATGAGAACAAGTGACATTGGATGAAGATGGTTTCAGACCCCTAAGATTGCCATCTTCCACAATTTTAAGAATAAATCTACCCAAGCATTCAGCTAAAATAGTAAACAAGATAGGGGATATGGGGTCCCCTTGTCTAAGGCATCTAGAGCTTTTAAAGAAACTAGACGGGGATCCATTGACGATAATAGCAGAAGAGGAAGTTTCCATAAGTTGAGAGAAAAGTTGAATAGCTTTTTCACCAAAACCAAATGCTTTCATGATCCTAAGGAGAAACTGCCAGTTCACTCTATCAAAAGCTTTAGCCATGTCTAACTTCAGGAAGAAACCCTGATTATTCGCTGCTTTCAGGGAGTGGATATTTTCATGAACTGAGATGATTGAATCTAGAATTTGTCTACTAGGGACAAAGCCATCCTACTAGATGAAAATAATTCTTGGAAGAATTTCCAGCATCCTTTAGATTATAATTGTTGTTGCTTCAAAAAAAATCTATAACATGTTGTTAATTAACACTTATTTGATTGGTTTCATATGTTTTCATTGATGGCAACATGTTTCGGCTTCATTATTTCATTTGGATGTTCACCAACAGACACTTCACTGGCACTTATAGGTATCTTTACTAGGAAGAAGGATTCTATGGGTACCGACATCGAAGGCCGACATAATTTACATTCTGGGTACCAGCATAGGAGGCTGACATCATTGGGAGATCCGGAAATTGACAATTCATTTTGATATTTATGTATATATTGTTGTGATCCAAGAACACTGAGCGGGGGTGTGAATCGGTGTTTTGCTGGTAAGATATGATTTTACCCTTTTATAACATACACATATAAACCAGTAACTGAAGAAACATATAAATTGAAGCAAATAAACCATCCACATAAATGAACACAATAACACACATAATTTATACGTGGAAAACCTCAAAGAGGAAAAACCATGGTGGGATTTGTGATCCACAATATCAATTCACTGGCCATATGAAAGATATTACATAAAATGTGGGCCTGCACATGCAGGAAGGCACACTCCCTAGAGCACACTGCTCATCACAAAAGAGTCTCACTGACTACAAGCTTCTACTGAAATAAAACAGTAATAATGAACTCACAAAATGCATCTGCTATGCCAAAAAGTGTTTTGGTTATAGTTCTGCTCTGTACTGGTTCATAAACCCCGAACACTTGTAACGGTATCTCCTCTCCTCCAAGAATAATTTCCAAACTATCTACAGATCATTGCATGATATAACATTCTTATACAAATGATCTACATACATATACTTCGCATGACACGGTCTCCTATATCCTTATTACAATCTATCACATCTTCATTTTATAATGACCTTAACAAATTGACCTATATACCCTTCACAAACAATATGCCATATATCGACTTACAATGCATTAAAAAAGATATACAATGTTGGCCTTATTAATTATTGTAGATAGGAATCTAGGAATCATCAAAGCAAGTAGCAAATTAGACTAGCTCAATCACGAAAACTCAATTGCAATGATAAGAAAACCTACAAACATTCAATAGAGATATGGAAATAAAACATTCAATTCAAACACAAACCATCACAAATGTGGATGTCTCCTCCATGATTCTCCATTGTCCTTCTTTCTCCTTCAAATTGCTTTGTTTTGTGCATCTCACCTTCAAGTGCATAAGCATAATGTGAAAGCAAGATTGACAAGACGGTAGCGCAAGAATACTAGAAGCGAGACTGATTCGGGGATCCTTTGATTGAAGAAATTCATTCAATTTATAGACAAATTGGAGAGATGACAAGATTAGCATGAAGAGATTTGAAAGGAAATTTCAAATCAAGAATGACAAATATGACAAATTATGACAAATTGACACTTTCTATGCAAGATTGATTGATTGATAAATTATGACAAAATTGACAAGGTTGCTATGCAAAATTGATTGATTGACAAATTATGACAAATTATGACAAGATTGCTATGTCATTCCCATGAAATTAGGAGAAATATTAGAAAAATAGGAGAAAATAGAAAATTAGATGAATTAAAAATTAGGAAATTAAAAAATTATGAATTAGGAGAAATTAGGTAAATTAATTAATGATTTTTCATTCATTAAATAATTCAGAAAAAGAGGAAAGAATTAATTAGCCAATTAAATAAATATTTAATTGTGACAAGAAGACTTAGGATAAATAAATAAATTATTTAACCTAGAGGGAGAAATGACAAACAAGATTAAATGAGTAAATCATGAAACCCTAGAAGATGAATTAGAAATGCAAGGATGACAATTAGGTCTTGAAAAAAGATAATTGATGTCAATTCGATCATGATTTTGATTAACAAAGGACCAATGCTAACAAATGATTTGATTGATAAATTGATCAAATTGATAGGTGCCAATTGACAAGGAACAATGACTAATTGATCCAAATTGTCATGATTGAAAAGGACAACGATCGATGACAAATCGATCGCAAAAATGACGAGATTGACAAGAGGACAAGGATCAATGATGAATCGATCGCAAAATGACAAGATTAACAAGAGGAAAAAACCCTAATTCTATCATCAATTAGGATTGATGATGTCAAAGTATGACAAATGAGCATGCACATTGATGTGATAGGATAAAATCGACCAAAATCATGACTGAAGATTGTTATCGACAAGACCAAATTCGAAAGAGAGACAAATGAAGAATGCAGAAGAAGGACTCGATGCTCGCAAATGATAAAGACCAAGTGCGCAACATAGGAGAAATGTTAATGCGATGCAAAAACCCTAAAATAAGGCAATGCACAAATGTTAAA
The DNA here is from genome assembly GCF_030272615.1 of Cryptomeria japonica. NCBI lineage: Eukaryota > Viridiplantae > Streptophyta > Pinopsida > Cupressales > Cupressaceae > Cryptomeria > Cryptomeria japonica. The sequence goes on from NC_081405.1 coordinate 581,403,214, forward strand.
GTATGACTCCGCAAGCGTTGACCATTTTTAGATGTCTACAATTACAAAATTATTTCTACAAATAAAACTTCCTTCGAGTCCAAGACTGATGTTGGCTTTACTGAAGTGTTGGATGTTGATGCCGATGGTGGTGTAACCCTAGATACTTCAATCTCGGTGTCTATCAGTGAATGCCTCCTAGTTCCGGTGTATGCTTCCTTATGAATATTGTTTCCAAGTTAC